>NC_046666.1:61367760-61419503 GCF_010883055.1 Belonocnema kinseyi | reverse complement strand
TGTGTTAGACATTTTCAAATTGAGGAACGTTTAATTAAATGAATTAAAATTGCTTGAAGATATTACCATTGCAAGGCTTCCTCTATGAGAAAGAAAAATAGATGAATTTTCTTAATGGGTCATATCAAGTCATATCAGTCTACTAAAAAAAAATCTGCCCGCATCGCGGAAACATTCTCATTGCGCGATACGCGCGCGGCTCGCTTCGCTCGCAAGTTTGAGCGCAACTAGGGCACGCGACGGATCAATCTCACGCTTCGCGCTCGATAATGGATTACCTCGCGCTTCGCGCTCGCATATTTATTCTTTGCATTCGGAATGATTGAAAAAAACTTTATCAAAAAGATCTCTTTTAGATGGCAGTATTTATATGCGTCTTCATATTCTGAATTGTCTACTTAATTAAGTATTGTCAAAGATTAAGTTTCTCAAAGCTCTATAGGCTTTGATGTACACATTCTCATCGTGACACTCACGCTGCGCGCTCGATTTACGACAGACATTTGTAAACAGTTTTTGTTGAATTTTTTCTCGTAACTTTCGTCGTTTTTCCACACATTTTTTTTATTTTATTTTTTTTCAACGTTATTTTTCACGAATAAAACAAAAAGTACGCGTCCTATCAAGAAGTGATTCTTAACGAAATTGTAGATCTTTTTTGGGATAACAATTTTTGTTAATTCGTCTTTTTTTGTATCCTACATAGTTTGTCTACAAAATGGAATTTTTTATTTTTCATTATTTTTTTGTGCGATCAAAATTTGAATTTTTGATTTTTGAAGAAAATCCAAAAATTTATCATGATAATCTTGTAGGGCTTTTAAAAAGAAATGTTTTTCTTCTCTTGACTTTTTTTCGTATCGTGCGTTTTTTGGCGTAAAGTTTTGATTTTCGGTTGATTTAAAAAATTTTGAAAACGCTATATCTCTGAGAATTTTCTTTTTATCGAAAAAAGTCATAAGGATAAATTGTTTGTTCTTTTTAATACTATAAATATCCATGCATAGAATTTTCAAATTCAGAAAAAAGTGTCATAAAAAATTTTCAAAATGCGCTCACTTTTTGAATTTTTATCAAAAATGGACGGTTAACGAACTCGACCTTTCTTTTAGGACCTAAAAAAAGGGCCAAAGATGGGTTTGATTCGTTCATTTTTTCGAAAGTTGTCGTGTTTACGGACGGACGGCCGGGCGGACAGACAGACAGACGCCATCATGAAAACCTGATTTTTGGAAACTACTTTTTTGTAGAAAATAGATATTTTTGGTTGAAAATTCATCTATTTTGTTAAAAATGCTATATTTTACTTTAAATGCTAGGAATTGAATGCTTTTCAAATTGCATACAATATTATCTCCAATATTAGTTTTACTTTAAAGACTATTCCCCTATTTTCGTGAAGAATCTTATGCACCCTGTTTTTATACTATTTTTGCTTATGAAGCCTGTAACCATATAGCCTGCAAACATAAAAGAATGTTTTTGCTTTGCAACTACATATATAATTTATCTTTCGGGTTAATTGCTCGACTGAATCTTTAGCGATTTCTTCGGTATCGACCAAGTCCTTCCAATCTACAAAATTAACAAAAAAATCATATAGGAAATATTTGTAATTCGTATCAGCAAAATGAATCTCTTTTAGAGTCTTTTTTCTAATATCTTGAATTTCTGTCTATGTTTCTTAAAAAATGAATTAAAACTTTGTGAAATAAAATATGAGAAAGGGGAAAATTAAGTCAAAATTCTAAATTTTTGGTGTTGTAGGGGATCTTTCAAATCTAAAGGGGAATATAAATATCGAGATAAATATAATAGTTCATTTTTAACACACCATCTTAATCATTGTCTTCCCCATTTTTTCAAGGTATACACATCTCTAAAAAGTTAAAACAAGAAAAGGAAGTCAGAAAAAAGAAAACGAAAGCAGTGAGAGAAGAAAAACAAAGTTTGAAATAACAGTTCTTCTTGCGATAAAATCCGAGATAAAATCTAAAGTAGAGTACTGAAAGGTGACTACAAACCAAAAGCATTGTTTCGCTAATTATCCCAATACATACATATTTTTCACAGAGAGATCTATAGCTTGAATGGCGATTGATCACCAATTAGTTGTAAGCTTGGACTAATGACCAGTCCGGACGTAAAAGGGGGGATATAGAGCCTCGCAATGGTGCTTTATCGGGATTGAAAGCGATCAGGCATATAGCAAGATTTTTTACAGGGATTTCAGGGATTTCAGGGATCCGCCTGATTCGCAGGCTGGACGCAATATCGCATGGGATTATAACTGGAGGAACAAGGAGATGAATTAATTGCACGAGCTGATGGGATCGTCGCTGTATGGTTAATCAAAAGCACTCACGCGTGTATGGTACTACTTATCTCGTGGTAATCGCAGAACTAAATTAATAGACAGAATCGATATAAATTTGCAGTCTCTAAATCTAAATGAGCAAAAAGACGGTCATTAATTTAGTTTAGTTATATTTTTCAGTCATTTTTAGTAATTCTGAATATCTGGATTTATACAAAATTCTAATTCCGAAATTTACTAAATTTTTCATTTTCCCTGTTATGAATTTTTTCTTTCAGAGATGAAAGCAACTTTACACCGAAGATGTCCTAAATGTAGTAAAGCAAACCCTGATTATAAATCAGAAAAATTACTGATTAAATAGTTTAATGTCACCAATATTAACAACAAAACTCACTTAACCAAATTAGTGACTGTATTTTCAATAATTGATATTAAGAATATTCCTCTCACGTCCTTAATCAGAGAAAGGTAGCAGAGAAATAAGTTACCATTCACTAAAATTTCAGTGATACTTACTGAAACTACAGTACCTTTTTTTCCTGCTCTCTAAACCTAAATCAGTAAAATTTCACTGACAATAAGACAGTGGATTCTTAGTGATTGATATCTAAAAAAAGTCACTGATTTTCATTAAAAATGTACTGATTCACAATCTCTGAGTCATATTGTTACTCAGATTCTCATTTGCACAATTCCAAATCAGTTATTATATTTATTATTTTTAATCAGTAGCTGAATTCCGCCTCCACAATAAGTTCATTTGGGCCATCGTGCTCCAATTAAGTCAATTAATAGAATTAGTAAAAAATTTAACAGATTCAAATTTAGAGACTGATTGTCAGTGGATAAATACTAGAATTTGAGGGAGTTTGAAAATTCCAGGCTTCTTTTTATTGACGAGTCAGTAAAAAGCGACTGAAATTTCAAAGAGTTATTTAAACCTTGAATTCCACTTATTCAAATTTATAGAGTAGTTCTTTGAATTAGCAATTCGATTACTTCGTATTTAAATTATTTGAAATTAATTAATACTTACATTAATCGGATTAAAAACAGCAATATATACATATCTCATTGACACTCACCTGAAACAAAGAAACAAATTTGATTACATTATGTGCAAAGAAAAAGAAGGAGAAAAAGGGAGATTTTTATCTTTGTACTAATGAATCTAAGAGTAACTTGGATTATTTTTTTACTGGTCTGTAAACCTAAAGATTTTCACTCAATATCATGAATTCCTTGTTTTTCTCAAAACATTTTTGTAAATAAAATTTAAAAAAGAATGCTAATTATTTATTATTTTTATTACTATTAGTTTTAGAATGAACGCATCCAAAAATTAATATTAAAAACTGAGGTTTGTAACTGAAAATGATTTTGGGTTTCCAAACGAAAATTGAAACAAAAGCGACTTTATCCAAATTAACAAAACATTTTTCAAAAGACATTTGCCATTTAAAATTATTCGTTTACTTCATATCCAATCGATCTTTACCTTGTAGAATTGCTTTCTCGGGTTTTTATTTTTGCCAATATTAAGCCTTATAAGAAATGTAGTTTTCTGTGTGTGCTATTCACAGTGAAAAGAAAAAGTAATAAACATGTACCTGAACTTCCGAACGTTCAAATTAACGAACTATTTTTTCCAACCTCTATTTTACCCGTAAATATTATTCCAACGGCAATTTTAAACATTCATTATAATTCTGTTTCAATAATAAATTATTTGCAATATGTATGAACAAAAATTTCAGCACTTTTTTCGTTTTACAGTCATCAGTAAAAAAATTTGTTCATTTGAACGTTCAGAACTTAAGTACATGTAATATGCATGTTTCTACCAAAAAATACGATATAGTTTCTATTTATTTCTTCTACGGACATGTTTTCTCTTATGCATAAATGTATTTTCATTTTATTATGAGTTTGCGTCATAGGCCATTTTCCGCTCAAGTTTTACCGCTTTTACTTTTCATGTGGCGGAGAACTTCACCAGTCAGCGTAACATTTTGTTAAGGTACGTTAAAAGAATACTTTTCCGGAAGTTATATAAGCGAAACTTGCCTTTCGTACTAAAAAAGTGTGGTTGCAACAGTTTTCCCATGATTTCTCTGGAGTTATTGACTTAACAGGAAGTAGGTGTGACGTTGTGGCCAAATGGCCGGAAAAGATCTATTCTACACTGGGGAGCGCGAGAACACCACGCAGAGGGTAAAACGGCTGGAAGCGGAAAACTGAGGGAGCAAAGCCAAGCGTATGAAGAGTAAGAATTCGTTAAACTTTCTATAGAGTAAAACATTCACAATCGTGAAGACCCTTTCAAATTGCCTGTTCTCCTAATATCTCCTGTGATTAAAAATTCAAAGTTTTGAATTATTTTTAATCATGGTGGCCGTAAAATTTCATTTACAACCTTACCTGCCTTCCATGATTTTCCCAGCCTAATTTTCCATTTTCCCTGGACTCTCATATTTAAAGGCCAAAATTACAATCTTGCAACACTTTTAACACAGAACCTTTTACGAATAGAATATAATCATTTTCAATATCAATTCATACATTTTAAATGTATTATTCTTAGGTATCAAACACTTCATTGAAGTTCTAAACAGTAACATTAACGAGAGTTTACTAATGGCTTTATGAACAGAAACGGTACTAAAATAGTCTCTTATTTATACTGCAAATAATAGATTTCAAAAGAAACTTATATAATGCATAATTTGAAATTGTAGTCAAAACAATATTTACAGAAAAATAGCAGGTGAAAAAAATCTCATTTATTTAAACGTTCAGAACTTTACACTCCAAATTTTTTTTTGTGTAAATCAAAGATTTTTTTTCCTTGATATAGAGTCAAACAAATATTTGTTTGATTCGCACAAAATTTATTTGATTAAAACTCGACATTGTTTAACCCAAGCAAATTTTATTTGAATTATACCGAAAAAGTGACTAATTTCTCACACGAAAAGTGACTGATGTGCATTAATAATGTGACTGATCTTCTTTTAAACTTAAAAGAATTCAATTCAATTTATAAGGCTTCCGCGTGAACTTTTATAGAATTCAGGATACATGCATAAAACTTCAAAAGAATTTGAAATGAGTTTAGAAAACTGCAAGGGAAATCAAAAGAATTTTATGAGTAAATACGTAAGAATTCAACGCGAGTTTAAAAGACTTTAGGCTGAATAAAACAAAAACAAACAAAAAATTAATGCATTGCTTTGAGTAGAATTAAACACATTTCGAAGAATAAAAAAGAATTCAATGGAAATTAAAAGAATTCATGATAAATTAATGAATATTCAGGGTAAATTCCCAATTAAGCACATAAATTGGAAAAAGTATTTGAAAATCTCTTCAAATCTTTAAACCCTACGAAATCTACGTACCTGAAATTCTAAAAGTTGAAAAGAATGAAATATTTTTTAAAGTTTATTCTATCCATAAATATTGTTCTGACTACAATTAAAAATAAATATTATAATTTTGTTCTAGTCAATATATTATTTAAAATATAAATGAACAAACACTTAAGCCCTTTTTATAGTTTATAAAGTCACCAGCAAAAAAAACGTTCATTTGAATGATCAGAACTTCAAGCACAGGCGAAATCTGATATTTTCTGAAAACCTACATAAATGTATCGGAACATCTTGAGAGCTTTCAAAAATCATTGAAATTCTCTGAAATCTTATAAAATCCCTTAGAATCTTTTAAAATTCCCTTAAATCATTAAAATATTTTGAAATCCTTGACATTTTTGTAATCTCTTAAATCTCTTGGGATTTAAAAAATTTTTTTAAACATTTTTCAAATGCTTTAAAATATCTCGAATCACTTTAAAGTTCTTGAAAATGCTTTGGAATCTTTTAAGATATACTAAAATATTTGAAATTCTTTAAAGTCCCTTGGAATCTTTGAAAATAACCTAAAACCTTATATGTAGTTATATGTAGTTAAAATCATTTAAATTTTTAGAAATTCCTTGAAAAAAGTTTAATCTATAGAACATGTCTCGGAATATTTTTAAATACTTGAAGAATCTTTTAAAATACCCTAAAATATTTGGAAAGAATTCAAGAAAATTTATAAGTAAGTGTAGAGCTCAAGTCAATCTTGGTTAACCAATGGGTTTATTTATTGGAAGAAAAGTGAGTAAAGTGATCTTTTTATGTAAAAAAGTAACTTTATCTTTAAAAAAGTGACTAGAGGAACTATATTTTTAAACAATGACTAAAAGTGACTGAGTACCAGCCTTGATTCTTGATAGTTGCATAAAGTGCTTCTCAAATAAATTCCCTGCCTTTTGCCATTTTTTTAAAACTCCCTGACAAACAAAATTCCGGCGATTCAATTTAAATAATTTACTTAGAAAAGCATCTTCGACCGTAAAATCCATCTTGACAGTACAAACTGTAATGTGTAAGAAACGGCGTGACACACGCTTCGTAAATGTTCCTTCGGGTTGACAGATAACCTTCTTCAAAGAGTGAAATAACCGCTTTTGAAGAGAAGGAAAATACCTGAAAAAGAAATGCTGGGTGCTCTCTATTTTTCACATTTTCACTTGTAAGACGTGACACATGCACAGGAGTGCACTGTGCACGTTTTTGAAGTATTAAACCGCCTCAAGCGACGAAAGAACACATTTCAGAGTTGTCAACAATCTCAGGAACGTCAAAACTTAATTTCCAACTACCGCCTTAATGAAGATTGAGAAACTTTTGGCATTCATTAGCAGAAGAAAATATCCTACAAAAATACTACCCAGTTTTCCGCGCTTTCCAGAACATATTCTCAGTCGTTTGAATTTTCTAATTCAAACCTTCAAAACTTAATAATTCAAACTGAACGTCTCTTAAAAGAGTTTATTCAAAATTACAACATTCAAAATGTTTCAAGTTTAGGGCAGTCAATGAATTTCATAGATTGAAAAATTGTACTAAGCTTTCATTTTGGAAATTAGACAATTTTTAACAATTAAATTCGAACGAACCTGAAGTACTTTTAATTTGAAATTGCCTAATTCTCGAATTTTCAATCCTAGTCCATTTGATTTCCAATAAAGTAAATTTCTAATCGCAAGTATTAAATGAAATTAAATGAAAATTAAATGTATTAAATGAATTGAAATAAAAAAATGTTGAATTTTCTAATCTAAAAGTTGTTAAAATATAAATACTTTTTATTTAAACTTATTCCTTATAGTTTTAAAGAAAATTTTATTATTTTGAAATATTGAAGTCCCATACTTTATAATAATCAAATATGAAAAATTTAAATCGAAATTATTTGATTTTGATCATTTATTTATAATTTTGCAACTTTTATAGATTTAATTTTGACACTAAACAATTTTAAATCTTTAAAGTTGAATTTATTGAACACTTTCAATTCAAAGTACATTTCAAACGCTTTTTTTCTTTTTGTCACGTGACAGAATGGTATATTTACCAAATGAAAGAAAATTGCAGTTTACTTTTTAAACCTGAATTAGTAGAAAATTACTAACTGTAAATCAAAAAGATATTCTCTGATTTAATAAGTTATACATTTAACTAATTATTGAGCAATTTGAATATTTTATTTAGGATTCTGGTAAATATAAAAAGTTGAGAATATAATGTCCCTGAAATATAATATTGGACGGTTGTATTTGTAGGAATACGTTTTTAATTACTTATTAAGTCAATTTTATCCCACAATTATCCCAATTAAATATTTCTGCTTTAATCGACATCAAAATAAATTCGAATTCAAAAGTGAATAATCTTCCATTAAATTTGAATAACAATTAGGTCAATCTAACTAATTCAGATTTAGAAAGGATATAATAATAATTTCCAAATACATATATTACAAAACATAACAAACTTATTAGATATAGAATACAATAATAATTTATTATTATCATGCAATTTTACATCATGAACATTTTAAATCTACAAAAAATTATTTTGTTTTGTGTAAGTTAAAAATAATAATAATATTTATGAGTATAATATCTATAATTTGTAATTCCGTTCTTAAATAAAAAAGATGTTCACTATATGGTTTTATTTTGAGAGAACGCAAACTGGGCTTAAGGAAAGACAGCTTTAAATTACAGTTAAGGCTTTCTAACTCCTCAGTCAGAATAATGTAAATGATACTTGCTTCTAAAAATGATTTTAAATTGTAATAATATCGCAGACAAATTTTAAGCAATTCGAATATTTTATTTAGGATTCTGGTAAATATAAAAAGTTGACAATATAATGTCCCTGGAATATAATATTGTACGGTTGTATTTGTAGGAACACATTTTTAATTACTTATTAAGTCAATTTTATCCCACAATTATCCCAATTACATATTTCTGCTTTTATCGACATCAAAATAAATTCGATTAAATATAAATATATTTAATTCAGTAACGTATTTTTTAACCATATTTCTTCACATTTATGGCGAAATTTTTGTTAAAGAAAGGATGAAAATAATATTATCAATTCACGTATAACTTCACAATTAATTCCAAAATTCAAAAATAAAGTTTATTTCCTGTTTCTAATTATGTATAATTAAAGAGTATTTTATAACAATAAAATTTCTTTGAAATTTTATGTAATATGCAAAAAAACAGTTTTTCATTGATTTTATTATTTAAGAGTTTAATTTTCCCACTTAAAGTAACGAATAATTGATGATTATTAAATATACATCAAGACGAGGAAAATTAATTACATGTTACTGTTTATTTTAACAAAATAACCTAAAAGCCCGAAAAGATTTAAGAAGGAAAATAATCAATATTCCCATTATTTTTTTATTTAAAAATAGTTTTGGATAACCACAAATATAATTGTTTTATTGATTATGATGTATATAAAGAATAAAAATAATATAAATTTATTTATTTATTTATATGAAGGACCTAAAAGTAGATCTAACGAAGGTATGACAGGACAAGACCGACTCGTTGCCCTATAAAAAGTTAATAAGAATTGCAATTAATCCATTTCTTCTTTATTTCGAATCCCACTTCATTGTAAATCATATTGCATTAGTGTTAATTGTGTAATTAGTGTTAATTGTCTTGGTAATTTGAAACTTTTATCTGCATTATTTATCTTTTACAGCGAAAAATTTAAAATTTTGAGTTTATAGCACCATCTTTATAATAAAATGGGCTATTTTAGGCAAGGAAGAATTAAAACTATTAAGGAATAGCTATGTAGGGTAAGGGGGGGGGGGGGCAGCGCCAACCAGTTGGGCAAAGGTGATTTTCCTTATAGCATGGCTATTATTTAAGAATTTATGTTATACTTTGCATCAAATAAATCTATTTTATCAGATAGATAGTGTTACTTACTAAAATCTTAAAAATTGACGTTGCAAAAGAAAAATTATACAGAAAACAGTTTTTACCACGAAAAAATGGAAGTTTCGCTGACAGGAATATAAAGTTTTCAACTTGAATGACAATACTTACAGTATAAAAACTTGATATCTTGACAGATAAAACAATATCACACAATCTAATCATATGAATCAGACGTAATTCAAGTCCAAAATATATTAAATCTTATAAATAAGTGAGGCCTTGCCAGGGGGGCACGCCCGACGAAAATAATATTAACAAGTGCTTAGGTGATACACAACGTCACAAGTTTCCTCGATAAATGATCGGCAATGTAGAATAGCACCTTATCTTGTGGACTACATGGAAGAAACTATTAAATATTATTATTATCAATCCGGTCGTATTATTAATATTATTGGTACGGTAGAATCATTGCGTACAGTCCGTTTCTAGTAGAATGTCAACGAATAAGCGGCTATATTACAGCTATCTCTATTTTCATTAAAAATAACTAATTCTTCTTGTTAAATATCTTCAAAGGTAATTTTTCCAGTACATAAAATACCACAGAAGAAAACCATCACATTTTCTGATCTTTAAATGTTTTTATTTTCATAAAAAGCTGCAGTCGGCTTTGTCTTCAGGTGAGGGGCAAAGCCGATGAAATACAGCTTGTCAGAAACAATTAAATTACGAAATTATTGTTTTTTCCATGTGATTAATACTTATAGAAATATGATATAAAATAATGTAGAACTCGAAATGAGAAAAAATGGATCAATTCAACATCTCATTAACTTTAAAAAAATCATTGACTGTTAACTGGTTGGCGCTGCCCCCCTTTACCCTAATTTACAAACAGGCTCTTGTCCAGGCGGATGTTTTTGTCTCGGTGTACCCCACTATTTTGATATGAAAAATATTTTTAATGATTCAAATTAAACATTTATTATTAATCGTATTGCGATTAATATGAAGAGAAAAAGAAGGTTTTTATTTTCTTCAGAAAATACTTTTTTTCAAACTAAAATTTCCCATCAGAATAAGCAAACGAAAATCTTGACGCGCTTTTTTCCTCTTGTACCTAACTTCTAAAATCTAAAGTAGGCAACATCAGCAGAATCACGGGGACAGTTTTCGGAAAACTGATGGTTAGTGACCAGGTTCATGTGGCCTCTGTTTGACCAGCCATGCATTCTTCAACCTCAAAGGACTTTCGTTTCTGTTCATCGATAAAAGGAAGTTTGAGTCGAAGGCAAAAGTAAAGAAGGAGGACAAAAGACTTAGTCAATGCCAGCTAGATCGCTACCTGTGCGGGTTAGCCTGCAACTCTACAATGAGAATCGGGTGAATCGACATTTGAGCATACACGGAAAAAAAGTTTCCGAAACTTTACTTAAATGTTTGTAAGTCTAAAACTTTAGGATAGGCCACAAATGTCTACAAAATTTCGTATAACGCTTATTACAAGGTTCAGACTAATTCTCGAAATAATTTAAAAATTCCGGGAACTACCTGTTTCCAGGATTGTGTTGAAACTTGTAATAAACGTATGAAATTATTAGAAATTTGAGGCCTATCCTAGAGCCTTACACGACTTAAAGAATAAAGTAAAGTATTAATAACTTATTTTTTCCGTATATGTGCGTTTTGACGTGCGTACGGCAGCAAAACACGGACATACGTTTGAACGTCGACGTTCCCGAATTTCATGGTAGAATGTATATTGTAGGTAGATTGTAGAGTTGTAAACTAACCCTGCAAGGATGCCGACAGTGCCAGGCGAGATGCTCTCTCCTGCTGCTTCTGCTCTTGGATCATGGCTCTTTCTTAAACTGCCTCTTGTCCTCTCTATAGTCTATCCTCGTCTCCAGCTTCCAGTCCATGAGCCCAGACTAGTTCCATAAGGCGCAGGTAAACTGCAGGTATATCGGAACAACCTGTATGACCACATCAGGATGCACAGGTAGTTGCATACAGGTAGAGGACACACCATTACTCCATGCTAACTTGCATTTCAATGATAAACGCAGGGTCTCCACTTTTCAGTTTAACCAGACACATTTAGATAATTTTTTATACAAAAAAATTCAAGTTAAGATTTCTAAATTTGCAGTTATAGAAAACTACTAATTAAATTAGAGTGAAGACGCTTATGAAAGTTGGTATAATTGATATTTTTCAAAATGTTCAAATGGGTGTCATCTTTAATACAATTTCTAAAATTTTTAAAATTATATTTGATCAAAATCTATATGTCATAGCGACATAGACACTGAGTCTAATTATTGTATTGTATTTATTTGTAGTCCTTTCATCAAGGAAGAGAAATATAATATATGTGAAATAATGTACTTACAAGTATTGATCAGTGGTAACGCAAATAGCATAACATAACAATATTTACACACTAAACAATAATCGCACTTAAATGTGAGTTTATCAATGTGATTGTAATTGCGATTATAATAATGAAAAACCACACGGAAAAAGAAAATAAAAACAAAACCAAATAATAATAAAAACAAAAGAGAGAAAAAAGAATCATTTGCCTTATATACGTTTAATTAAACGTTATACGTAATCAAATACTAACAATAGACAGTTTCTTAGGTTGGATTATTAATTTACATGTCTGAACTGGGTAGATTGATTTTTAACTGCTGGTGAAAAAAAATTGAAAAGGTACTGAGGAGCAATATATTTAATTAATATATGAAGCATATTGTCCATGAAATCTGTCTAACATATTAAAATGAAGTTCCATGAATATCATTTTAGGTAACTATACTTGAATCATTAGAATTTGTCTACACTCAGAAAAATGTTTGTTTGAATCAAACAACAAAATTTGTTTGAATTCATATAATTGAATCTAACCAATTTTTTGCTTCAATTAAAAAAAGTTTTATTTAATTTCAAGAAATGGAAACTATTTGCCTTATAGATTTAAACAAATAATTTGTTTAGTACAATTTGTTTAATTTAAACAAAACATTGACTTTTATCAAACAATCCATTTGTTTAAAATATGTTTATTCGAATTCATAAAAATATTTGTTTGATTCAAATAAAAAATACAGTACAAAGCAGTACTGTGCCGCTAGGCGTGATAAAGCGCTGCCGATGGTTCCTAAGTAACTAACCTAGAATCTGAATTAATTTATCATGTGATTTATTTGATGGCATTGGTATTTTTTCAGTGTTGTATTATTCTGAAGGTTCTGATATACTGTAAAATCTTAAATTAATTGAAAAATGGACGAAATATCTCTAATTTAGAAATTACTTGAATTGCAGGGCGTTTCCCTTGGATATAATTGAAGATTTCGAATGTAAGTCTTCTTCAATACTAACCTCCTTTCTTTATAAAGATGATTTATGACATCAATCATGTTTTTTTTCTATTATAATTATCATTGTATAATTAAAAACAGGAGCACTTATATATACATTCAATTCAAATTTCTAACTCTGGTTCGTTTCTCATTCTTCTAATTTATTACTGTTTTATTCAGAAATGGGAAGCACAGAGTTTACAATTAACCAGAATTATTAAGCTTCGGAATGAATACGTGTTTCTGGTTTTACATATACAACGATAATTATGATTAAGAAAAAACATATTATCGAGCTCATACATTAATTTTATAAAGAATGCCGAATTTTGAGGTTAAGTGTAAAAAAAAAGATTTACTTCACTTGAACAAATTCCATAATTAATTGAAAAAATATGTATTCAATTTCAAACAAGAACTTTAATTATTTTAAACAAGAGATTTATTTAAACAAACCAAAAATGTATTTGAACCAAACAAATAAGGACAAACAAAAAATGTATTCAAATTAAATCAAACAAACATTTTTCTGAGTGTAATAGGGTAAGTACAAAGCTGCTAGTCGCTAGCAGAAATACTTACTAATAGAGCAATTGGTAAACAACCTAGCACTATTTCAATTACTAGTTTTCTATTTAAACTTTTATTTACATTTTAAATTTCGGATATCTAAAAAGTAAAAGATTGTAAAAAATTGTAAAGAATTTTAACTCTCATATAAATTAATAAAAATCTCATTTCATGTGACGTCCAGTAAGCTATGAAGAAGATAAAGGATGAAGAACTGATAAATTAATTCTGCAATAATTTTTTTAGCATATAAAGTGCAGCAATTACCTATATTGAAATATTTAAATGAAGTACCAATTTCAAAAGAATATCTGATTTCCTTTGATCATTGAATTATTGAATTAATTACTCGTAAATTTTATCTATTTTATTATCTCTATATCTGCCATCGAGTTTCTCGACCTTACCTCCTGTAGGTTGATAGGCCTTGGCATGATTATGCTAGTCTATCATACTAACAAATTGTTAATTATGATTCGCAATAATCAAACGTACTCTTTCTAACTTCAAACAGGGATCCATTTCACTACAAAATCATTGAATTGCATTACACTGTTGAATTTTATGAACATGGAATCACATATCCGAAAGTTCTTGCAGCAGGTTTCGATTTTTTCTGGATATTTGAAGCCAATTATATGTCTACAATGTATATATTGTTATCGCTCACTACACAATGATTATGTGGTGTTAATATCTACCAACAGAAGTGGTTTAATGCATTTGTGGGAAGAGAAGTGCATAATTGTCGTACTTAGATTACAGTAATCATATGTGAATATAATTATGGTATTGTTTACAATGTTAACAACAGATAATGTATAATCTATTCCTTGTTGATATATCCATATTAGTAATTAAGTTATACAAACAAACCAACATTTCACTAGTAAAAATAAATTGAACCTCAGATATGTCAATATACATGCTCACAGTTTAAACAAACATTTTTCTTTGGGGTACTTTTTACACAAAAATATTAGTTTTTTCACACAATCTTTTAAGTTATAGTAAAGTTGAAATTCGCCTAGACTTTAAAATTCTGAGGAAGTAAGTTGCCTGCAACCAAGAATTAAACTAAAGGGAGAGTTGATGCACACTCACATTGAAAGAGCTTAAACTTTGCAACAGGAATAAAAGCTCATCTCCACGAAATGAGGCAATGAATATGAATGCGGTTTTTTTTCTTCAAATTATCCACGAAATGAAGAAAGTTTTCATCCAAAAGTAAAAATAAATGATGAAAAAATTATGTTTATAAGAAGTTATAGTATCAATTAAAATTAATATTTAAGATGTTTTTCTTATCGTGAGAAAAAATTAAACATATTTTATTTGCAATATTCGAATATGTGTATATTTTAGTGATGTTTTAATTTAAGCAAATAAAATATAAAGGGTTCGGGTTTAAAGTCGTCGCCACACCTGCAACCAGCTCTACCTGTTTTCTATTGAAACTTTCACTTGATTTCACGGGAATTTGCGCCAATGTCATAATATAACAATTTTGATTTTATTCATGGATTTCATTTTCGCCGTTTTTTAAAATAAACCCGAAAACCTCCGAACTTAGATAACGTTTAGTATGTTTCCCGATGATAAAAAGATTAGCCAGAACCGGTACAGTTCATCTATCCCCGCCTTTAAAAAAAATCGTTTTCCCCTGTTAATAAGAAGATTCGCCTTTAACCCTTTTTTCGCTTAAATTCGAAGTAAATTATTAAAAAACCAATAAAAAAATCTAAATATTTTTGGATAAAAGTTTAATTAATTGGTTGAAATTCGTCCTTTTTAGTTTAAAATTGAACTAATATAAAAAAAATATCAAAAAAACGTTAAATATCACGTTTTTCAATATTGTTGATCAGTAAGATATAACTAATACTTGTTACTACAGTGATGTGCAAAATGACGTTAGATTCGTGTCGGGTTTGCAGACCGAATTGTGAATTCAAACCCCGACCTGGCTCGACCCGATTTTGAGACCGTTGACATTTGAGCTGCAACAAATTCAACACCTGTGTTTTTTGTGTTTACTCTTCTAGTCGGAGAACATCATAAGGAATATTTCCTGTATATTTTATCAACAAATTTTAAGAATTGGTTAAATTTCGATGAGTTGAATTAAAACAAGGCAAAGGAATTTGTTTTCTGATAAAAAAACTGCACAAATAAATTTCCTGTAAGAATATGTATTTTTAAAATTAATATTCTAAACCCTTTTGGAAAGTTTCCAGGGGCCAAAGGGACCCGTTCATTTTTCGGAACGGTAAAAATTAAGAAAGGTAAAATTACAAAATGGGTTATAATACATAATGGTAAAACTTAGGAATAGCAAAAAATAGGAAAGAGTAATAAGTCGGAAATCCAAAACTCTGAAAAGTATTTCTTCGGAAACCAAAGAAGCGGAATGGGTAAAAATTCAGAAGCGTTAAAATTAGGAGGGTGAAAAATTTGGAATATGTAAATATACGGAGAGGAAAAATTCGGAAAGTAGAAATATTCTGAATTGTTAATAAATATACCTATTAGCAGGTGTATAACTGTTTATTTATGGTAGCAAACAAATGTTTATCGCAGTGAATTTAAATATCATAATAAATTTATGTTGTACGTTGAAAATTGTTTTTAAATTATATAATGATAAAAAATCATTATTTTTCTGTGAAAAATTTTTAATGACGGACATCATAAATTTATTATGATATGCTATTCAAATTTACTGTGATAAATATTTGTATAGTACCATAAATAGAAAAACTATAGACCTGCTAATAGCAACATTTATTTACTATTCCGAATTTTTCTACTTTCCGAATTTTTCGCCTCCGAATTTTTACTTATTCCTAATTGTTCACCCTCCTAATTTTAACGTTTCCGAATTTTTACTCATTCCGCTTCTTTGGTTTCCGAATAAATACTATTCAGAGTTTTGGATTTCTGATTTATTCCTTTTTCCGAATTTTTGGTATTCCTAAGTTTTACCATTATGTATCATAACCCATTCTGAAATTTCACCTTTCTTAAATTTTATCCGTTCCGAAAAATGAACGGGTCCCGGGCCAAAACCGTTCAGTGAGAAAAATATATAGGCCGTTACAAAATCCGGCCTCTCAATTAAAATGCTTTAAATGTAGTATTCAAAAATAAACAATTTTAATTTCTCCGAACTTACAAATTTCATTTATATAATTTAAAAATGGGAAAAATTCAGTTGATTTGAAACCCAAAGCATAAAAAATGGTAAATATAGCAGGCTGCTTTCCAACACATCGAAACAATTTATCATTTTCAAAAATTGCAAGAAAAAAATGTCACAATCTATTTTTAATCATTTAAAAGCCGGGGTTCAAAGAAAAACTTATATTTTTGGTGGCAAACTCAGTGTCAGCAGTATTTTTGTATAACTAACAAGTATCCTCCGAAAAAATCTATTTCGAGAAACAAGAAAGTCCGACTGCACATTTTTGTTTAGTTCTTTTCTGTCGGCAAAGAAGTCACTGAACTTGATCCGTATGATCTGCGAGAGCGAGGGACACCAACAAGATAAGGGAGGCAAGTGGGAGGTTGAAAAAGAACGAGAAAAATAAAAGGAGCCTGGAGGCACAACTTTCAATTAACGTTACCGCTACTGAATGCTGCTTTGCATATTTTTGTAAATCACACTTTTTTTAACAATTATTTTATCTTTTGTAATTAGTGTTCTTCATGTCACATATGTAAATGTCGAGTTCGTACTCAGAATGAGAGGCTCAATATATTTCACACAGAAGAAACTAGGGTTTTCATTAGAACCCATTTTTGGCTCCAAAGGAGCTGCAACAGAAATGAACCCCACTTGCTCAAAAGGAACCCAAAACGATAAATAAGCTCTAAATGATAGCGTAGCTGGTGTTCTGAAGGATCCCAATAATTGAGCCTATTTATGAAGAACCTATTTTTCGCTTTGAGCACTTCGACATTTTATTTAATGGATAACATAATTTTCACCTTAAGGCACACATGTAATCGAAATCTGATGAAGATAACTATATTACAAAATATTACCGCAATTATAATAGATATAATAACTTGATAAATATTATTTTCAGGTTATTTAGCAAAATCCTTAACATTAAGGGATATCCATATGCAAGAAACTTTTCGTCTCAAGTCATCGGTCGATAACTGTAAATCGACCCCTAATTTACCAACCCATACTTTGCAAGCGGTTGGTTTGTGAATGCGCCTCCATGTTCCTTTCAGGAGCGCTCTAAATGAACCCTTTTGGCTTTCTACAGGTATCTATTGGAGTTTTAAATAGACCAACTTTTATTTGAGCCTCAACTTTAGTGAACCCCTAGTTTTTTCTGTGCACAAAGAAAATATTTCATTGCAATTTTTTTCAGTTCATTATTAAACGTTCACCTACCGAATATAGTAACTAAATCCATACAAAAATAATGAGAGGGAACGTTTCCTTCTCATTTTTTTCAACTCTACAACTTTAGAATCTGTATACATAAAAACAGTCTTAATTATAGAGTTTTTTAATGTAGACAAAATTTTTAGATTTACACTCACAAAAAAGTCGAGTAAAAAGGTTTCGTGATAACGAGTCAGTTCAAATCTGGTTTATTCGCCCCATGGTTCGCAAGAAAAAGACTGTTTCATTTTCAGCTTTTTCGCTTTTAAAAGATTATTTAAAGAAAAATATTTATCACTTTTCGTCATCGGGATCAAATAATTCGTAAATTTTACTCTTTTAGATTATATTCAAAATAATATTTTTCAAATTTTAATTTTTAAACACTTCAATTAGAAACTGTTCAGGTACAGCTTTACAAATAAATTACGAGACTAATAAAATTAAAATTAATAATTGTTTGGTTTTTAATTATTCTAAGTACGAAATCGTTCCATTTTGCTTTGACCGTTTACAATTTCAAATTTTATGATGCTCAACATTTCGATTTAAAACTCTCCACATCCTCATGATTTCAATTAAAATATTGTTCAAATTAGCGCTTGTTAATTAATACTGGACAAATTCTTTTAGTTTAATAAGTATATACTATATATGTATATAGGTTAACAAGTGTCCGTTTCAATTAGTAAGATTTCATTAATGACCAATGAAATATCACTGATTGTGCATTTAAATATGGATAAATTTACTCTAACCCTCAATTCCAATCACTGCTACCCTAGTAGAAAAAGTACCTGCAACTTCAGTACATTGATTTACTTTGAAATTTATGAAAGCTCACTGCACGAGCTCAAGCAACTTAATTATTTAATAGAAATTAAATAATGCTGCAATAATTTAATTGAAAAAGAAATTGTACAATGATTATAGGATTGCAAACAACTATAAAATGCAATGTATCACGCAATAAAAGTTACCACGATAAAAGCAAGACGTAAATTCCTTAAGAAACAATGTGAAAACAGTCTCGGGTAAGGGAACAGATTCAGGAAATTCGATAAACTGTCAATCGCGATGTTTTGTGGCATAACAAAAGCAAACTTACCGAGCTCGACAGTTGAAAGGGGCCGGAACTCAAGACTGCGAATTCGATATAATTCTCTCTGATACTTGTCGTTATCGACCTAAAAGGGAGAACCAATCTTGATGTTTGTCCAAACAGAAACTTCTGTCTCATTTTCTAAATTTGATTCACTGGAAATTCAATCCAAATGTAAATAGTTTTGACTGATTCAGCGGTAAAATTAGGACTATAATTTTCAGCACCCGAATATGGTAAATCAAATCAGTAAGAATATTTACTGGTATACAACGCAGACTCACTGATGTAATAGATATAAATGGTTCACTAATTTGCATTTGAAATTTTCTTATTATAAGTTTGCAAATTGGCCATTTACATGAGTCTTTTTATTTTGTTTGAAAACTCAACATGCTTTCGCTGGTAATGGCAGAATTTCATGTCAGCCGTATCGCATAAATGTTTTATCCATCTAGCGTCCAGCGTATATGAAACCACCCCTAAGTATGGCCACCCCTAAGTTAAAAAACTTTATATAAAAAGACACTAATTTAAAAAGCCGAAATGTTTTCAACGATAAATGCCAAAATTATACTGCCAAAAACAACAAAACAAACTTTCACCCCTCTAGCGCATGTGTAAACGACCCCAAGTCAGTCCCTAAAGTTTCAAAAAATCCATAAAATCGAAATGTCATCACTGATAATGATAGAGTTGCATGCCACGTGCAGAAATCGCCCGATTTCATACTTAATACCGATCTGACCCCGACCGGAATTCCCGATCTGGCCCTGATCGGTAGAATTCTGTGGTTATAAAATATGTGGACTAATATTAGTCAAAATAGGTAATCTCCAAAAATAGTGATCCTGTAGTGATACTGTACCGACCTCTTGCGTAATATACCTACAGGTCATGATGTACATTAACATCATCTTTTCTTCCACTTCCGTCGTAAATACTTGTAACAATTAAACCCCTAATATATATCTAATTTTCCGATACTTAAAATTTATTTTCGAATCATCTTAATTTTCGCCAGGAAAATTCGATAAAAATCCACAATCAGGTACTGATTCTGATACTGAAAATTATGCCAGCAATCGAAGTTTTAGGGTTCCATCTAAGAAATGTTCTCAAACTCACAAAGCTTCACAAACGCCAAAAGAGTATCAAGTAAGTTGAGATACAAATATTTGAAACACAGTTTAGGGTAGCCGTTTTAATAAAAGACAAAAATTCCCAGTTTTTTCCAGGTTCGCGAACATTTTTCACGATGAATAAAATTAAAAAATTGGAACTCTAAAGCTAAAAATTTTTCCATTTGCAGTAACAAAAAGTAAACTAACAATTAAAAGACTCAAATTAAACTCTTGAATTTTAAACTTTTGAAATTGAATTGTAAGAGTTTTCAATTAAACATTTTTGTATTCAATTGCTCAATAATTTCAACGTAAAAAATAAAAGGCTCTAACACTTTTCAATTGAACAACTTAACATGAAATGCACATAAACTGCAAAATTTAGAATTTAAAAAAAATAATGAGTTCAAAGAGTCAGATTAAATTCTAAAAATATAAATTCACGTCATCATTTTCAAAGGTGTATATTAAAAGAATCAGTGAACTTTAAAATTTTAAAAATTATATTATTTTTAAGAGTTTCAAGCTAAATACGTTAAAAATTTAAAAATTAAATTTGTTTAAATTAATACTTCTTAAATTGGAAGTTATATTATTTTTATCCTAAGTACTTTAAACATCCTTGTAAGGCTTCAACATTTTATTTCAAAATCTTGAGAAATGTAAAAGTTGTTTTAAATTTATTCAACGTTAAACTTATTAAAAATTTTTTTTAGAATTTTTAAATATCTTTCAAAATGAATAGAAAGTTCCCTATAACATTTAGAAACCCCTGCAAAATTAAAGAACATTCTTAAAATCTTCCACATTCTTTTTTAACAATTTTGGAAATCTTAAAATCTTTTTGAATATTATTTTTAAACAATATTCCAAACTGTAAAATTATTTTCAATTTTTCTACGAATCGTACCAAGGAGTTTTTATTCTTTTGAAACTTTTAAATCATTTGAAATCATTTCGAGCTTTAAATGAATTTTGAATCTTTTTAAAAGATCTAAATGCGTCTTAAAATAATTTAATTTTTTCCTATACAATTAATAAGTTTTCAATTGCTATTTAAACAACAAAATTCAACAATTTCACTTACAAATGTAACATTTTTTATAAAAGAAGAATCAAAATTGTTACGTTCGAAGTTTAAAAGCTCTTCCAAATTTTAACGATTCAAGGCTTTCTATATTAAAAAATTCAGTTTTAAATTGTTAACTTAAAAATATTTGGTTTCAATTAACTATTCTTAAATGCACAGTCAAATATTTATAAATATGAAATAACTATTCTTTTTTCTTTAATTAATGAAACAATATTTTTAATTTAATGAAAGTATTTAATTACAAATACATTACTATGAAGTTATTTTTAATTTAAAAATATTTTATAAAGCTTTAGGCAGACGTTTGCATTATTTAATGACTAAGATTTCGAATTTAAACAGTTAATTTTTTCCATGTTAAAATCTGGAAATTCGTAATCTTGACCGGATTTCGAATCGTTTTGTAAAATGAATTATTATTCCCTTTTAAAACCTAAATTACAGATTCATTTTTAAAATAATTTACTTATATTTACTCTTAATAAAACACAAATATTTTGTATACAAAATTCTCAACCTCAAACGGTTTTAATTTTTAGTTTATTAAGTCTTCAAGACTGCATTTTGAAATTCTCTAAATTAAAAATAAATATCTCAAATGAAAAATTTCTAAAGTAAAAGATGTTTAAATTACGCATTGTAAACGGAATGATGTCATCATTGAAATCGATAACAATTTAATTAAATATTTTTAAAAAAATTGAAATGGAACTTAGGCAGATTTGTTTTTTAAATATTTATGAAATTTCCATTTAAAAAATAAAATCACTGTCATAATAGATTTTATGCTTTCAGGATGATTCATTTTGATAAAAAGAGATATTTAGGGTTTCACTCGTGTAAAAAACTACGGATTGTTTGCCGACGTTTCGTGAACATTGCAGTTCACATCTTCTGGGCTGACCTGAAACTGAGGTATCAGGTCATGTTGTTCTTAGGTATACTCTCTACTATGCCTGTGATTGGCCAAAGCGCCCCACCGCGGGGCCTGTCTAACTTGATTGGCCATTCAAGTCTTTTTTTTTAATCCGGGAGAACGGAAATCCAAATCGGATTGGAATTATATCTATTGTCCCTATTGATGTTATTAGGGTGTTTTAAGATTTCGATTGCTTCACTATGTTTTCTGGGAAATATCTCTTTGTATCAAAATGAATCATCGTGGAAGCATAAAATCTATTATTAAGGAACTCTACGGGGAGAGTATTCTTACTAAAATCAACATCTTTAGTAAGCTCAGGACTTCTCAAGGTAAGCTACTAACATCCTTAACTTTTTTGAAAAGGTGCAGGGACAACAAAATCGTCCCAAAATTCTTACAACTGAAAAATAATTTGGGAACATCTAAATCCCTCAGATTTGACATTTGGTCCACATTGCACCGGATATAGTTCGACCAATCCCAACGGATTAAAGAGCTTTCCACCCAAAAACAAAAAACAAAATTTGACAAATTACTTCCAGTAAAGCAAATCAAACTAACAAATACAGTAAAAAACATCTCTGACCACCCTCTCAACAATGAAATGATTTCAGCCTTATCTGAAGGACATAATTTTGCTGTAGGTCCATCGAAAATCTCAAATGAAGAAATAATCAACAATTTAGAATCCATAATATATACCCATCCACCCAAAAAAGCGAATGACATACGACGTAGTACGGCCAACATTTTACGCCTAGCTCAAGTTCCCTCCTCAAACTTAACAAAACAGGAAAAAACCGCAATTAAAGAACTTAATCAAAATAAAGATATTATAATATTACCCACAGAAAAAGGCAACACAACAGTAATAATGAATAAAGAAGACTATAACAACAAGATCATGGACCTTCTAACCGACGATACATACAAAAAACTTTAAAAGGACCCAACAAAAACAATAGTCAACGCAATAAACTCACCAACTTACAACCTAGCACGCTTCATCGTTGCAAAACTAAATCCTTTTACAAGAAAATCCATCACTCACGTTCAAAACTCATTTGACTTTATCAAAAAGATACAACAGATTCACATTCAACCCCAAGACATCATAGTGAGTTTCGAGATAGTATCTCTTTTTACGAAAGTACCAACCTCGGATACAATTGATATGATTAAATCTTTCACAAACTTCCCTTCCGAGCTCGTACCTTTGATAGAACACATTCTCAATAATACTTACTTCTCGTTCAATAACCAATTATTCTACGAACAAGCCTCAGGGGCAGCAATAAGGCTCCCCAATCTCACCTGTAATAGCCAATGTCTTTATGAACATCTAAAAATTAAAATCTTCAACCAAGCCAAACTTAAACCAGAATTCTGCTTCCGTTATGTTGATGACACATTTGCCATCTGGCGACATGGACGAGATGAACTAAAAAAGTCACCCATCTCAAAAATAATCGGTCATCAACTCCCTCGTATAGAAAGCTGTCTCCATAACAGATAAAGATAACTTACAAAAGGAATTACAAAACGTTAAACAAATCTTAATAAAGAACGATTACACAAACAAACAAATTAATAAAGCAATAAAAAAACATACTCAAAAAAGCAAGTAACCACACCTACGAAAGAAAGAGAGAGAAAAATAACCACCACCCTACCCTACATCCAAGGTGTCACAGAACAAATAGGAAGAATTCTCAACAAACACAACATCCAAACCATATTTAAACCACCTGCGAAAATAGGATAATTACTAAATAACCCTAAAGATAAAAAGGCACCCCTTAGTGATCCAGGAGTATATAACATCCCTTGTTCATTGGAGAAACCGGGAAAGCGGTGAGCCATCAGATTAAGGAACATGAGAGTAAAGTCATGCTAAAACATTTCACGCAATCAGCACTAGCTGAACATCATATCGAAACAGGACATTACATTTTATTTGATGAAACGAAATCTTAAAACACCCTAATAACATCAATAGGGACAATGGATATAATACCAATCCGATTTGGCTTTCCGCTCTCCCGGATTTAAAAAAAAAAGACTTGATTGGCCAATCAAGTTCGACCAGTCCCCACGGTGGGCCGCTCTGGCCAATCACAGGCTTCGTAGAGAGTATATCTAAGAACAACATGACCTGATACCTCAGTTTCAGGTCAGCCCTGAAGATGTGAACTGTAATGTTCACCAAACGTCGGCAAACAATTCGTAGTTTTTTACACGAGTGAAACCCGAAATATCTCTTTTTATCAAAATCACTCATTTCCCGGATTTTCTGTATCTTCACAAATTCCCAGACATTTTCCATTTTTCCTGCCCAGCGGCCTGCCTGAGAGTTTAATCAGGGGTAGCCGTCGAAAGCAGAGGACCCTACACTAAAAAACACTTTTTTTTGGTTTTAGTTAACTAGAATTAACTTAAAGTGATTTCGATATTAAATAAATAATAATATTTATACTTTATGAATCTCTTTTTATTCGCGAATTGCATAAAATGTATTATTTGAGACCGACAGAGCACCGATTAGGCATCGATCGGGAGTCCCGACCTGGGCGTGTGTTTCATCCGCGATCTGGCCCCGACCAGGAATCCCTATATGGGCACGATCCCGCCCGGTCTGGCCCCGGCCGGGGCCAGATCAAAATTTCTGCACGGGTCTCCAGAAAATTGCCATCCCTCTTGAGTCTAGGGCATGAGGAAACCAAACTAAATCATCCCCTAAGATAATTTTTTTTTGTAAAAAGACCCTTAATGGAAAAGTCGAAATATTTCTTTTTTTAATGTAGCAGCATTTCATGTCACCCACCCTAAATCAACCCCTACTTTTTATAGGTTGATTTGGGATGAGTTCCATATGCACTGTATGGATGAAACTTTTTTCTATATTTTTGACATGAAACGCTTGCTGTTATCAGTAAAAACCTTTCAACTTTTCATATTGATGTCTTTGGAGAATTTTGTTTAATGTAGGGATTGGTTTGTCGTTCTTTCTTGCCTTTTCTGTAAACGTTGCAAATTTCAAACTCATACATTAACTTCTTTAAATCTAAATTATTTAACTTCAAATACTTATAAATTTGAAATTGTCCAATCTAAAATCTATAAAAATTGTAAACTTCTGAAGTATCTCATTTTGACAGATAATTTTTATTGAATATTTTAATCTAAAATAACTCAGGTCCAATCGCTTTTAATTGAACATTTCTTAGTTTCAAACACTTTCAATTTTAAACAGAATTTTTTATAATCAGAATCTGAAACTGTTTAGCTGTATTATGCATAATGAATAAAATGTACAAGATCGTTAATAATTGAACATAGCATATTTGGAGCTTTTTATTAATAAGAATTTAATCAAGTTAATTTAAAAAATGGTAGTGAGGAAGTTCATTGGCTTTTAAACCACGAGAGAATCGTAAAAGTGATACTGGAAGAAACTCGGGTTATCATCATCTGAGTAGATAAAATGAGAAAGCAAACGACAGTCATTATAAAGAGTTGTGGAAGCGAAGAGACGAAAGGAGAGAAAAAACATAAAACCAGGACGAACTCACAATTTGGAACTGCACTTAGGAAGTTTCCGGTCGTTGACCTTATTTCTGATCTGAAATCCTGGATGATGTGGTTACTCGTCCTTTTTGCAAGCATCTTATTATTTTTCACATCCTGTTTTCAGTCACTCGAATTCCAAAGAATCGTGACCAGATGTTACTTTCTCCAAGAATAAGGATATAATTTTTTACTTCCTCTGGTATCAATGATGTAGGGAAGTATTCAAGATGGGATAATTATAATATAACACATCCATCTACAGAAAACCGAATTTCTTTATCACACAAAAATAATAATTTTAATAGATATTTGCAATTTCCATTACAAGAATCATTGGATAAAATTTCAAAAAAGGACTCTATACAAAAAGGTTTTTTGTGTATAGAATAGAAACTTGAGCCTCGAGCAATCGACTGATGAAATAATGGAAGATTAGATCTTTATACGAGGGTTGATATTCCATCCGTGTTGCTTCAGCAACCTTCCCTTTGTACTTCGAAATCAGTGGCTCTTCTGCCAAACTTCCTTTTTTTTCTTTTTCATTCTGGCTGTCGCTTCAACATTTTCCAGAAGAATAAACACAGAATAAAGAGGGGCATGAGTTTCTAGAGTGTAGTTATTATTTGCTTTCAAAAGCCAGATCGAGCCAAGAACTATTTCGAAGAGTTAAGGGTGCATTGTATCATAATATTCATGGCGAAATTTACAGCTTAATTAACTATTATTACTTGTGACTTAACCAACCGGTACACAATAAACCTATCAAAATAGTCAGAAATCCCTAAGGTAAAATAGATTAGGTGCAACATAGTTCTTATTTTTCGTAAAGAGTTCACCAAGAACGGAACTTCGTAAAAGGACTTCACTGATTTTTGAAAACATAGGGGGACCATTTAAGATTATCATAATTATTAATTATTATTGTAATTATAGAATTATTAAAATATTTATATTTTCGTTAATACATGTTGCGACATTCAGTGGCATCAGAAAATAAATGAAAGAGTAACACTTTGAATTCATTGCGTTTCGCAATTTCACAGACAACACTGGACTTTTCAAAAAAGTAAATTAGATAAATTATTTACTCAGTACGAGTAATGTAATACTAAAATTTTAAAAATTAAGCAATACTACATACAGTTTCCTCATGTGCGCTATCATTTATGTACACATAATGCGATAATGGCTTGTATATATAATAGTGGAAGATTCTCAGATAGATTAGTTGATATTCTAAAAATTTTACAAGAATGCGTTTTCTCGATCTATAGAAAAATGATAATTATTAATAATTATATTATATTAATTAAAAATTAATAATTATATTACTCTGCTCTTAACCTTTGTTGTAATCCTGTGTTCAATTGGTGAGTAGCTTAAAATTTTAATGTCAATAAAACTGCGGAATATTTCATTGTATTCTTTTCAATTAAAAAAAGATACATTTTCAAGACAACGGTGAAAACATAAGAACTTTAATTGTTATATTCAATTAGAGCATTTTTTAATTATTTAATTACAGTGAAACTCTTCTATGGCGCCGATTTTGGACTGACGGTGGGTAGAAACTGATTATAGCACGCTCCGCTTTTGCTTGTTCACGCCTAACTACTCGCCTGAGTGACAACCGCAGACCCCGCGCAACCCTGATATACCTTCCTGTGGTGCTGCGTCAATTCTCGGAAGGACTATAGAAGGGAGGGCTATTAAACAGTTTCACTGTATTTCTAACTTTGATTTCCAAAAATACGAACGAATACAGTAAATACTAGAGTACCCAGTCAAATTGTAATTTTTGTATTTAAAAGAACTCTCAAGCGTGAACTTCTCCCTAATGAGGAAAAAACTATTTTGCATATCTAGAAAAGCATGAAACGGAAGTTTGCAAATTTTATGATAAACGAAAAAAAAACGAAAAAAATACAATAAATCAAAAATCTGGCCATTTTTGCACCAAGTAATTTCAATCGATACGCAAACATCGCTCAAAAAAGTTTTATCAACCTTGAGTCTGTGGAGCGCATCCCAATTTATTCCAGAACATTAACAAAATTCAACCCTTAACATTCACAAAACTCACCAAAAATACAAGAAGCCCAAAGTCTGAAATTTTCTTGTACAAAGTCATTTAATTCGATGACCAGAGATTGCCCAAAAATAATATACCCTTATCTAATGTTGAAAACACCCCAATTTATCCCCCAACACTTACAAAATTCACAAAAAACACACGTAAGTCCCAATTCATCCACTAACATTAAAAAGATGCACCAGAAATACAATAAGTCGAAAGACTCCAATTTATTGACTCCAATTTAGTACAAAAGTTATTTCATTAGATGCATAAAGATTGCCCAAAAAATTGTATTCTCCTAGAGGATGCAGAAGGCACCCCGATTCATCCCGTAACACTTAAGGGCATGTGACACTTAGAAAATTGTCGATTTTACCAGTTTTAGGTTCCGACGGCTTTTCTTCTTTAATAATCAATATTTTGTCTTAAAAATTTGGGACATGATAGCGACCATGCTAACGGACGTCCCCACATACTTTTTTTTGGTTTAATTCAAAAAAGTTTTAATTGAGCAAAATCTGATTAATTTGCATAGCGCTTAGGAATAAGTATCGATTTTACCAGTTTTAGGTTCCGACGGCTTTTTTTCTAGAATAATCAATATTTTCTCTTAAAATTTGGAGAAATGATAGTGAACATGCTAACGGACGTCCCCGCACACTTTATTTGTGTTTTTTTTCGAAATTTTTTTTGATATTAATAAGAACGTGTGTACATTTGGAGGCTATGTATGTTACAATTCTCCTGTGCGTTACTTCCAAACTACACAATATTTTTAGGCCGAAAACTTTTGGACTTGCAAATAAACATAGTAAATAATCTCCCGGAACTAACCCTTTTTGCAGGCAATCAAAAAAGTTCATTTCATAAATAATTTCCAGATTATCGGAAAGGCAGAGATGAAAAACGACGTAACCTCAAAATAATACATATGCATAAAATTTTTATTTAGCACAATAAATTTTTTTGTTATTATCCCTCAAAAAAGAGTCCGGGGACGTCCGTTATGATATTTTATAGCATCATCCATATTCGCAAGGGGAGGGGGACTTTTTGGACAAACTTTGTGCATTAGAGAAATAAGTTAGTGCAAGAAAATTGCTTACTTTCATCTTATGATATTTTTGGTGAACTTTTCGAGTTTTTGCGGGATGAGCTGGAATCTGTCCCACGTTCCCCAGAAGAATTAAACTTCTTGGGCAATCTTTTGGTACCGAATGAAATAACTTTCTGCAGGAAAATTGCAGACTTTCGACTTACTGTATTTTTTGTAAATTTTTGAAGTATCAGGGGATGAATTTGGATTTATTTCACATCACATAAGGGGATAACATTTTTTCGCGATCTTCAGACAGTGAATGAAATCAATTTCTTAAAAAAACTTCACTCCTCAAGTTTTAGAAAAATATTTTTTTCTTTGTTTGTTCGTTTATCATAAAAATTAAAAATTTAATTTCATTAGTAAAGCTACTACTGTTTTGCCATTTAAAAATTTTTTTCTTCGTATCATTTAATAGATCAGGGACTTTCCTATGATTAGATTCAATAAGCTCATAAGTTTTAACCAATTTCTTGTCAAAATGCTGAAGTACGTGTGTCTTTATTTTCATTGTGGAATTAAATATTTCAATAACATAAATTTAAATGCAATCGATTGTATCTATTTATGTACCTGAAGTTCCGAACGTTCAAATGAACAAAATATATCTCCACATTTCTATTTTTCCCATAAATATTGTTCCAAATGTAATTTAAAATATGCATTATAATTCTTTTCCAAGAATAAATTATTTCCAATACAAATTAACAAACATTTAGTAATTTTTGGATTACAAAGTCGTCAGCATCAAAGTTCATTCATTTGAACGTTCAGAACTTCAAGCACATGGATCCCTCCACCAAAAGGAGCTACTCCACGTAGGAACCAGCATGGTGAGCTTATTGGTTATGAACTTGGGACTCAATTTTTTTCCGTGGCACCTCCACCAGTCCAAAATAATCCACACTGTTAAAAAAATCGGATGAAAATTTAACATACATGTGAGTAAAGTCATTTGCATATACCGTACATAATTTTAATATGCCATCATGTTGTAAAATTAATATACATGTATATTAAAGTCGGTAAAAGAGAGAGCGTTAAAATTCCAAATCCTTTGATGCCTTTAAATCTTTTCGAATATTGAAAAATAAAGTAATAACCTTAAATTCGTCGACTAAATACTTAATGATAATCAAAGCGCAACGTACGAGTGGAATTAGGATTCGTAATCATTTTCTTATTTGAACTTTTCCACATGAAAACTAGTGATATTTATGTTTATTTAGGAAAACGGTTATTTTTTATTATTTATAATTGAAAATTAGTGCCAAAATTTTTTTACTTGTTGAAAAGTGTATGAATGAAGTGTATAATAAATGATCAATATGCCGTATATGAAATTTAATATACATAGCCTCTTAATTACGATGTAATATACTGACGTTTTAACCAAGATGGCGTGCTTATTGGTTTTGACATTGGAACTGAATTTCATTCCCTGGTAACTGCTCTATCTCGATCTCCGCCTAGAGAGTGAAAACTTAAAAACGAAGGGCTTAGAGAGATAAGCATGTACAAATTTGTCACCACACATAGTAAATCATATATTGGCATCTATATGAATAAGAAATCCTGCAAATGTCAAGATTAAAATTACATTTTTAGACTAATGGAAGGGAGGAGAAAATTCAAAAACGGCATTTTTCTCGTAAACGGATGAACCGATTTTTATGAAAAAAATGTTATGAAGATCAGTATCTAATAAGACTAATAAGACGAACAAGAGTTCAAAATATTCTTATGAAAAATCATTACAAAAAATGTTGAGGATATATTTTAGAGCGACACCCTCAATTTTTTTTAATATCCTGAAGTTCTGTACTTATTTTATAATATTTTATAAATATATTATAATAATAATATTATAAATTATAATATTTAATATAATATTTTATAATATTTTCCCAAAAATTTCTTTACAGATAGATAAAAAATTATTCATTAAACTACATAATTATAAAAAAATGCGATTTCAAGGTAAATGTTTTTGACAATTTTTCATTTGACATCAACCTTGTTCAAAAAAGCATTGCGTCTTTCAGAGAAATTAAGAATTAATTAAAAATAAGAATATTTCCGATTAGTTCTGTTCACGAAATTAATACTACACTCAATTTCCAGTTAAGTAAAAGCTCAGTTATGTCAACGATCAGATATATCAAAACGTATCGCCCAGTTATTTCACATTTAGGGCTGGGCTAACATCCTCTCCACTTAGCAACACGTGACCGACTCAAATACATACAGCACATGTGCAAAGCACACTACTTCATTTTCTCCGGCCCAATAGACATTGGTAGAGCTACGGGGAATTTGACATAACCGAACTGTTTTCATTTAAAAGGCTTTGACTTAACTGGAAGTTTAGTTAATACTACATTTCATCCACACGTCAAATGATATGTAGATGAAATTTAAAAAAAGTTAAATTCATGAAATTAATTTTACAAATTATGAAAATAATATGTTTTAAAAGTATTATAGAATACAATGATATAGTGTATAGCATTTTTAAAACATTTTTTTTAATAATTCTTGTACTATTTAATGAATTTGACATTTTTTAAACATAAATTACACATCAAAGAATGATTATTATTCATTTCGTGAACTGAACTTATCGGGAACATCGTTATTTTTAATTCAATAATAATAGCTATATGTGATACTACCTTTTCAAACAACCATCCGAGAAAGTTATGAGCAAAAGGCTGGTCTGAATCAGTTACAGTAAGAGTCCCGTACTTTGCATACGATTTAAAGGCATACAATTCCATCTTTCGGGATGGATATTGCAAGAATACATTTTCACATGTTAATAAAAAAACCCATTGATTTTAAAAATTACGACCTGTAATATATTCTTTGTTTGCTTCATAAATATCATTTATGCCTAAAATATCGTTAATATTACAGACCAAAAACCTTTCGATCGTAATAAATGTTATCAATAGTTTCATAATCTTCAGAAATAAAATAACAGACTTTTAAAGTTTTGGGCACGAAGCACCAGTAAATGTCCGCCGAGGGCGCCACATAGCGTAAACACAAACTTGCCTGTTGTCAGAGATAGGCGCAGAACGTATGTGCGGGTCATTGGAATAGTGTTGTTTCGCGATTTTAGATAAAATAATTTTTTAACACTTAATTTTAATCGGAACCGAAGGTACGTTATATTTTTTTTTATTCCATCGCGTCGTTCCACAGAAAAAAATTATAAAAAATTAGAGGCGGTAAACACTTACTCAAATTGGTGTCACGTGGGTGCCACGTGACTTAAGAGGTTCTTATAATTATCTATCAATGAGACGATATGGCTTTGTTGAATACCATGAAAACTTACGAAACTCATGCCAAAGAGGTTAGGTCACAGTCTGCTATCCTGTTATAATATTTGGATACATACCATAAATATATCTATTTTCGGTAGATTTCCGCTATTGGCTTTTACGAGACCCACCTTTGACATTATTTTAAGCAATATTTTTCGACTTATATTTTCGATGTTCACATAACCTAAACAAAACATCGGCACAGAATAAGATATTTGAGAATCACTGGCACATGAGCTCTGATTTGTGGAAAATCCGACTTATGATATTTATTGGACAATTACGTACTTTTTAAGCTTTTAGGATCGCTTGTAAATTAAAGAAATAGTTTAATCAGACATTGAAAAAAATACATCATTTTCATTACAAATGCGCAGTACTTGTGCGTCTTTAAATTTACAGTGCATTTTGATTCAGCTTGACACTGGCGACACTTTTATTTGTGTTGAGGAAATTTACTGGTATTTCGTACGCCAGTCGCTGAGCGCGGACGGTGGAGAAAGGCGACTGACAACAACGGCATCGTATCACTGAACCACGCATCACTTTCGAAGTGCAAGTCATATCGTGCTGAATATGGACAGACGCGGCTTTTCCCCGTATTATTGTATTCTATTTTTATCCTTGAAATTCTTAAACTTAACACTATTTAGTTCTGTACATTTTTAATTCATAAGTTTTTACATTGATACGATTACGTTCAAAGAATTTCTCAAATTAGACAGTTCGGATTTGAAAAGTTCCCATATGATTTTAGGAATTTTAGCAAAATGTAGAGGGCCCGGCTCTAATGGACACTGGAAAGACTCGGGTGCCCCACGCGAATGGGACGCAAAACTGGGTTTATTAATAGTTTGATTTCTCTTTAGAAACAGACCTTAGGAACACTTTTTAGTTCAATTTGGAAAAACTTTAAAATGTATGAGACAAAGAAAATTGTTTTATTGATAATAATTGTTCGAGTCAAAATTTTAGCACGTTATTCATTACAAATTGTCCACAAATTTTGCGGTTTTAATAAGCGAGGGTTATTTTTTTAGGTTATAATAGGGACTTATTTAATTGATAAAAAAAACATCATTTATTTTTAAAAAGTATCAGTTTTTACAATTTTGTTTAAAAACAGGACAAAAATTTAACCTAAACCAATTATTATTTTTTAAATTATTTTTGATCTAAAATAAATTCTTAATATGTCTATTGTGATTTTTAAAAGTAGAATAATTTGTTGTTTCTGATTTAAGTTAATGCTTTTAAAAATTCAATTTTGAACAGCAAAAAAATGAAAAAAAGTTAAATTTTTAATGTTTTACTCCAAACAGTTAATTCTTGAAGGCTTGGTACTTAAAATTATGCAACGTGAAATTTTGTAATTTTAGACTCGCTTTTTTAAATGAAAATATTTAATTACTAATGCATATGTAGCTTGCTAATACTGTAATTATTTTTACTAAGAATTGTTTATGTTCACTAAAAATCCATTTTTTATTCTAAACTGGACATGATGTGAACTTTTTATTTGACAAGACTTGTAATAAAAATATTCTTAGAAATATTTTTTTAAAATGGTCAAATCCAAGGAACAAAAATGAAATGACGCTAAAAGATTGTTATAGTTTTTACTGATCCTGGATGGTGGAAAAGAGTGGTTTCCTTTGGGAAATAAAGCGGATCGTATGACCGACGAATTTTGATTAATTTCTCTAATAATTTTCATGGATGAACATTGGAAATTTTATAGTTGAATAAACGATCAAAGAAGAAAAACCTTTTTGAAGGTAAAATTCTTGACTCAAATTACGCATATTTGTCCTTCTTAAACCGATCGATACCTAATTTATAAGAAGACTGTGTGGAAAATGGATTTCTATGAGAGAATACTATTGTATGACCGCACCTTGATCATCCTATGAAAGCCTCTCTTCGTGAACCGTAACAACCCTCATTCCCCCTAACCGCAATACAGCTCGATCCCCTGAAATAGGTCTGTGCTGTGATATCACTCTGATTTATACACACATTACCATCTAGACTGGACAGCCTCATCGTGACCTGTGTCATTATTATGGTTGTACTCGTACATGCACCTAGTCGTTCTCTTGGGTAAGCCCCTACCTCTGTGTGCCGGAGCTTGTTTCAATTTGACCTAAACCCAAAATATCACTTTCATCCTGATTAATAGGGAGCACAAACGTAGTTTTAGAAGCACTTTCAGACACAACACATCATCTATTCATCATGCTCTGTTTCCATTAGGTAAACAATGATAAATCGATTTACGTATCCTTGGAATCCCTGAATATCCTCTAACTTATTATTGACGATAATGCACTAAAATCAATGTTAAAAAATTAACCAGCACATCAACAATGGCCAATAAATTGTGCATGCCAGTATAGATTTAGATTTTGTACACTACGTTATAATTGCATAAAAGAAACTTAGTAGGCCTATAATGCTAATGCTGATTTATTGACCCAAACCATATTCAAGAAAGATTAGCTCAAACAACATTAATAGCAAACATACCAACATAATAAATCTTTTGATCTTTTAACACCGAATAAAATCAACAGTTAGAGACACAACTCTCATATATTTTATATTTTTAACACTATAATACTTGCAAAGTACGCTATAATATGATTATTTAGGAATCAATCTTATTGTTGGTGGAATTATCAGCTTCTGCAGTGTATATACATCCTCTTCCAGGCCATTAACGTGCTGGGATGTTACTGTCGTCGCGTCGCAAAGCCTGTGATTACCAATTAGGCATATTATGCCCTTGCGATTATCTCGCCGTTGGATCTCAGGTTTGCGATACCACAAGATATATTGGGATTCTCATGACTCCCTTCTAATGGAATACCAAAGACTTACTCTGAGATGGATACGAGACCCTAAGGCAGACGAGGGTTCCAAAATAATTATAGCACATCAGCGACATACAACACTCTTGCTGCAGAAGCTACGTCTCTTCTGAAGCTGCATATCTTAATTAAAGCAAAGTGCGACACGATCGCGTAATTAAAGCGTGCGTTACCATATCGCTCATATGCCAAAATCTACTCTCTATCGCCCTACCAAATCTGGTTCTGCCTAATCAATGTTGTGTGTCCAAACATTTCACAAACATCATCACCGGAAAATTATAAATTAAGATCATACTTGTATAGTGGACAATAGTGAAATTTTTATCCTAACTCGCACTTGTAAACATTTTGTCGATTTTAGAAAACGTCTAAAGGTTTACTATTCTGATTGGAAGAAAAAAACCTATGTCGTAGATGCACTATCTTAAAGAGAAGCTTTAATATTAAATATAATATTTCTTTTGTAGAGAATTGATTGAAAGTAAAAAGTACATCACTCAGTCTGAAAAAGTAGAACCTTTCTGATCGACCATTCTTGATTCATACTTTGAGTGCTTGAGACTCAACAATAAGGTATTTTCAAGCTTCAAATATTACACGATTAAAGCACCAATGAAAGTTTTTAAAACTGAAAAAAATTCAAATCATAATTTTTGGAATTGAAAACAATTAAATTCAAATCGCGGCAACGGGATATTTTCGAAATATTTAAGAAGTTTAAAAAATCAATAAATTCATATGGCATGCATTTTCATTTTTTGTGTAAATTATAAATCAAAGGTAGCTTTATAACTGTCACTATTACTTCAACAAGTTTGCATTATTTTTCGGACACATATTTTTTCTTTTTTAGAAGACAATTACTTCAAAGTGCCTGATCATTGCCGGTTAAATAAATGATGAGAACGTTAAAAAACGACTAGGACGATTCGAATCTAGTTTCAACATTAGGTCCAGCTAAGATGGACTTGGCGGTTAACAGCGCGTCGTCGCCGGCGGCGTCGCTACGCTCATCGATTCCAGGCACCGCCCCTTCCGACGGCTCAGTGACATCACTGGAGCCCTGGGAACCCCATAACACCCCATCACGTACGTTCCTGGTTGTCCATATTCCATATGCTCATGTTATATTTTTCTCTGCTCTGTCGTGTCTCCAAGGACGTTATCTAACACCCTTATTGCATTTTCTTATATAAATCTACAGATCCTGGTACTGCTTCAGAGAAGAAACGTCTTCAAAGCAAACGCAGAGAGCAGAGATTCTTGCATCAGATTCGACGTGAATTTTAAATCGCGAGTGTTTGATTTTTTTTGTTTGTTGAAAATTTCAGAAAGTGAATATATGTTAGAAACTCTTAGATAAGGATGCAACTACAGTAAAACTCTTCTATAGTGCCAATTTTGGGGCTGACGGTGGGTGAGAACTGACTTATTATAGGACGCTTTGCTTTTGTTTATTCACGCTTGAGTGCTCGGCTGAGTGACTACCGCAGTCCCCACGCAGCTCCTTTTACACCTACCTGCGGTGCGGCGTTAATTTTCGGTAGGGCTATAGAAGGGAGAGCTAATAAAGGGTTTCACTGTATTTAAATTTAATATTTAAAATTTGGAAATAATTAACCAGAAAAGAAAAGCAAAACACGCTTTCTTGTCATACAAATTTAAAAAATGAGGTCTAATTTGAGGATTTCTATACTGGAATGGAGAAAGGCGAAGGATAATTTAATTTTTCAATATAAAACAATTATTGTGAAATAAATTACGAGTGATTGATTGCATCTGCAATCTTAATGAAATTTAAAAAGTGTTGAGGCGTTCTAAATTTAACAATTTTGCAACTTATTTAAAAGCAAATATTATGTTTAAGATTTTGACAGTTCTTCCTTGAATTTTCAGAAAAACAATGCACAGAATACAAGCAGTACTTTATAAATATCTCATCCTTTGCACACATTGTGCTAAAAAATTTCGATTAACTATCCGATAGTTCCCTCGTAAAACGTTAAGAAATCAAGTTTCATTATTAAACCAAATCTATTGATTGACTGTATTTGATTGGTTAAACTAGAAATTTGGTTAAGTGAAAAAAAATTTTGTTAGGAAGACCAAACCAGCATTTCTTGAATTGAATAGCCTTGGTGAGGCTTTTATAGTGTAATCAATATTTGACTTTATGAATTCGAATTGTTGCTTTGAATTGATTAAATTTATCAATTCGACCTGGAAAACTTGACAGGCTTGATATGGCCAACCGAGTTGTGCAGGAACCGAGTAGTGATGAGTTGAGTAGAGTATGCAGAATGATCGGCAATGAATTGCAAATTAAGCGCTGTATGTAACAGTATTGCGTTACACTGTTAGCATCGTGATAATGCCTATACCAGAAGCTGGATTACCGTAACAATCGTTGCCGACGTGCATCCTCTGCTCACTCGAGTTTCACTTCATTTCACACTTCTTCCTTCCTTATTTTCATTTGCAAATTCCTTAATACACGTTGCACGTAAACTTGTATACTCCAGGGAAACGAGCGATGGAAAATACATCAGGTGCTCCCTTGAATCAAGTTATAAGGATTTTTCATACATGAGGAAGTCAGAAACGGTATAATATGCAATATTGTAGTTAAAGTAGCAATATCGATTAAAATAAAAATTCATTATTAGCTGAGCTGGTGTGCGTTAAAAATAAATAAATTTCTAGATGAAAATTAAGGGATGAAAAATTCAAGTCTTATTTTGCTTCCGACGTGTTACTATTATAAGTTAAAACTTTGTGTTTTAAAATCTAGCACACTCTATAATTTTTTTAAAATTATAAGCGTTATAAAAAATAACAAGAAACAGGATTGAAAGGTGGCCTAGTGAAATTATTTCCAAGTTTAATTTTATAACTCTAATAATTCGTACATTTAAGAATATTTGAATTTGAAGGTCGATAATCAGAGGGTATAGTTTTAGAGGATGAAATTTTCAGGTCTGGTTTTAACTATGAAATATTAGTATTTTTAGTTACAAGATTTTGTTTTAAAAATGTGGAAAGCCCACAGGAATTTTGCGATTATTAGGATTAAAATTAAAACTGCCAAGTTACGACAGCGAGAGGTAGAGAATTTTTGTTAATTGTTGGTTCAAGGTCATTATTAATCTTATTAATTGATATATAAAATGGTTATATTCTTCTAATTTAAATCATACTGTAGAGATATTGCATTCCATAAAATAATTTAACATATAATAGTTACAACTTGGTAGCATTGTAAATATCAAGTGTGTATAACAAAGGCATATTGCCGCACCTATATACGGCATTATATCACTGGCTACCGAAGTAGTGTAACGTATTAGTACGTGTTCATATAGGCGGACAATTCCTCGTGATAATGCTTACTGTATTCAAATCTGTTGTTGATAAATGAATAGGTAGTTAAATATAAAGTTACATGTTAATAGTATTCAAAACTTATCTTTTTTCATTCTTACATTCAGAAATCACGTAAAGAAAGTTATTAACATTTCAAATGCCAGTTGATCAATTCGATCCCGAAATCCGATCAAAATGATATGTGACGGTTTGATCGAAATAAAAAAAAAACTAAATTTTTTTATTGCTTCTAAAACTGACAGTTTTTCATATTTTAAAAATTCCAAACCTTAAAATTTGTGAGTATTCTAATTTGAGAATCTTTGAATTTATAAAAATCTTCAAACTGAAACTTGTGGAATTTTATGAAAGCAAACAGTGGTGAAAGTGGCGATTTGCGTTATTTGACTTTAAAGCATTACTCAAAGGCTTAATTAAATTTCGAGCCTGAGAGAAAGGGACCGACCTTTAGGTAATACATCATCTCCCCCTAGGCTGGCACACAAAGACATTCGACACTCAAGTACTCGGGACTCTCATAACAATATCAGCTACCCTTGCTTTAAGTTTAAGCTCCAGTACGTACTTCGTAATCAGGGCTATTGACTTTTCGAAAGTACCTCATATCCACCCCTCTCGTTTTCTCTACTTTACCATATGAGAGGACTTTCTTTACTCTTTGTTTCCTTTTTATGCTAAGCCTTTAATTTTTTACACATTTCTAATTTACAAATTATAATATTCTTAAAACTCAATTTAAAGTGTTTCAGCCACAGAAAGATGAAAATTACTTGTCATAAACTGGGATTTTTCATTTTAATACTCAATAAAACTTTAGAGTGGCTACTTAAGTTCTCAAATATTTTTCACGAAAATTACATACTTGCACCACGGCGCAATCTGATTTTTAATCGAACAAACATGATTGCTCTCGATTTATCTCGGGCTTCGTAGGCACATCAGATAACGCATTTCCTCATACCTAATTGTATGATCCTCATGTTAAGGTTACGTGTAGACTGTAAGGTAAACACGTGTCCGCATATGAGTGTTCTTAGCAAACGCTCAGTGCCATTAGGCTGTGATTATACGTACCTATAACAACATCAATAAAGGCTCGTTAGCAAAATTGTTGAGCTCATTTGCATTTCATATGTAAAAAGTAAATAGACGGTAAATAAATCTTCCCTCTACGTCGAAAGGAGTTAAAAATGCCACTATGTAGTTTTTAGGGTAATCGGTAAAATGATTGGGTTACTTGAATCATTTTTCAAGTTTGGCAATTTGTAAAAAAAAACAGTATAAGCGTCAAACAAAATTTTGAAATATGCAGAATAGATACACGCAGAAAAAAGAACCTTATATTTTACTGAAAACCAAGTTAAATCTACTATCCAATTCTCAAGGATCAGTAGATTTTACCGACCCAGTAGCTATTCTTCAGTTCCTTCATGCTGCAATTACGAATTATTATGTGACTTTAACGACTAATGTAAAGACATCTAACTTACGTTAATGTTATAGACTATAGTTTAGTCAGCTCTATATACATTATGAAAAAGTATTGCTTTAAGTTAAAACGCTTATAATACAATTAAAATTTCTCGCGCAATGGGGGGGGGGGGGGGGGGAGTCGAACGCATAAACCTAAGCACGCAAGTAAATTATCTTAACCACTACACTATTATACGAGTTGCGACCTGTGAAGTAATTTTGATATGCATTTGTAACTGAGGGTGGCAATTTCGGGAACGACTTCTGAATACGCGCAAGCCATCGCGATACACAACAAAAGCACTCGATTTTACCTCATATCATTACAAGTCAGCTGAAACAGTTATGGAACACAAAAAGGTCTTGCTCCAATAAACTTTTAAGAGCCCTTCCTTCCTAAGTGGAAATATGGAATAATGCGACGACTGACACATAAATATCAAAAAGAAATATTTTTTACGTGATGCAATCCATCCATTGCCTATTGTGCCGTGAATTCATCCGGTGGTCCGCGCGGATATGTTGCGTTGTTACAACTTCAGGGGCGAGCTAAGGAAACCAATCGAATCGGTAGCATGTACCGATCCTTCAGTAATGTCCAGAAAACCAATCTAATCGGTAGCATCTATCGATCCTTCGGTAATCCCCACTGCACCGCTATTTTAATCTCAGTTCACTGTATTTCAAATATATTACAGTATGTAATACTAGGGAATAGAGGTTTATCTTACTGAAGGATAACCGTTTAATTAACCTTAATTTCATTGCGACATTTACGAAATGCTAAATGATTTTGACATTTTTACCCCCTTATTAAGAGCAGTGTATACTGTTACGGTTACAAAAAACCCTATAAATTTCTTGATTTTCCTCAGGTTCAATTTGAAGCCGGCTTTCATTAAAAACTAAGCAAAATTAATTCTATTTTTTAAGGGTCCTAATACGCTACTTTTCCATAAAGTTCCATATCATTTTGTTTTTCGACTCGCACTAAAAAAACGGTTGGTTGGGGCAAAAAGCTTAGAGACGGTATTAGCTCCGACAACTGATTCCTTCGTAAAACTAATAGTCCGGGAGCCAGAACCCGTTTAGTCCGCGGAAATAGGTCCCCGGAATTTTTTTAAATGGAGATTGTGCAGAATGGTCTCCTGAATCCAACGGTATGAGGTGCTTTCGCGAACTGACGGTCGTTCTCGAGACATTGTTAATTAAACATTTTTACATAACTTATGCTACATTTTGGAAAATTATCAACATATTAGGAAATTATTTCTTGAAACTGTTAGGACTTATTGAAAAAAACAATTTTTATCATTTGCAATTTTTTGTCTGCCTCATAGTGTTGGCAAGAAACGCAAAAAAGTGTAATATAATAATTGATTTTTATGCATTGTTTATGGGTCTTTTGAAGATTTGTCTTCAGAATTAGTTTGATTGTGTTAAGACGCATGAAATTTTTTTGGCACATTTCCGCATCTGATTGATAGTTTATATAAAAAAAACCACAAACAAGATTTACAAGAAGGTTTCTTTGAATTCGATGGTAGCCGACACTTATTAAAATTTTCAGACTTTATTTTCACATTCTGCTAAAGAAACCATAGAGGGAAAAAGTTTGTCTAAGACTTTTTTCCGTATCTCGAATAGTTTATTTAAAAATAAAAAACTAAAGTTAAAGAAAACATACCGTAAAATATCAACAGGGGGAGTAAATATTAAGCTATTTTTGTCAAACTTTTTTTGATTTTCTCGAAATAATATAACGAGGCTAATTCAGCCTATTGAAATCAGATTAATTAATATTGTACAAAATTTGGATTTTCTCCGCTGGCTCCAATTTCAAACAATGGGAAGGGCGGGTCAGACAAGGAAGCTTCCACTTGAGCGGCACTAATCAGCTAGCCATGGGGAGCCGCACTAAGAAAGCAAAAGGTCCAAATATCTTACCATTGTTAAAAGCGTGTCGATTGCGAAAAATCAAAATTGTGTACAATATTAATTAATCTAATTTCAATAGGCTGAATTATCCTCATTATATTATTTCGATAAAATCAAAAAAAAGTTTGAAAAAAATCGGCTAATATTTACTACCCCTGTTGATATTTAACGATATATTTTCCTTTAACTTAATTTTTTTATTTTTAAATAAACTATTCGAGATACGGAAAAACGTCTTAGACAAAGTTTTTCCCTTTATGGTTTCTTTAGCACAATGAGAAAACAAAATGTGAAAATTTTAATAAATGTCGGCTACAATCGGGTTCAAAAAAACCTTGTTGCATATCTTGTTTGCGGTTTTTTTATATAAACTATTAATCAGATGCAAAAATGTGCCAAAGAAATTTCATGTGTCTTAACACAATCAAACTAATTCTAAAGAAGAATCTTCGAAAGACCCATAAACAATGCATAAAAATCGATTATTATATTATACTTTTTTTTGCGTTTTTTGCAAAAACCATGAGGCAGACAAAAAATTTTTCATGACAAAAATTGTTTATTTCAATAATACCTAAAAGTTACGAAAAAAAAATTCTTAATGTGTCGATAATTTTAGAAGATATAGCATAAGTTATTTAAAAATGTTTAATTAACAAAATCTCGAGAACGACCGTCAGTTCGTGAAAGCACCTCATACCGATGGATTCAGGAGACCATTCTGCACAATATCCATTAATAAAAAATTCCGGGGACCTTTTAGGTCATATCACCTCTTCTATGTGGCTCCCGGACTATAACCAGTTTTGTGGGGGCAACAAATCGTCGTTAGTACTCTTGCGTAGTTCATATCAGTAACGATAGTAATTGTAGTTATACAACAAATAAAAATAGTCGCATTTACCACAACTGTATTTTCCAACAAATAGAATTAGTAGAGATTACAAGTTTTGTTCCTTAGCGACATTGTCAGAACTGAAACCTGAGCCGGTTTTGAAGCAGTCGATCAGATCAGCTGTATCAACCAGCCTGTTTTTCACCTATGCGTTTGAGTTTCTTGATTCAATAGAAATTCTCCAGGTTTTTACACTCTATTTGTGAGCAAACTGATTTTTGATGAATAAGGAATTTTTTCTTCCTGAGTTCAATCTATGTCAATTTTGAAAGTTAGGATTACTACTTTAAGTACTTAAAACTACTTATTTAATTGGAAAGCTTAGTAATTTAATAGTAAAAATTACCATTTGAAGTATTAATATAACTATCTGAAAATGGTGATCTACAATCGGAAGTTGTTGCGAAAAGTAAGATAGTAAGGACAGATACTAGCATTCTTAGAAATAAAAGTAGTAACCACAACCACAAGTGGCAACGGCATATATTATTACAAGTTAAAGTGATTGGCCTTACTACTATATTAATTATCCCAACCCACCATTTTTATCGGTTCACCCTAATCGATATGTGGGCACAAATTTTAAGAATATATAGTACTACTTTCGTGTATCTTTAAACATCCTAGATGATAATTCCACTTAGTGAGGTATCCGAATTTAATATTAGATATAGCACACTCAACATCTCTGAAATAAACTGACTAAATCTATTTTAAGAACAAGTATTAAAAGATAAGTATATGCAAATTGTAGCACGCGAGTGCCGCATTCGTTATTAAGAATATTTGTACACGTACATACAGTATACCTATATAGTAATGCTGTATACTAATTTTTTCGCAGAGAGGTACGCTGGCCTGCCTTAACCTTTTTATCGAGCCTGGCGAAGAAACTGAGCGACCGAGACTGCCGCCACGAGTGGGTTGGTGGGGGCGAGAAGAAAACGAAGAAGACGAAGAAGGAGAAGATATTACGCGAGGCGAGGAAAGAGAGAAATTCGCAAACGAAGCAAACGAGAAGGCCAGCCCAGTGGCCGTCACGGTCTTGCTCTCGCCGCAGGTTGGGACTCTTCGGTTTGACTTCTAAGTTAAAATGCCACAAATAAATGGTACGATCGATCTCAAAAGCTTTCTATTCCACTCAAGCATGGATTATTATCATAGCAATCCAATTCAAGAATCGCCATCTTCAGACAAAAATAAGGACCGCGTTTTAAATCCATTTTAAATTAAGAACAAAATTACAAGAAATTTAATCAAAATATTTTTAATTTTATATACTATATTCTCTTTGGTTGTACATATACTAGAGTGGTTCAAAGAAAGCCTTTATCGAATTTGCTAAATTGTTAAGATATTTGTAGAATTTTTACGACATTCTACACGGGGGTTGAATTTGGTACAAAAAAGTTGCAAAATTTCAAATAATGATTGTACTCACCAAAAGAAAAAAAGAATTAAAGACAAAAATATTTTTGTAAATCTTACAAAAATTTATTTAAACATGATAAATGATAATTGATAAAAAAATTTTGTGAGTATTAACACATCTGTAAAATGTTGCAACTTTTTCCAATAAGTTTGATCCTAGGCAGGATCAGTGAAACAATTCTAAAAATATAATAATTACAGTCTAAAATTTATACTTGAAGTTTCAAACGATCAAATGAACGAAATATTTTTCCCCATTTCTATTTTTCCGATAAATACTGTTCCAAATTATTTCCAACTTAAATAAACAAACATTTTAGCACTTTTTTTATTTACAAAGTCATCAGTAAAAATTTCGTCCATTTGAACGTTCAGAACTTTAATAGAACACGTTTAGACAAATACTTTGGTGACTTGACTTTAAAATGAGCCAAAGAACTTTAAAAATGTTAATTATTTCCGGAGTTATTTCAATTTTTAAAAAACATTGAAACTTGACGTTTTTTGTAATATCTTTTTATGAAATTGATTATAAATATTAAGGCTGACAATACACAAGAAAAGTGATTGAAAACCACTCATATGATTTTTCTACAGTGCCGAACAATGAAAATTATTTCTTGAAATATAACAAAATGACGATATTTGAGCTAATTTTCGTTGCGTTAAATTTTTTTGAATTTCGATCATTTCTTTATTATATCAATAACGTGAAGTAAATGTTCTAATACTAATATCAGGCTGAGGAATCTATGCCAAAGAAAAATCTATAACTATTAATTAAATGAAATAATTTTCCATCCTTTTGTTGCTACAAAAAAATTGATGTAAAGACGAAGACCATTTTTCGACTTTTTTTGCTGTTTTTAACTTAAACATTTTTGAGGCAGCCGTTGTAGAATTAATTTCCAAAGAAACATTGCACTGATGGAAGGACAATTAAATTATTCGTTTTCAAGAGTAAAATTTTCTTTGATTCAAATCAACCAAATGCAAAATAAATTTGGATGTTTGAATTTAAAAATTGCAAACTCAAGTCTTTGGAATTGAATCATTTCTTAAGTTTGCAATTTCAATTTGTAGATTTTTCGTGTAATATCCATCCCCTTCATTGAATCATCGGGTTTAAGCATGTCTAATTTTAGATTTATTAAACGAAATATTACAAAATTCAGGATTCAAGGATTACGAATGAATAATTTACACTAATTCAGTATTTTTAAAATTCGAAACAAATAGTTACTGTTATCTTGAGAATTAGAATATTTTCAGATTATTGAAATGTTCAAACGGGAACAATATGTTAAACTGGAACCGTTCTAAATTCAACAATTTCATCTTCAGTTTAGTATTTATTGATAATTTTCACAATTTTAAGTCACCTAAAAATTGAACAATTTAATATTTTAAATTTTGAATACAGAGGCGTGGAAGTTGAAATTGTCCAATTCTTTTGGTTGTTAAATTAATTAATTATTCTTTCATTTTATAGCATCCCAATCTCATAGGTCAATGCAAACCATTTTTGCATGAAAAATCCTTTCGAAACTCACTAGTAATCAGTCGATCGATCTAGAGATAAAAGTCACATTGACACTTTACTGAATATAGGCGTCTGATAGATTGCATTGACAATCGCTCGACCGGACAACATTAAATATTGCAGGATACGTGTATATCACCTGCTGTCGAACAGGATCAGCAATCGACCGTTTTAAACATGTTTAGGCATTTCTATACATAAAATGTCATTTTTGAAGAAAAAGAAAGAATCCAAAGGAAATTTAAATCTTCAGATTCAATGTAATTTGTGGTAACCAGTAAATGGAAGATATAGGATTTTTTTTTTAATTTTTATCAGGATACTTTCCATACATTTCCTTAACCATCGTCGTAGATAAGAAAAATTAGTTTAAAAAAAAAGAGTTTCGTAAGCTTTTCAAATGTATTATATAAAATATTGGAATGTTATATTTTTATTTAAAATTATTACTGTGATAACTTAATGATTTTTAAAGATTGATAATAATACCAATAATAAACCGAGACTCGTACTTTTTTTATTCTTTGATCCCAAATCGCAACCCTAAATTTCAAGTATTAAACTAAAATCTCTAGTTCAAAGCCTCAAGGCCCAAAAGCATAAGTCCAAAAAATATAAGGCACAAACACGAAATTACAAACAATGCGTATGCCCAAAAACAATGTATTTCCATAGATTTTAAGGGATTTCTACAGAACTTTGGAAACTAAATGAGATTTCAAGGGATTCCTAGCGAATTCGAAGATTTCAAGATATTTGAAGATAATTCAAGGAATCTCACAATATTTAAAGGATTTTATTGAATCTCACAGGATTTCAAAAATTTCGAGTGATTTGAACGGTCTTTTTTTAGATAACTTTATTGAATAAGTTTAATTTAATTAAAATCCAAGGGGTTTCATATGATTTCTAGTTATTTTAATGGATGCTTACTATTTTTGAAAATTAAACGGATATTCTAATGTTTTCCAATTAATTTCTGGAGCATTTTAGGGGAAAGAAATTAGTTTATTGAATGAAAATTGATTATTGATTAATTTGAAAGGTTTATAAAGAGTCTTCAATGAGTCTTCAAATGAACTTTAAAAGGCGAAATAAATTTAATGATTAATAACAAATTATTTAATCATTTCAAAGGATGATAAATATTTCAAGTTTATTCTGAAAGATTCCAAAGTATTATGTTAGTTTTACCCAGATTTCAAAGAATTTCACAAGATTAAAATGAATTTATCGAATCGAAAATGAATCTCAGGACAAATTTTGAGAGAGAAATAAATGTGATTAACTAATTAAATTTTATCTGATCGGTCATTTACCACCCTTATGACAATAGAGATTTCCTATATGTTTTTAATTTTTTAAAAGAATTTCAAGGATTTAAGACAATTTCACGAGATTTCCAAAAATTCTAGGAATGCTAAAGAATTTTGTAGGATTTTCACAAATTTTAAAGAATTTAACATGATTTAAAGGAATTGATTGAATCTCCAATGAGGCCAAGGATTTTTATGGATTTGAACTTTTTTTTATTTTTTATATTAATGATTTATTAAGATTTAAGAGAGGGGGTGACGTTAATTCGTGCAAAAAGGCACATTTTTGCGAATTTTTTTTACGACACAGTTAAAATCTATTGCTTAAAACCAATAGTACATTAAAGTATAGCATTCGAAGAATATTTTGTAAAATTTTCATGTAGAAATATTAAAAACTACGGGAATGACATCAATTATTCGGAAGCGTCTCCTGAAAAATTAGAATTGCAGTGCCCCTCATAACTCGGTGCTGCATCATCATAAATAAAAAAATCAAAGTTCTTTCGTTAGATAATTGCTTTCCCCAGGTAACGCTGGGAGGGTTTTTCGAAATTTCAATTTTCCAATTTTTGGGAACACTTTGACGTGAAAAACGCGTTTTTGCGAAAAAAATCGGGTAATTTGTCATTGTAAAATAAAAACTATTAATAAATTTGAAAAAAACTCTCCAGCGTTACCTCGTAAATTATGTACAGAAATAGTGTTCCAAATTTCAAAAAGATCGGTGCAGTAATTTTGAAGTTAGGCGGGGCACCGACTTTGGAAACGTGAATTGTGGGGAAAACGCTTTAAAGTTTTGAACAGTAAGAAATTTGGAATAAAACATAATCGATACATAATCGACGCCAGGTCCATAAAGAATGTTGCTCTCATCCATGATGTCTAAAGCATCTTTTTGCTCCTATCTGCGACGAATTCTGTCTTCTCTTGTCTGTTTTTTCAGCTCTGAGTCGTGTATGAGGCGCGGTTGCTAAAACCGCTGCATCCTCGTTAGTTTTGCTCGGATTCATCTCAAATTTTCACACAATATTCTTGAAAAGTTCTGCATTCAGAAAATCAAATTTAAAAAATTAAAAAATTTTTTTAAGTGTTACAACCCCCCCCCCCCCCCCCCCCCCCCCCCCCAGTTTCCAATGAATTTTGAAGGGAATTCAACCAATTTCTATAGAACTTTAGGGAATACGATACATTTGATTTCAAATCATTTCCACGGATTTGAACATTTTTATGTTATTATACCCATTGAACCTTCAAGTATTTCAATGATTTTTGGGAAGTTTGCCAGTTTCCAGGGATTTCTAGAGATTTCGTAAAGGCAGTTTGCAAATTTGCATGAAAGTCGCCTTTGTTTCTTTCTTCGATCTCCGTCTTTGTATTACACAGAAAATCGCCGATCCTCCATTGTAGATCGAAATTGGTGTTCAAGTGAGTTACAACAAATTTGAGCCACACAGGGTCATTCAGAGAATCTAGGGGAAAAGCATCATTTAGACACTGTTCTTTCTCATCTAGAGCAACGTGAAGTGTCGTCGACAAACTGGCAGCCATCTGTCAAGATGATTTTTTCGGGCGTTATTTGAGTGAAATAGATGTTGATAAGCAGGCAAGTTATAATAATAATTACCTAACTTTTAATTTTATCGCATTTACCAGTGACTATTAGTATCATGGAATAAAAATTGTACTTGGAGTGATATAATATCCAAATCTTAGGTTAATCAAAACGTACATGACATTCAAACCACTAAAGCCGGGATGTAAAAACTAAGTCGTGACCGTCTGCATCTTAATTGATGCCCGTTCGTTCGAAGAAATTTCCTCTAGATTTTCTGTATTCAAAAAAGTGAAGTTAGCTGGTGGTTGAAGTGAAAATACCTAATTGTATATGTAGACGGTCATGCCTTTTTTTACACATTCCGGCTTTAGTTTAAATATCAACGGCCATGACTAACCTAACATTTGGAAGTTGCATTAGGAAGTTATCATTTTATTCTAAGTGATCAGTACGCACTGTTAAATGAAAGAAAGTTGAAAATTTGGCAAATATTATTTCAATTAGTTTCCTTATTAACAATTATTTAGTCTAATATCGCAATGCGAATAGTTGCTTTGACAGGTATTCAGGTGGCTGATAGCGCGGTTCAGCGCTCCACAACACTCGGCATTGAGCCAAAATTCAGTCTCCAAATGATACTTTCCCCTAGATGGCCAGATGTGCACCTACGTTCAGAGGAATACATTTCAGACTTGAAAATTGTTTTAAATGCTCATTGGGACACCAATGAAATTTGAGATGCAACAAATTTAACACCAGTCTTTTTCTGTGTACTTACTTTATTTTTCAGATGTTAAAAAAATATAACATATTATTATTATTATTACTAATATACTATAATATATAATATGATATTTTTAAAAGGCCTCCGCCCGCGGTCATTATAACTCAGGGCCTACCTACTATGTTTTGAAAATCTCAGGCCTGACTTTATATGGTATTATCTATATCCTATCCATGGGTAGGTATACCGCAAAAAATGCAAGTATGTAAGGAATTACTAAAGTTTATATTAGCATCCTACGCTGGATGGGAATAAAATCAGAGGTTTATGTGCAAGCTCTTGTACTTTCCAGCCACGGGATAATAAATTTCAGCTTGCTCAGTTTACGAATGTAATTAAAATCACCGTGAGGATCCCTCCCTTCTCATCACCGTCGGCGACTCAAATCAACAGTCTACTAGGGTTTTCTGAATATGCCCTCGGGTGCTCCTCTACTTCGATCGCGAGCTCAGGAAAAAGGATTCAATAGCATCAACGTAATGAAACTGGAGAGAGATAAAATAAAAATGAACATGATATAAGTTTTATTATAAACAAATAAATGATAAAATCTACTTCGATATTTTAATGTTTATTGAAAATGTATAGCAGATCTTAGTATTTGCTGTCATAATTGAACGATGGCAACACAAAACTAGATAACCACCATTGCTGATTGGAGGTGAAAAAAGTTTGATTACAAAAAGTTATCCAAGCTCCAGAAAACGGATGTGGAAGTTGAAAATCTTAAAGTTAATTAGAAAAAAAAGTAAAAACATGTTCCCGAAATATTATGTTTCTAAATACGGATAAAGAAAGTTTGATGTAAAAAAAAGTTAGTCAATTCCGAGAAAATCTAACTAGAAATTTTAGATTAAACATACATTTTTTCGACCCTATGTCAAAGATAGAAAATAAAACTTGTTTGCGTTAAACAATGGTGTGTTTGGATGAAATAAATTTTATTTGAATTAAACAAACATTTGTTTAACTCAATGAAATATTTGTTTGACCTTATATCAAAAAAAGAATATGTTTAATTCAGACAAATATTTTTCTGAGTGTAAAGATTACAATTTGAATTTTTGCAAAAATAAAAAATCGTTTCCGAAATATGGGGATGTAGCTTAAAAATAAAAAAGTTTCGATTCCAAAAAATTATTCTGTTCCAAGAAAATCAAAATTGAAGTTCGCGATATCACAGTACGAGAGACATTTTTTGATAAATAGTTTAAGATGTTAATTTTGTTTTTCTACTTGGTCATAATCAATATTATTAAAATATTGATTAATTTTTAAGATTGTGAAAAAACGCTCTCTAGCTCCTCTGGGATATGAGCCCAGGTCCTTCAGATTGCCGGTCTGATGCTCTACCAACTGAGCTACGGAAAGACGAGAACACTTTCCTCACAATCTCCTTAAAAGCAGAATGTCAACGTAATTCCTTATACTTTTAAGATTTTTCTTTCTAAACATGAAATTAATATTTTATTATTGATGTAGGTTTTTTGACCAGGGAAATTAATTAATAGTTTAAGATGTTAATTTTATTTGTCTACTTGGTCATAATCAATATTATTAATATATTGATTAATTTTTAAGATTGGGAAAAAACGCTCTCTAGCTCCGCTTTCAGATTGCCGGTCAAAAAACCTACATCAATAATAAAATATGAATTTCATGTTTAGAAAGAAAAATCTTACAAGAATAAGGAATGACGTTGACATTCTGCTTGTAAGGAGATTGTGAGGAAAGTGTTCTCGTTTCTCCGTAGCACATTTCGTAGAACATCAGACCGACAATCTGAAGGACCTGGGCCCATATATATCCCAGCGGAGCTAGAGAGCGTTTTTTCGCAATCTTAAAACATTAATCAATGTTTTAATAATATTGTTTATGACCAAGTAGACAAACAAAATTAACATCTTAAACTATTAATATTTTTTATACTTTTTCTTCAAATAGCTGAAATATATTTTATAAATTGTCTTCAAAACATCTGCCTGCCAGGAAAAATTTATTATTATTTTGGTAGATAATTAAAAAATTTTGATTCAAAATTTACTTCTTGGTTGGAAATTCAAAGTTTCGGGCAGAAAACTGACATTCTACGGAATTTTCCTCTTTGGCTTGACAACTTGGTTGACATTTTTTTCTGTGGAATGAACAATCTTTCTTGGTTGTAAATTCATTTCTTTTGTTAGAAATTTGATTTATTTTTTTGGTAATAAGAGCATTGTTTGTTAAGACTTTT
>NC_046666.1:61342000-61367660 GCF_010883055.1 Belonocnema kinseyi | reverse complement strand
ATGACTGTTTTAGAATAAATATTTTTGTTTGTTTACCATCATATTTTTCCTGAAAATAATTCTTTTAGCTTGACCGTTAAGTTTTTTTCTTGTAAATGCAACTGTTTGGTTAATAATTAATCTATTTTAGTGGAGGACTCAACTTTTCGGTTGAAAATTCATCTTTGTAGATTGAAAATCTAGCTATTTTTCTAATCCTAATTTTTCGAAAATTCAACTGTCTTGTTAAAAATTCGTATTTTTTACTAGGAAAGTCTCCCCTCACAACCGCTTATTCGGATCATGCGTCTAAAATTAATTTATTTGTTCATTGAAAAGTCAACTATTTCGATTAATAATAATTTTTGTCTGTTGAAAATTCATTTACTTGCACGGTAAAAAAAATTGAGCTGTGACAGGGATATTATTCCCCATTATAGCTAAACATTTAGCTGAAAACGAACGAAGGAATTAAGAAAAATCTCTGGATCAGCGAAAATGAATATCCTTGACCATTTTCCATATACCAGGGATGTCGTCTAGTCAAACCCCTAATAAGTATAGCTAGATTATCGGAAGAGCGCCGGTGCATTGTGGGAGCTGCGAAATAAAAGATAACGGTCTAAGCGGGAGCAGTGACAGTTCAGATTTACTTCGGACAATTAAACGCTTTTTACCACTTGAAATGTGCGCGAATGTTAATATTAAATACAGTTTATGATGCGGTAATAATAATTTACAATTGTTTCAATTGTAGGCGATAACTATATTGAGATATCAAGAAACGCGATAACAACAACAAACTTGACCTCCAAATGCATTATACGGATTTCAGGGAAATTCATTTTCGCGATACCAGACCAAAGATTGGCTACTGTAAGTTAAAATATTTCTATAACAACTAAATTTTTTTCTAATCTAAAGATAATAAAATTACACATATTCTGTCGAAAATAATAAACTCTCCAACTTAGGAATTTTGTCCAAATTAATGATTCACGAGAACAGTTTACATAAAGTAACTAAATGTTTAACTCTTCTAACTAAACGTTTTACCTAATCTAAGCGGACACTATCTTTGAGTTTAATATATTTTCGATTCACTCGTTCCCCTGAAGAATTTTTTTCCGTGTGGTTAAAAATTGAACATATTTCGATTTAAAATTTTAAGCGCTTTATACTGAACTCTCTAAATTTGAATTATATAAAATATTTACTAATTTCAATCAGTGGCTCAATTCCAGCTATGAAACAGTTATTTTTTACTAATACATCAGTAAAAACTACTGATTCACAGTTAGAATTGAGCCACTAACTGAAATTAGTAAAGATTTTAACTGATTCAAATTTAGAGAGAATTCAACAATAATAAAACGATGAATGTAGTTGGATCTCCAAAAGAAATTAATTGCAATAGAGAATTTTTCCAAAGAACCTATTTTTCGCTTTGCCCACTTCGAAATTTTATCTAGTTTAGTTAACCCCTTCGTTGGCAGAGAGAATTCTACAAAAAGTGCCCTAAATGACAGCAAAATTTTTCAATCAAATACAACTTTCCAAAGTAATACAAGATGATGAATTTTAAATGTAGATGTATTTCATTCTTGCATTAAATTAAGTAAGTCAGTTAATTTCAACCAGAAAAGGAACTTAAGTTCAGTGCCTCCTATCTGATTATAGGAGTAATATGATGATTAACTGACAGGTATGTTGAGTTTAGGATGATTTTCATTCGCGCGTTCGGATATTCAATTTGTGCTGGCAGAAAAGGCGTGCGCGAAATGCAGCTGAGAGTAGTCAATATGGTGACGATGGCGCTGGCAGGATAGCATCGATCAACACTAAGCTCATGGTATAGTCGTTTCGTCAACGTTTCCTATTTTGATGTATGTACTCAGATCTATAACGGAGTTTGATTATGAATAGAATAATCGTTCATATGTGATAAAAAAAGATACAAAAAAGGATTGTAGATTTACGTTCTGTACCTGGCATTTCAATAATCAGCTGACTTAAATTAACCTATAAGTTTCATTTCAGACGGACGCGTTAACAGAAAGTCAACAATCTTTCTGTCTTAAATTAACCTATAAAGTACATTTTACGTACATAAAGCAGTTGACTTTCAACCCAGCGCGTTACTTAAAGTCATGTTATAATCATCAATTGACTTTCAACTGGCGAATGATCCTTTTGGTTACATCTGAAAGTCAACCGCTTTTCTCTACTGAAATTCAGATTCTTGTATTACTGTGTCGATTTTCGTCTGCCATATTGGCGTCACGATTTTGAATTTTCGAATTTTTAATTCATATCGAGATTGAGCGAGCCCAAAAACCCTGTGTAAGACTACGATGCCAAATCTGAGAAAGTTAAATAGGGAAAAAAATATTGACGCACTCTTACGTTAATGTCAATGAGGGGCTTAATAACACAACTTTTACATTAAAGTACATATATGTAATAGAGTTCTGGATGACGAAAATTAATGAAGAGAATTAAAGAACAAAATATTATCACAATCAGCATAGAGCCATAGATATACGGACTTGATAAGTATCATTTTATCGGTCATCGGTAAAAAAAAAGAATTCTGTACATCCCAACTCCACTTTGAAAACGGTTGGCTTGTTACTGCGCCTTCATGTTGATCTATTCACGCGCCCCCAAAGAAGCCCTTTTGTTTTTTTCTGTGCTTTCGTTGTTAAAAAAGAAATGCCTCCTCAAGACTTCTCTATAAATTTGCCACCAATTGTAAGCAATAAAAGCACATTACAGTACAAATGATATAAATCCTGTTTTTCTTACGAAGAGAAGTGTTCCCATCATTCTCGTTCCAACACAAAGCTTTTTTCTCTCCGAGCGTTCTGACGCATCGGCTGATTGTAAGTGCGGTTTACGCCATCTGCTAATACAAGGTCTTGCAGTAAAGAGAGTAGATAGAGTGGCTGCGCATGTGAAGGTGCTGAGCGAATAGCACGAACGCACCTGTCACACATAGCCGTCATCAGACTTGACGCTCTGTTCCTTTTATGGAAAAGATTATAGAAGCTGGTGCATTATTACAAAACTGGTTGCACGTCTTCTGTTGCCCGGTTCTCCATTGAATTTTCCCAAGGTTACTTTAACAGGTAGGTTGGTAGGTAAGAATCGATTACGACTCATCGTAATATGGGGTGAGTATAACCTTAGGCTTAGGGGAGAGGGAGGTCACGACCCCGTGGATTTTCGACCCTTTCGAGGATCAAAGACGGTTAGGGTGTAACCTTTCTTCCCTCAGTTCCTTTTTCTCCTTAATCCTTCCCTAGTCGTTTCTTCTCCCTCTATTCTCTCACTTACACCTTCATCAATTATATACGTCCCACTTTCAGTACCACATTACAATCTTAGGTTCAAGAAGCAAGTTTATCAGGTGACTTCAGGAAAGACTAATTTGAGCAAGTTCACACTAGAAACTCTGGGATCAATTTTGTTGCAGGTAATTTCAAGATAGTGTCCCATCTCGCTCTTGGTTGGAGTACGAAACTCGTCGATTGTTTTTACCGCAAAACTGTATAAATAATTGACAGTAGGTGAAGTTTCGTACCCGAAATCCGAAGGAAGCGATACATTGTTAAGAAGTACCATTCACACTACCAAGACTAATTTTGGTTGCAGGTATATGATACCCTGAAAATAGTGTTAGATTCCCACTTTGTTTTTACTGTGTTTATGTGCTTAGGAAAAATTTAATTATACTTTTACAAGCCCACATAAGCGTAACTTGGAAAGACATTTTACACAAGCCTATTGCTTATTTAAATTTTGAAGAAGAAATTCTTAAAACTTCTGATTTTTTATTGAAATGGTCAAAAATGTACACTTAAACAGTAAAAAATTCAAAATGACAACAATCAGTATTGAAAACTTGCGCATTGGAATCGCTCCTAGACAAATATGAAGAGAGAGATTATAAAATTTTTACCTCAACAAAAATTCTTGTAAAAAATTTAGCAATTTTAATAAAGCATCCGAAATTGAGTAATTTCAAAATAAAAATCTGTAAATATGGTATAAAATTTGCAACAATCTTTGCAACTTACATTCAAAATTCAAGAATCTGAAAATTGAACCATTCAAATCCTAATAGTTCGAAATCGAATTATTTTTAACTGAAATTCAAAAATGCGAACTTGATATAAATTAACATTTTCTTAATTATTTTAGTATAAACTGGATATTTTCAAAATTACACAAGCTTATACTTTGAGCTTACTTTATTTTTTATTATTCGCATGCATTTTATTTTCAATATGAAAATAACTACCACAAAATATTTTTCTCTAAATCTGGCTTCGCAAAAGAATTAACAATTGAAAAGCAGAAAGTCAATGATTCGTTCACTTACATAAGTAATTAGATTCAGGCTATATCACTTTACTAACAAGTTACTTAAATTATGTTCACTAAAGTTTCAGTACATTTTTCTACTGACAATTCGTTAAAATTGATTAATCATGATTAGTTAAATTTCGATAATTATAGTAGAAAACGTTAAGAAAACATCAGTGAGATTAGTATCACTAATTTATTAGTCAAACACATAACTAATGCAATAATTGACTGACTTTTGCTATTAAATTACACGTTTTAGCTAATTCAGATTTCGAGGGCAGCAACAACCTGATTTATTATTCGAGGTTCGATAATGATGTATAAATCAGAAGCAAATTAGCCCACCTCAGTGGAAAAGTGGCACAAGCCCAAATTCCCCATTTTGCTTGTATCGTTACGGACATTACTAAAATTGTGCGCCCCGATTACTTTCATCAGAGAATTGTAGACGAGTTGCAATTCAGGGATGAAAACAGTTATAGGGGAATGCGGCTTTTAAAAATTGGGTTTAACTGCGGCAGACTATATTGTGCGGAATAGCGACTCTAACCCTCTGTGCTCAATTTGACTCCAGCGGTGTGTACTTTTCTACGGGGGTGCACGGAGTTGTAAGAGTCCAGAGGCTGGATTTGTCCTAGATTTAAAGAAAGTTTATCACCCAGCCACAGTTTGATTTTGATGTTTGTGAAGGCTCCTTCGTAATTTATATTTTGTAGTTTTCTTTGAGGGTTTTTTTTCTCAAGGGAGTTTTAAACTTTGATGCGACGTTTTGTATAGTAATAAATATGCACAATGTTTGATTCTCATTTTGAAATTTATCTGAGTCAGGCACAAAGAATAAACTCTTTTCTCGTTTCGATATGTTGAGGATACTATGTTCCCGGAAGAAAAAAAAACTTTCTACAGTTTTAGAATTTCAACTAATTTTTATTTCAATTACTTAAGGGCATGTGATACTTCGTCTTTAGATATGTTGAGGATACTATATTCCTGGAAAAAAAACTATCTACAGTTTTTGAATTTAAACTAATTTTTATTTCAATTACTTAAGGGCATGTGATACTTCGGCGTGTGCACAGAAAAAACAGAAGAATAAACTTTACATCGATTTCAGACGAAAGATTCTCTGCAACAAAAATTAACTTCACAGGTCAAATCTTACACACATGTCGGTAAAATTTTCTGTTGTTTTTCCATGACAAAAACACATGTTCTTTGAAAGACGCGAAGTTGGTTAAACAAAACTTTATCGCTCTAAAAAATGTCCTGCAACAAATTTTATTCTTAGTTTTTTCTGTGTGGTAAATCGGGTTCAGTTCCCTCGACTTTTTCTCCAAAAAAAATCTAATTTAAAAAAAACTGAATTCTAAGATGCTATAAAATATTATAACGGACGTCTCCGGACACACATATAATCTCAAAATACATACATCAAATTTAGAAAAATTAAATTTTTTGAATTAACCCACAAGAAAGAGTCTGCGGACGTCCGTTAGCATGTTTGCTATCATTCTCCAGATTTTGGAGACAAAATCTTTATTATTGTAGAAAAAAAGCCGAGGGAATCTAACGCTGATAAAATCGATACAATTTCCTAAGTATCACAAACATTAATCAAATTTAGAAAAATTACATTTTTTTAATTAACCCACAAAAAAGAGTCCGGGGCGTCCGTTAGCATGTTCGCTGTCAAATTTTCAAGACAAAACCTTTAATATTGTACGAAAAAAGCCGAGGGAACCTAACACTGGTAAAATCGATAATTTTCTAAGTATCACATGCCCTTAAGTGATCCTTTAATGATTTATTAATATCATTAATACGCAATAGTGTATAATTAATAAATAGTAACGATGCAAACACGTTTTCTTCCATATCTCAGTTCGACTCTAAATGTATGGACACAGCCCTTTTTCAAAAGTACGACAGAAATGTTTATTTCATTTATAGATACAAAGTTTTAGTGGTATTAAATATAATATACAAATAATAATTACTTTTTATTAAAACTGAGATTAAAACTTAAAGCCCTTTAGCGCAACCGTAGATATTTTTTTCATAACGCCAAAAATGAATTGCAATTAACGATTACAAAAATAAAAGAGATTTCTGGAATAATAGTGTTACAACTCAATATTTTATCATGGAAAACATATAATGGCCATCATTCACAAATATATGCGAAAGTTAAGTTGGTGATGAAAAGTATGGTCTACGTATGGGAATTTTATGATGCGTGTAAAAATAACGAGTTTCAGTCAGTTATATGCATATATATGTATATCAACTGAAGAGTCACGTGTCTGTTTCTGAATTAATTACAAATATCTCATGTTTTTTGGGATGGTAAAAATAAAAAGCAGGATTATAGATAAATCACTCATTTAAACGTAAAATTCATATTATAAGGAACATGTTCTAACAGTTAATTACTTTATTTAATTAAAAAAATTATTATTACTTTTTCAACATGAGCAGAACTTGAAAGATCATTAACTGGGTCCTTTATCACACTGTTAAAAAAATCTCATAAAAATTCAATATACATATGATTAAAGTCATTTGCATATACCATAATGCTGTAAAATTAATGTACATGTATATTAAAATCGGTAAAACAGAGAGCGTGAAAATACCAAGTTCTTCGATGCCTTCAAATCTTGTCACATGTTAAAAATAAAGTAATAACCTTAAATTTTTCGATTAAATACTTACTTATAATTAAAGTGCAACGTACGGGTGGAATTTTTTCTAAAAGTAACTCTGAAATTTAGAATTCTAACGTGAGTACAGGTGTTTGTGGGTTAGGTTTCTTAAGTATTTTCTTATTTGAACTTTTCTATTTAAAAACTAGTGTCAGTTATGTTAATCTAGAAAAAAATATTACGTTTTATTATCTATAATTGCGAATTACTGCCAAAATTGTTATTAATTTGTGTAAAGTGCAAATATCTGTATTTTTTAATAAATAATCAATATGCGGTATATGAAATTTAATATACATAGTCCCTTAATGACGATTTCGTATAATGAGGTTTTAAATTTAATATAACTTTATACAATTTTATATATATAATTTTATGAGCGAATTACACTTTAATATTTGATTTTAAACCCAATTTTTCTCGAACAATTCCAAGAGCGAATTCATGGATATGGACATCAATATATGACACTTTCGAAATAGATCCCTTTAGCCATTTCGCTTGACAATGGAATCTGTCGAGCATCTCCACCTATTTCTCTCAACCAAAGATTACCAGTTCAGAATATGTGTGTGTTTGTGTGTGTGTATGTGTGGAAAAACAAATTGCGCCCAATCTGAGATCTTCCAAATTGATTTTTTCTTTCATTTTTAACCCGTTTTTTCCCTTTGTTAAATTAAGATAATATAATTATATCTTTTATTTAAAATAATTATGAAATTTTTAGATGTTTATTATACTTAAACGTTATTTTTTAAATAATCACTCAGGTATTTTCATTATTTTGAGATGTACAGTGCTTCAAAACATATGGAATATAATTCTTGCAAGAGCAATTTGTTAAAAATCAATTTTTTGAACATATTGTCCAAATATTAATTATGTTCTCTTTGGTAAACTATGGGGTTCGTTACTATTTCAAAAGGGAATTATTGGCAGCTGCGAAACTATAAACTAAACGGACCAAGTCAAAACTCGAGGGTGCGATAGAAACATAGTAGAGAGGGTGTCGCGCCGGAAATACCGTTATCGTGCATTTCGTCCATTTAATACTAAACACTCATGTAGCCACTGCATTTCAAACATGTGATGAAACTCGAAATTGCGATAAATTTGAAAGCCAATTATAATTACTTGATTATATCAACAAATATCTAAATATTCGAATAAATACGAATTTTAACTTTTCAAAATTCTAAATTTAAATGCGAAACAATGTTGTACATTGTCAAAATAGAAGCCACAGGCGTTTGCTCATTTGCGCGGTCGCGTGGTTGGCACGAGCAACTAAATTCTTTCGCAGAAGTAACAAACCGTATAAAAATAACTATTTGACACAAACAATTTGTTTTGTTACACCAACCACTTTTTTAGTAATCAACCAAATTTTTGGCAATCACAACTAAATTGTTGTAAACACGTTCTTTCCCAAAAAAATTAACATTCTAATTCTATACACATATACAGGCTGAAGCTGCACTCGATGACCAGCTAAAATATCCAGTTTAGTAGGGTGCAGGCGCACGCATATGTAGAGCGAAAATCTTTCGCGATATTGCGAGCAACGAAAAGGACTAGTTTCTACACATTTACTCTCAGTGATCATGACTTGCTCATTTATGTTTATTACGCCTACAAGCACTGGAAAACTTTATTCGCATACTTCGAGTACGAAAAAAAAAGTTTTAATAGACTTCTAAGAAGCCAAAGTATCTTTGAAAAATTACCATTTCATAATTTTTATATCTCTCGATGAATTATTATTTAGAGAGGAAACTGTAGAGGAACTGTAAATTTTAATACTATCTAGTATACCTACCTATACTCTATATTAACATTGCAAATATCAAGTATTAAAAAATATACGTCATTTAAAAACACCCACGTTGACGCCTCCATTCAATATGAGCTTATGTGCTGACAGCGCCCTGTATGATACTATATTTCCTTTTTACAAATTTCTTATCAAAATTTAATAAAGTCAAACAGATAGGTGGCCATTATAATCTCGAAAAAATCGTAGTCATTTCGCGGTTAACAAACCGCTTTCAAAAATTAATAATTTTTTATTTGAAGTATTCAAAATTTAGCTTCAAAATAACACATTTAAGGAGGATGCTCCTGTATTTCCATGGTAAAATATTGAAATTATGTTAACATTAAAAAATGAACAAATTTAGATTTTAAACGTTCAACCTTGTTCAATTTCAAATTGTAAGATTTCTTCAAAAGCTATTCATTCGAAAGTATCTAATTTACAAGGTTTTCAAAGATGTTGGTAAATTCAGAAAGATTTTTTTTTCATTTAAAAAAAATCGTTTGGTTTATTATTAAGCAATAATTTGGTGAAATAAAGAAAATGTTTATTGAATGGACCAATATTTTGTTCTCTATATAATAACCAAATTCCATACTGAAACTAACAAGACTTTTTTTGATTCAACAGAACTTTTCTCAGACTGTAAGTGGATTCTAACAATTGCTCTACTTGTATTTAAAAGATGGTCACTTACAACAAATTTACAAAGAAAATGAAATATAAAAAAAGTGAATCACTAATTACACCATTTAAAAATGATTTCAAGCTGGAATATGTTCCTAAACTGAAAAAATTATTAACTCAACGATTGCTCTCATTACTCTATAAAAAAATTCCACAATGAGAAAACCATTTTGGTAAAGCTCCAAAAACGTTTTCTTGGTGCATTGAACCACATACTTCTTTACTTAAAAAGACTTATTGGGATAACTAAAAGATTGATTTGCCACAGAAACAACAAAATATTATTGATATACACATTTTTTGTGATTTTAATCAAAATAGAGTTTCTGTTGTATAAACTAAATTTTGGTTGATTAAAAATTAATCAAAGTTTTGTAAATATAAAAAAAATATTACGTAATAAACTGCTATGTGGCTCCTGCTAATATTTTTTTAAATGCAGCAGCGATTGATAAAAAAGTGCAATTTTTGGCCGTTGACCATTTTTATGATTTAGGTCTTCAAATCGAAGGGTCGCAGACACCAAAATTTATTACATAAATTTTGCGGTGGCGAAAAAGTCCCTTTCTGCCTTGCTTTCTGCTCTCGCCTCCCCAATCTGCAATGAAATAACAGGGAGCAGAATTTATCCCCTCAGAGTTTCGATCGTTGAATGGAAAAAATCGGCCATTGAGTGCAGTTTTAACCCCCGATAAGGGGAGGACCTTGTTATTATACCCCTAGCTCCCACAGAGTAACAAAACTAAAAAAATAACGTGTTTTCAGAAGTACGTTTCAGTTAAAATATTCAAATCACGATGCATTTCCCAAAAGTAATTTTTGCATCCCATATAGTTGGATTAAAACGCTAAAAGAGTAAACACACGAAAATGTTTCAAATTTAAACATTCGTAATTAGAGCTTTCAGTTAATGAATTTATGGCAATCGTAAATATAAATTTTAGAAAATTAAACTATTTATAATTAAACAACGTGTGTTTGAATGTGGAAGGCTATAAGAATTTAAAATTTGTAATGAAATGTTGAAATTATTACTTTCTCAGGGCCACAGTACGCGAGTACTCAGTCGAGTACATTGCATAATATTATGCATTCCAATTGGAAAGGATTCAGGCGTGCAGACGGCCCTGACTTTAACGTTTCGATTCTCGGCACTGTACCTAAACCGAGAGTTGGGTGTAACGTGAGCCCACCCATAAAAATTAATTTGATTATTTATTAATTAAATTTGTATTATATTTATTTTAACGAATCTTTTTTTCTTTGATGGCGACTTATTTAACAAATATTTATCATTATTATTTACTCAAAAACGTATTGTCCATGAGATGACGCACTATAGATAGTGGTGTACTATCGGGGTCGTTATCCTACATCTGATGATTACCAGGTTCGTATCAATGATGAATATAGTTTTGGTATTCCGCAGGCAAAAATCTTTTTAAAAAATTGCCACCACTTCGAGTTCGATTGATGGTAGAAAGTTTAATTATCCTCAGTTTGCCCAAAGCCCATTAAACCAGTTGCACATAAAGAGGACTCGTGCGGGCGCGTGGCTTTAATATCCGTAGTTGCGCTTATCTCTTTTCCATCCTTTTTTCTGCTATCTCGTCTTACGAGTCGTCCCTTAATTTCAACTCGGATTCGACAACCATAGGCCGCAACCAACCAGCTGCCAGGCAGGTGATGGCGCGGCGCAGCTGCCGCGCCGCCAGAGTAGTTGGAATCCCCACCCTAGTGGAACCTTGTTGCATTGGTAGAACAGGTCCTCAAAAGAAGAGGGCTGGTTGAAGGACCTCTGGAAAGCCTCGGAGCTTGGACTTCCATGAACACTAATGAGGCCCTCCGAATCTTACTCATGAATGAAATGAATTTTCTCACCATTGCTCATTTACCCCATGCAGCTGATTTCGCATTTCAGATCCCATGAATTTTTAGAATGCCACAAAATTAATGATTAAATATGATTATTAAAAGATAAATGGTTAAATAAATAAAATTGTACTAAAAAAAAAAAAGAACGGCGGGACGCGAACACAAGGTCTTCTGTCTACCGACCGCAAGTATGTACTCCATCCCTCTACTGTATCCATATATTCTAGATACTAACTGTCTATCATTAGGGGCAATTAAAAAACTACGTCCGGGCTATTTTAAACACTTTTTCCACCCCTCCGCTTATGATCAGGGGCCATTAAAAAAACCACGTGCGGCTATTTTATACAATTTTTCCTCCCCTCCACTTCTTCCTTACAGATCATCGCAACAAAGCTTAAACCCACCAGTGTGACATCGCAAATACACTCCCCCCCACCCACCTAACGGATCTAAATTGCTCTCAAAAAAGGGTGATTTTTTTACGAAAAGAAGGGGAAAAATCTTTGAAATAAAATTAACTTATAGGTAACATACTGAATTCAATATGAAACGCTTAAGATCTCAAGTCGAAATATATTGCACTTTCAACAAAACTGTTGAATTTTCAATGCAAAAGATAGATCAATATTTTTAACTAAAATGGAATAGTTCAATTTGCAGATTAAAAAATTGATATGCAGCACACAAAAAAACTAATTTTTAACAAAATAATTAAATTTTAACTAAAGAGATGGATCTTTAACTAATAAAATGAATTTTTAACGAAGTAATTCAACTTCAACCATGGAGTTGAATTTTCACTCAAGCAGAACCAAAAAGAAGGAATTTAAAATAAAATACAAAGAACTCTTCTATAGCGCCTATTTTGGGGCTGGCGGTGGGTGGGAACTGACTCATTATAGCCCGATCCTCTTTTGTTTGTTCACGCCTCAGTGCTCGCTTGAGTGTCAACCGCAAACCCCGCGCAGCTCCTGTTATACCTATCTGCGGTGCGGCGTAAATTCTCGGAAGGGCTATAGAAGGGAGGGCTATTGAAAGGTTTCACTGTACATACCTTTTTACCAAATTGTTCAGTTTTTAACTAAAAAAGATGAATTTTCAATGAAAAATTCAATTGTTTAATTTTTAACTGAAAACAATCAATTTTTAACCAAAAATGGTAGTTAAATTTTCAGTAGAGAAAATGAATTTTTAACTGCGAGAAAAATTAATTTTCAACAAAATTGTTAAATTTTCTACAAAATAGTGGACTTTAAAAAAGAGAGATGAATTCTGAACTAAAAATATAATATTTGAATTTTCAATTAACATTTATCAAATAAAATAACTAATTTTTCATTTTTTTAAGCATTTCTAAGAATTATTCCATGTGTAATGTGACATCCTACGGAAACAACTATAAGTTATTTGCTGTGTACATTTGACTTTGAAAGAGATCCATCAGCATCTAATTTAGGAAAATTCATATTTCACATGGTTATACGTTCATTATAGAAGTAATATGCGAATGGTACTAAGCCGATAACTCCTCTGTTCCTCGTATTTCCAAATGGAAATATCAATAACTTTCGTTGCATGGAGTGGCAATCAAGACTGGAAAATGCATAACTCTTCAGTATTACAACAGTAATCCATTTTGATTTATCCGCGGATGCTCTTTTATTAAAAATATGAAGTTATTGACCGCATTTTGGCGGCGTTTAAATATTTATGATATTATAAATCACAAAACTTGTACTGTATTTCAAGTGGCCATTTAACAAAAATGCCTTTAGTATTATGGGCCTGGAAAAATTAAATAAGATGACAAAAATGATAATTATCAACTATCAACTTTAGTTTGAAACTTTATGCTTTTGTTTATATACTTGCTTTCGAATGATTTTCACATACAACTGCCAGAAAATGTATTCTTAACTTCAAGAGTGAGAGGGGAATGTTATTGACATGAAAATTGAAAAGGTTTTAACATCATCCCAGACCGGTAAGAGAAAACCTTTGAATTTCAGCGTAATTATTCACTTACGCAATTAAAAATCGGTAGTTCTTTTTATATCGAACATTACGCACGGTCAGTATTTATAAGACAATCGTTGTTTGTTTCAGAAGAATTACGAAATTAGCTTATAATTAACAAGGCAGGCGAAGGTTTATTTTTAATAAAAGAATTAACATTTAAACTGCAAGGACCAGCAGCTCTTGGAATCACTAAAGTCTAAACCACGGGTGACTAAAACGCAGTTCTGGTGTATATAACTAGACATTTAAGTTAAAAATAATTATCTTTCAATCGAAGATTCAACAAAAATGCATTTTCAACAAAAAAATATTTTTTAACAAAATAGATGAATTTTCCATCAAAAAGTATAGTTCTCATCCTAGAGATAAATTCTGAAACAAAAATTAAATAGCAGACTTTTTGAATGAATAGAATCAAATTTTAAACAAAAAGGAGACTTTCTTACCAAAAGATAAAGTTTCAATTAAAAAGGGCCAATTTTCTATTTAAAAAGACTGATGTTCAACAAATCTGACGATCGTAGTTTAGGAGATATTAGGGCTTTTGTTCTCACAGATGATTGCTGAACAACCCGGAAAATACGTGAAACACAAGTTGTTCTGAGAATTGGCGCCGTGCCGCAGGGGTGAGTGAGGCGAGATGTAGGTGCGCACAGGTGTGATAAAACAGAGACGTGATTTGGGTGCGCACAGGTGTGACAAAACAGAGATACAGGAGAGACAAAATAGTTCGGAGTCCCCTGCTATAGGTCCACCGATGGGCTTGACGGTCCGAACGTTCAAATGAACGAAATTTTTTGTGATGATTTTTTAAACCAGAAAAAGTGCTTAAATGCTTGTTTATTCATATTAGGAAATAAATTATTATTCAAACAAATTTATAATGCATATTTTATATTGCAGTTAGAATATTTATGAGGAAAATAGAAATAGGGAAAAATATTTCGTTTATTTGAACGTTCGGACCTTCAGGTACATGGTCCACGGTCAGTCCCAAACCCGGCAATAACTCCGGGGTTCACTGTATTTATATCACATCTGAGTGCTGAACGACCTGGGAAATACATAAATGTCTAGATGGGCAGTGGAAGGATATTCTATTTTAGGAACTCGTTAGAAGTTCTAGATAGAGTCCGGCTAAGACAGAGTTACAAAACTAGTCCGGCCCTCTCTATTTTTCCGGATCTGAAATAGGAAAAACTAAGCTGAGCCCTTCCAAATCCAGATCGCAACACTGTTAGAAATTTCTGTAGGAATTTTCAGAGACGCGTCACTAAAGCTTTATGCAGAAACCGCTTCTAAATTTTCCGAAACTATAACATAAATTTAACCAACGGTAATTGCATGAAACTCCAGTCACATGTATCACAAAATTTTGTTGCAGTTTAGGAATTTTCAGTTACTGTAACTGAAAATTCCTAGAGGTTACAAAAATTTTTTTTAGTTAATTATTTTAATATAAAACATGAAGTCTATATTTGTCCTAAAAATATAAATAGAAAGAAAACATAACCGAAGTTAAGACTAACCACTTCTTATGTATCTATGCTATATGTACACTCGTTGGATTAAATATATTATCAAAGCCCATCTTTTATGATAGGATTTTTTTTTTTGACATTTAATATATTGAGTATATTATATAACATAGTTATTTACTTTTACCATTTTAAAAAAAATTTTAATTTATCTGCTATATCATCAGAGACTGTACCTTACCGACAGTAGATCAACCCTCCAAACCATAAAGGCAGAAAATCTACACAATATCGATCAAGTTAAGAATCTTCAATAACAGAAAATGCTTAACGTCTTAATAAGACTAGATGGAAAATAATATTTTTAAATTAAAATTATTTCTTGAAAACAAGATCCTACTCCATCTTCACTCCATTCCCAATGGAGTGAAGATGGAGTAGGATCTTTTTTTCAAGAAATAATTTTAATAGATATTTACATATAAACTGCGTTCGTATATAGTCTTACTTAAATTTTTATTTTTAAGACAACTATACACTGCAAATTTATATTAAAATTAATGAACCAAACTATAATGTCTCTATACATTACATGTTTAGAATGTGGTTGAAGTTCTGAACGTTCAAATGAAAGAAATTTTTTACTGATAACTTTACAAAGTCAGTGCTAAAATGTTTGTTAATTTATATTGTCAATAATTTATTATTGAAAAAGAATTATAATACATAATTTAAACTGCAGTTGAAACGATATTTATGGATAAAATATAAATGATGAAAAATATTTCGTTCATTTGAACGTTCAGAACTTCAGGTACATATGTTTAGAGAACATCCTCAAACAGAGAAAACATTAACTTTCAAGCAAACAGTAGCATTTTTATCCAAGAAAGATGAAATTTCTACTAAAATGGATGAATTTTCAAATAAAAAATACAAATTAAAAAAAAAATTGAATTTTCATTTGAAAATACTTTATTTTGACATTTTAACATCAAAACCTAAGATTACAACAAGAAATAAATCTTGCACGGAAATTATACTTTAATTTTCAACGCAAAAATACGATGTTTCAACGAAAGAGTTGAAATTTTAATAAAAAAGGGCAACTTTTTGAAAAAAAAATGGTTTAATTTGTATCAAAAAAGTTGCATTTTCATCCAAGAGAGGTGTCATGTCTACTAAAATAAATGGATTCCAAAATCAAAGACAAATAATAATAAAAATAGTTGAATTTTTATCCAAAAAAGATTTCATTTTCACTTCTCGGCATAAAAATATGAGTTTTAAATGAGAAAAAAATTTTCTATGAGAATAGTTGCATTTTCTACTTAAAAATATGAATTTTCAATAAGATTTGAAATTTTAACAAAGAAGAAAAAAATACTTTAATACCAAATTTTTGAATTTTAAATCAAATCGTTGCATTTTTATCGAAGAAAGATGCAATCTCTAGTAAAATAGATCGTAAACTTGTAATGTTTTTAACCTAGAATCTTTTATAAGCGAAATAAACTAATTTCAAATTAAAAGTAAAAAAAGTTCAAATTTATTGTAGATGACAGTTTCCCTAACCAATAAAATTCCCTGACTTAAAAAAAATTCTTGTTAGCCAAGTTCGTCTTTAATCACCAGGTTTGTTCAGCGTGTGACGTTCCGAAAAATTTTGTACAAGAATAAAATGTCACCCTTACGTAAAAAATCATAACTAAATCTTTCCAACACGTCGATTACCAGCAATACTGAACCTTCATGCTTCGTCTGCTAGCCGCACGCTCTCGAGAAGCGAGGAGTGCGCATTTCTTTACGTCACGATAACTTCTATTTCCGTTACCATTTAGGAATTTTACGAAAATATACGTAATTTTCAGAAGCCGCTTCTGTAGTTAAATAAAAATTTAGTAACTTTAATATAAAAGTTACGGAGATTCACTTTCAGCAACCTGATTTCGTAAATTTCAGTTACTTTAGTATCTTAAATATGTCGGAATTGTCCGAACATTTTTAACAGTGAAGTTCTACTTTGGAAAGAAGATGATAGAACTGGCCTACGAAGAAGCGCGGGAAAAGTCTGCCACAAATCGATGCTTCTTAAAGACGTTAAATATTATTGACCGCGAGGAGCCATGCACCTTGCTCGTAAATCATAATGATAGAGCACAGTGATGCACGACCGTGCCGCGGTAGCTCGGCAGCTGTAGGGCTATGCAATATACATGGCGTGTACGTACACATTACACAAATACAAAAACCATATCCAATATCCATATATGCATGATAAATAAACGTATAACAACCTACCCACATTTATCAGGTATATGCATGATTCCGTACGAGTGAACGAGCGTACTTGTAATTTACTCTTTGCCGTTTTGAGTCAATGCTAAGGCCTTGCACTCCACGTTAATGATACATATACGTATCCGTAACACGCACACACAGAAATAAATATAGACTACTATATTGTCGCATAAGTGACGTATGACACTGTTATCTTACCACACAAATCGTTTCCATAAACAATAATGCGAACACTTTCACTAAAAGTCAACTCCAGAAAATCCATGAAAAATGATGCAGGAAAGTAGGGTGTTTTCTCTTTCTTTTTTTAATGAATATAGACATTTTGTAGACTAAAAGCAACATTTAAAGATAAATGAAAAAGTTTACAAAGATTTTCTTTTGCTTCAAAATAATATCTCATGGCTAGCCTCAATTAAGTTCAGCCTTAAAGTGTTTGCACATCCAGTTTATCTTCTCCATGGTTACGTTCTCCATGGTTAGCCCCTCGATTATTTTAAAATGAGAAAGGAAAACATCGTCATATGCGTTTTTGAGATAAACAATTTTTTTCATCTTTGACGATTAAAAATCAAATTTTTCTCGGAAGCGGCGCAAGATATAACTTTAAAATTGATCCACTTTCTGACATTTATAAAATTATACCTTTACCAGAAGTTTATCTTGTGTATTTTAGAAAATTAAAAAAAAATGCAGTCAAGGTCGATTAAAATAGTAGTCCGCGGTCTAAACCTATCATCTGACATTTTTTTCGAAATTGATTATTTTTTTATTTTCAGTGACATTTTTCGTATGCGGTTAATATCATGTGGTTGAAGTTCTGAAAGTTCGAATAAACAAAATTCTTTACTGATGACTTTGCAAATCAGGAAAAGTGCTCAAATGTTTATTAATTTATATTGGAAATAATTTACTATTAAAAAAAAATTATAATGCGTAATGTGAAATGCAGTTGGAACAATATTTATGGGTAAAATGGAAACGACGAAAAATAATTCGTTCATTTGAACGTTCAGAACTTCAGGTTCATGTTAATATCCCGCAAACGAAAATGTAAAATTACTGAAATATCAGTTAACAGGTTTAGACCGCGAACCCTTCATTTTAACGAACTGCAGTATTTCATAGTTAAAAACATCTGTTTATAATTCACTAATAACGTGAAAAACATTCTTCAAGAGATTCTTATTGTTCACGAGATTCAAAGAAGAGAAAAATGGGATTTGATCACTAAAATTGAAAGAATATAATTTTGTAGTTGATGCTAGCTCTGAAAGGAGCTGATAAGTTAATTTTTCTGCTTACATTTAAATATATGATGTAGGTATGTTAAGCTGGCACAACACTATCAAGGTATAGAGATGCAACCTATTTCATAATTTAAGGCTCATTTAGATCTAATTTGGGCCCGTGGTCCCAATTTTTGGGCTCTTTTATTTTTTGTAAAAAAAAGTGTTTGCGCTAGCTTAAATTTAAGCAGGCCGAACATTGCTGTAAAACGTATTAAAAATGATTTCGCGGAAAATTCACGTTATAGAATAATTCATGACTCATTTAGGGCTCCGAGAATATGATAATGAAAAATGAAAACAAATTGTTTCAATAATTTTTATTTAAACAAATCTTGTAAAAATAAATAAAACAAATTTCTTCTTGTACCCTATGTTCAGGCTCACTTAGGGGTCCATGAATATGATATTTTAATTTAACAATAAGAATTTCAAACAATTATTGTTTGAACAAATTTACCAAAAAAACATTATTTTCTTTTCGTATCTCTTTCATAATTTCAAGATCATTTACGGCTCCTGAAATATGATTGACTGAAAGTCGTGCGATATTTCCTTAGCACTTCTTTTTGTTATATATGGTGTTGTGTCCGTGTAGAAATAGCCCGGTTTCCCGACCAGAAGAAGGTTCCTGGCCAGAATCTGACCAGGTCAAACCGGGATACTATTTTTTTAATTTCCCGGCCAGGATCTGACCGAGTTCCCACCGGGACTCAGTCGGGCCAAAAATGGTGCATAATAGAAGTATTATAACCTTAAAAACATCTTAAGAAATATCCACAAACGGCTGCCGTAAGTGGGTCGTTTGTAAATATCTGACAGGCGAAAGACCAATTTTTTGTGTTTTAGGTGTTTTTTTTATCAATTATGAAAGATAAAATAAACTAATTTTAATTATATGGTTTCCCACTTTTGATTCTGCGGTTCCCAGACTTGCCGTGACTGCGAAATCGTTGACCAACTTTTTTTTTATTTTTAAACATAGTTTCGCAGTGAAACTATACTTATTTTTTTTGTGATACGATTTTTGCTTATTTTTAATGTGTTTATATATTATCTTGAATAAGCAAAAAACAGGGTAAGAGCTATCTCAGGGTTCCCATCCATCATGCTTGCACGTAATAACGATTCGGCGACTTCCGGAGTCTTTAATGCTAAAAACGCAGTAAAATATCGGCGGACGCCAGGTTATCCATTAAGAAATTTGTTAAATTTCACAAAATTGTATCCAATTTTCTGGAGCAAGTGGATATTTTTAAAGGTGAGTGAATTATTTTGTTAATAAGTAAGCATTATTAATATTCTTCAACGTTAATGTTAAATCAACTTTTTAAACCGGTTTCATAGGTTAGGATGTCACGTGAAACCCCTAAAATTTATTTTATCTCTTGTAAAAAAACCTATGCAAACTAAGTTACGCTTAAGGTAAATTTGTTGTGTAATTTAACTTTAATTTTTTACAATTCAATTTCATACAGAAACTTAAGAATCATAACCTATATTTTAGTACTTACATTGAATCAATGTTTGCAGTTAATATATTTATTATTATGAATGCGGTTCTTAAATTGAAATTCTAACCTCTTTTTACTGGTGGAAACAAGTGCTGACAAAGATTCTTATCTCTACCAGTTGCTATAATATTTTCGCTGTGGTAAAAAGGCTCCAGTAAAATGCGATCAAGGGGCCCAGTCAAAAACCTGTCGGATTCCGACCGGGTTACCCTATTTGTATCCGGGATCCCACTGGGTATACCCGGCCGGGATGCGACCAGCGCAGCCTGACGAAACCGACCAGAATCCGACCGGGCAGCCTGACCAGATTCCGGATACAAGCAGGGCAACCCTACCGGAATCCGACCCAAACCCGGTCATAATTTCTACACGGGTGCCACATTAACATTATAAAAAGTACGTCAAGAAACCCATAAAACCAATTTTTACCCATCGCATAATTTAAAGCTCATCGAGGACTAATTTGGACGCGTAGCCCCAAAGTTTGGGCTCTTATATTTTTTTGTAAAATATGGCGTTTGCGCCAGCTTAACGTTAAGCCGGCTGAACATTGCCGTAAAACGTAATAAAAGTGATTTTACAAAAAATTCACCAAAAAGAATAATTTAGGACTCATTTAAGGCTCTGGGAATATGATAATTAAATTTTTGTTAAATAGTTTAAACAATTGCTGTTTAAACAAATTTGCAAAAAAAAAAAATAATTTTCTTTTCTTTTGTATAATTTCAGCATCATTTAAGGCTTCTGCAGTATCTTCGACCGAAGGGATATTTCTTTTGCCCTTTTTTTTGTTATATATGGTGTTCCGCCACCTTAAAATTATAAAATATACGTGAAGAAAACCATGAAACTCATTTTTACCCCTCGCATAGTTTAGGGCTCATTGAGGACTAATTTGGGCCCGTAGTCCCAAATTTAGGCTATTTTATTTTTTGTAAAAAATACTAGAGTCCAAAATTTGGGACTACGGGCCCAAATTAGTCCTCAATGAACCCTAAATTAGGCGAGGAGTAAAAATGGGTTTTATGGTTTTCTTCATGTATTTTTTATACCGCTAAGGTGGCACAGAACCATATATAACAACAAAAAAAGGGCAAAGGAAATATAGCAGGACCTTCGGCCGATGACTTTTCAGAAGCATTAAATGAGCCTGAAATTATGAAAGAAAAACGAAAAGAAAATATTTTTTTTGTGAATTTGTTTAAGCAAAAGTTGTTTAAACATTTTTTTAATGTTTAATTATCATATTCCCAGAGCCCTAAATTATTCTATAAGGTGAATTTTCTGTAAAATCATTTTGATTACGTTTTACAGCAATCTTGCACCAACTTATTGTTAAGATATTCCAAACACTATTTTTTACCAAACATAAAAAAGCACAAAATTTGGGACTACGGGCCCAAATTAGTCCTCAATGAGCCCTAAATTATGCGAGGGGTAATAATGGGTTTTATAATTTGGTCGCGTATTTTTTATAACGTTAAGGTGGCACAGCACCATATATAACAAAAAAAAAGGACTAATGAAAGATCGCACGACCTTCGGCCGATGATATTTCAGGAGCCTTAAATGAGCCTAAAATTATACAAGAGAAACGAAAATAAAATAATCTTGTTGTAAATTTGTTTAAAAAATAATTGTTTAAACAATTTTTTGTTAAATTCAAATATCATATTCATGCAGCCCTGAAGAAGAAATTGGTTCAATCATTTTTACTAGAATTGTTTAAACAACAATTGTTTGAACAGTTTTTTTTTCATTTTTCATTATCATATTCACAGAGCCCTAAATGAGTCCTAAATTATTCTATAAGGTTAATTTTTCGTGAAATCATTTTTAGTTCTTTTTACAGCAATGTTCGGTCAGCTTAACGTTAAGCTAGCTCAAACACTATTTAACAAACAAAAATAAAATAAAAGGAGCCCAAAATTTGGGACTACTGGCCCGAATCAGCCATGAGACCTAAATTATGAAACGGGTTACATCTCTATACCTTGATAGCGTTGTGCCATACCTCTAAGATGTCTTTTGGTTACTTCAAATACAAATAAAAAATAATTTGAATTTTCCAGCTCTGCGCTAAAATTAATTTTTTTTTCCTATCGTGAATTCCTATGTTTAATTCTAAAGAAATTCAAATTAGAAATCTCAGAAACCTTTAGAATATTCTTCACATTATTACCGACCTAAAAACAAATGCTTTTAACTATGAAATACTGTACTTCGTTAATATAAATGCTATTTTAGTTGATCTTGATTTTTTTTCATATTCTAAATTACACACGATTAAAATCTGGCAAGGGTATACTTTTATATACATGCTTTAGGAAGGAGCAAAATATTGAGCTATTAACTACTATTCATATCTTGCGACATTTTCGAGAAAAATAAAATGTTTAATCGTTAAAAACGAAAACCTAGTTTTTCTCAAAAACACATTCACGATTTTTTTCATTATTGGCTCAAAATAATCGGAAGGAGAATGGTATTCCTCAAAACACACAGAAAAAAAAACTGAATGCACAAGAACTTTTGGATTAAATTTAATTCACGCTGCATGTGTATCTTTAGTTATAAAATAATTCAATTTGCATCATACTTGACATACACAGAAAATCTTATTTTTGCAGCTACAATGTATTTTTGATGTGATGCTACATTTGAGCCCATTTTTTGTCTTGGAACCAGAAGAAAATTCTTCGACTTAAAACAAGATCTATTCTTCTGAAAACAAGATCCCCTTTGTTAAAATGAAACTTTTTTATTTGCATCTAATAATCTTCTAACAAAATAAATTTTGTTTGTGGTTGGAATTAATTGGGGTAAAATTTGTCAGGATTTAAGAAAAATTGATTCATTTTAAGTCAAATTTGCCTGAATTTTAAAGTTACTTCTGAGTTTCAGACAGTGACATCTTAAATTTGGCCGAATTTTGCTTATGTTATTTTTCAAAAATTCTTTTAAAATGTGGACAACAAGGTAAAACTTTGAAAAATATACAGCCCTGTGTAAAATTAAAGAATCGACTCAATGGAAATTCGTCTTACAAAAATACTGTAGATACTATAGAAATGAAATTCATTTAAAATCTCTAGCAATCCAAATAGAATAAGAATAAATGTTTTAAAACAGGGAAAGATATTTAAATAAAAATGAAAGCACTTAGAGTTTAAAACATAATAAAATTGGAAAGTAAGAGTATGAAAATAGAACGGTAGTTTAGAACTCAAAAAATTCATCTTGCCTTTATTTGATAAGCTTTTATTGAAACTTAAAATTCTGTACTTGCCAATTGAGTTCATGAAATTCTTAACAAGCTCAAATGGATCTCCGTATATAAATGGATTAGCTGAATCTTTTAAATTAAATATTGAAAGTTCTAATTACATTTAGAGTGGAATATCAATCTAATATTAGATTCGGAATAATTAAATACTTTTCTGCACTTTAATAAAAACTACTTACTGCGATATTCCGATCAAAAGTTGTAATAAAAGCATACCCACTCAAACTTACCTGAAACAAAGAATACACATTTATTTAATGATATGCAACACAGTTATTCATTTAAGCTTTAAAATAATGTTTGTTTTGTTACAAAAAAGTCTCAAAAATGGAATCTTAATTTGTTATTAAAAGTAACATAAAATATAAACATAGGGGAAAGCCTTTAGAGATAAAAAATGTTGAAAAGAAAACATTTAATTCAAATTTAATATGAACATTTTCAGATTTATATCTAAGAAAAAAAATCTCACAATTGCAGTTTCTACGAAGATTTCATAAACCTCAACAGCTACATATTAGCCATGTTTTTTTTTAGCAATTTTTCATTTGAGGAGCTCGACTTTTTGAAAATTAATATTATAAAAAAACAGCTCCGCCGCCTGCACTTATTTCTTTAAGCTTATTTAGCAAATAAATTTCAGTTCTCATTTACAAGCTCGTATACAATTACTCGCACGTTTGGAAGTATTTGTCAAAAGTTTCTATCCGCACAACTATATATAGTATCGTACCACTTATATTAGTGTAAGTAAAAAAACCTTTAGCAACCATCCCGAAAAATGTTGTTTGTCGTCGCTCTGAATTTTCCACAAGTGGGTAGAAAATTAATTTCGTTGCACAACTAAGGCAGCAAAGTTGGTCATACAAAATGCACACATTTCACGCAATTAATTTTAAACTCATAGAAAGGCAGAAATATAACAAGTCGTTAAAACTTTAAATACACCAAGGAAGTCAGGGTTGCTACAAAATCCCAATTTCAAAATAATCTTCGAATGCATTATTTTAACTGAAGCTGAAATAATATTTTTTGGTCAAATACAAATAGAAATAATGTTTCGTTCATTTGAACGTCCTGAACTCCAGGTACAAATTAACCAACAAATTAATTTTTAACAAAGTGGTTCCACTTTCAAATATGTCAGTTGAATTTTCATTTAAAAAATATGAATTCCCAATGAAAAATGTAATAATTGGTGTTTCAACGACAAAAGAATTGAAAAGAAAAAAAAAAAGAAACAAACAAAAAAACAAAAAAGAACCAAGCTGAGTTGAACTGAGCCAAAAAAGACGAATTTTCAAAAAAAAAAGTTGAATCCTCAACTAAAACAGATTAATTTTTTACCCAAAATTTGTGACTTTTTAACCAAAAAATATTCAATTTCTTCCAAAATATATGAATTTTCAATCCAAAAAGACCAATTTTTAACCAAACAGAATGATCCGGACTCTACACTAAAAAAATGGTCTACACTGTTAGAAAAAATTCGTACAACGTCACACCGAAGTGCGAAGTTGTAATGATACGGTGCGATATTTTGGTGCGAAAAAGCATTTCTTCTACTAAAGTACACTTCTACGGTGTAAAGTTGGTAAATTTAGGAACTGTCAACTTCCCAGTGTTGAAAATACTAACGAATCACACCGAGGAGATGTGAAAGTCTTAATCTAAACTTAAAGTTTCACTGGAAAGTGTGAAATCAAACACTAAGCCGAAGCGAGAATAGTATATTTCGATACGTTGAGAGAGGTGATTATTTAACGAATGAGACGTTTCACGCACTAGCGAAGCGAGTGAGAAAAGTCTCATTTGCTAAAAATCAGCTCTCACACAAATATCGAACAGTAATTAATACCACGAAAGGCGAAAAAATCTTGTCAAAGTTGAGATTTTGAGGTTAGAGTGGGATAAACATACAATCGACACTATACGGTGCGAAAACTAACACCGATAAGTTGCTTTTCGCGCGCACGCGCAGTTAACTTGTGTAGGCTTGTGCGAGCTAAAGAAGTTAGAAGATAAATTTATAATTAAAAAGATAATTTTTCAAGAAAAAAAATGTCAACAATATTGTTCAATTTTTATATTTAGAAACAAATTTTAAACTGACACACGGAAAAAAAATTCTTAAGGCAAACGAGTGAATCGAGAATATATTAAAGTCAAAGAAAGTCTCCGCTTAGATTAGATAAAACGTTTAGTTAGAAGAGTTAAACATTTAGTTACTTCATGTAAATTGTTCTCGTAAATCAGTAATTTGGACACAATTGCTGAGTTGGAGAGTTTATTATTTTTGACAGATTATGTATAATTTTATTATCTTTAGATCAG
>NC_046666.1:61330643-61341900 GCF_010883055.1 Belonocnema kinseyi | reverse complement strand
CAAAGTAAATCTGAACTGTCACTGCTCCCGATTAGACCTTCGCCATTTTATTTCGCTGCTCCCACAATGTACAGGCGCTGTTCTGATAATTCCTTCAGACGCCTATACTTCAAGTCCCTATTATAGCTATACTTATCAGGGGTTTGACTATAGGATATCCCTGGTATATGGAAAACGGTCAAGGATATTCATTTAAGCTGATCCAGGAATCTTTCTTAATTCCTTCGTTCGTTTTCAGCTAATTGTTTAGCTATAATAAGGAATAATATCCCTGGCACAGCTCAATTTTTTTTACCGTGCACAATAAGCATTAAACCAAAAATGAACTTGTTAAATTTTCAGATAAAAAATGGAATTGTCAAGAAAATAAATTAATTTTTAATAAAAAGATTTACTTTCAACAAAAAATGGAACAATTAAATTTACACTAAAAAAATAATTTTGAATAAAAAAATAGTCAGATCTACAACCAAATAGTCCAATTTTCAACCAAAGAAATGAATTTACGTACAAAAAGAATTCTTCCAAAAAAGACTAAATTGCAATAAAATACATGAATTTTCAACCACATAGTTGAATGTCAACTGAAAAATAATGTTTCAAGGAAAAATTGAATAGTCAAATTTTCATTTAACAACAATTATCAAACCCAAAAAATCAAAGTTTCAAAAAAATATCTAAATTTTCAAGCAGAAAATCGAATTTGCAAACAAATAATTTAATTTTCAAACCAATAATTTCCTAAAGAAAATAGAAATTCAAAATTTTATAAATCAATTTTAAATAAACAAAAAAACGAATTTTTAACAAACTAGATAAATTTTCAACGAAAAACGGTTACATTATCATTTTAAAAAATTAACTAACAACCAAAAAATTTTCAACAAATTAGTTTAATTTTCGAAAAACTACATGAACTTTCAACTATTTTATACGAAAAGAAACGGAGTTACATCAAAACATGCATTTTCAACAACATTTATTACCAACAAGGGGATGGAATGAATTCTGAAAGAAAATTGAAAAAAAGAACATAAATTTTTATTATTATTTTACAAACATTTTAAAAGGGCTGTAAAAGAATGTGCAGAAATTTTTTGAAATTTTACCATGTTATATATAATTTTAGAAAAAAACAAGAACTTAATTCTTATCTAGCATTCTGGCGCAATTTTGTTTAAACTTTATGTTGGTTAGAAAAATGTGCTTTCCAATTTGAGTAAGTTTAGGACATATTTAGAAATTTTGAAACGATTAAAAAAAACTAAAACTTGTAATAATGTGTTGAAAATTTTGTATGGATTCACTGTCAACCATTTTATACCAAAAAAAAGAAGTTTGATCAAAAAATGAATTTTCAACCAAAGAAATTAATTTTTAATTAAAATAGATGAATTTCTAACAAGAAGAATAATTTTATTCGAAAAAAAATTAATTTTTAACTGAAAAAGGTCAATTTTCAAGCAAAAATAAAACAACATATTTTCAACAAAATTGTTAAATTTTCAAATAAAAAAAATTTTAAACTAAAAATGATAAAGTTAAATTTTCAGTATGCGAAAATTATTTGTTTAACTAAAAAAGCGAATTTTCAACAAAAATTTTAAATGATGAACCAAAAAAATATTTTCAAACAAGAATAATCATTTTCTATTAGAAAAGCATGCATTTTCAACTGAAAAAATAATTTTAAAAAAAGTTAAACAAAATCGTTAAATTTTCAACTTTAAACATTCTTAATATATGAAAACTTTACGAAACCTTCAATTTTTTATGATACTTATCTCAATATTACCAAATTTAACGTTTACAATTAGATTTCCATTGTAAAATAATTGTAATTATGAATAATTGTAAAATTAATTTAACAAATTTTATTTTATGAAGAAATATCTCGTGAACTAAGGAACATACGCTTAGAATATTTTCCTTGATTCTGCCATAGGGCCTAGGGTCAAACATGGTTCAAAAAACCGTCGTGAAATTTCATATAATAACTATACTCTGTATACATTAATTTAAAAAATGTAAAATTATCATAATTTTATAAATATTCTTAAATTTTGTTTTAATTTGTTGCTTAGGAAATATATTTCAGAAATAAAATTATAAATATATCTCCATTAGTTAGTAAAACACTATATAGAATCGCCTTTCAAATTATACAAAAAAAATTCCAAAAATGTTAACAAACGGTTGTACAGATTTGGCTTTAACCTTATGGACCCGTTTCAGAAATCTATATTTCTTTTATTGTTTTTCAGCACATGATTTTGCCCTAAAAATGAAGTAGATTAATATGCACTTGAGAAATCCAAATAAGAAAGATCGGAAATTCATACAGTTGTCTGTTAGAAAATCCCACACATTTTTTGATAAAACTCCTTTCCACACCACCTTCAAAGAAAAATTTTCACAACATTTTTATCAAATGATAAGTCTATTGTACTTACGGGAAAAATGAAAATCTTTCCTTAATTATGAATGTTTAATTGACGTCAGTTCCCTTACTATTCACACTTGAGAATTGAGCAATATCTTTTTCGCAAACAAAAAGTATGAAAATCCTTCGTTTATCGACATTTATTAGAATTTATTTATTTTACATATATATCTATTATATCTTATAAAAATTAAATACAAAAATATTAAATTTTAAGTGCATTTTAATACTACAATTCTTAAATGTTTCTAATTTTTAGAAATAACTTAACTAATTTTATATGCACTTAAAATATATTTTTTTTAATTGCATAGAACTTATTCTAAGTAAACAAATCATATCTTTAATCATACAGGGATGTATCTTTTTTTTGAATTTTTCAAAATTTATTTCATTACTTATTTTTATTGAAAATAATTGGATCTCTTGCCTTTAAAAGCGGGGATTCAACCTGAGAAGAAATGCGCTGAAAGTAATTTTTAAAAAATCATTTAATCTTGTCAGACCTTCTAATCTTCTAATCTTTAAAAATTATTCAAATTCTTACTGATTTTTTAAAATTCTGCAAAATAAAAAAATGCCTTTAAACTTTTTTAGATACTTTGATCATTTTTTAAATATTTTTTAATATTTTGAAATGTTCAAAAATAATGTCCTGAAATTAATTTTTGGCAATATAAAATGTACTTTAATTATTGCAAGGAACCTAAAACAATTTTTTTCATTTCCGTGAAACATTACAAAATTAAACCAAAAAAAAATCTTCACAAGTTTTATTTATTTTCACATCCGTTCAAAATTCCTCAACATCTGTCAAACGTACTCAAATTTGAAAGCACATATTGTAAACCAACATAAACTTAGAAAAAATTGTGCAACAAAATTGCACAAGAAGGTTTAATAAGAGTTAAGTTCCTTATATTTTTCTATAATGATATAATATAGAAAAATTACATGAACTTTCATTCTCTTGACACCCTGGAAAATTCAGTTTACTTCAAAACTCCTCATACCGAAAACGAATCGTAAAGTCGGGGGGCTCGGGTTCTTGCTCGTGCATTTTCGGCTCTAAATGAGGCTGGCCTACGTAACATGTAACACCAGAACGATGCAAGAACTGTCAATATTCGCACTTGCTGAGATGAAAAAGGTACGCTCTCACGTTCGACACCGAACTTTGCACCTATAGAGATGTGGGATAACACGCTTCAGTTGCAGAGCGAAAAACATTCACTTATCGGTGTGATTCAGCGACTTTTTTCGAACAGTGTAGCTGTCCCAGCTAACCGTTTGGCTGGATTTCGTCTTCCAAGAAAATATAGCTGCTTCACCAAGATTTCTAGCTGTTTTAGCTAAACTTGCCATCTAGAAATTATTTAGGTAAACTAGCTGGATAATTTCTAGATGGCAAATTTAGCTAAAGCAGCTAGAAATCTAGGTGATACAGCTATATTTTATTGAAAGACTAAATCCAGCCAAACAGTTAGCTGGGACAGCTAGAACATTCTTTTCAGTGTAGCTTTAAATTTCCTGACTTTTTGAAATTTCCTGATATGTAGAAACCCTGAAAGTAGTTGTAACATTTTTTTACTACAACTTTAGAAAAATATGCAAGAAAACTAAAGAAAATGGTCTTTGTATTAATAGCCTGGCTAAATTTGAAGTAAGAGAGGTTGACTGCAACCACAACTAAGTAGCAATGTCCAGGTTTCTTAATTCGAGAAAAGCGAAAATAGTCGAAAGAAGAACAGGAAGAAATTGGAACAAGAGTTTGGCTTAGTAGGACCGTGTAATACAGTTTAAAGAGGTCGCGTTTAACAATGGGTGAAAATTACTTGCTTGTTTTCTCATTAAGCCTTGGTTTCCTGTCCTTGATCAAATACAATAGACGTGCTTATCGCCTCGATTCACGCGCGGAGATGCATTTGTACAACCGCGTTAACATATAGACACCTAAACACTGAAATTTTGCAATTAAAATATACTAAAAATTATTGAGTTATGGACGTGAATCAACAGATATTAAAAGAATTATCTTATTAATCAAATCAGCTCTGCGAGCTACATAAAATACTTGCAAATACACAGAAAATCGCCGATCCTCCATTGTACACCGAAATCGGTGTTCAAGTAAGTTGCAACAAATTTGAGCCACACAGGTTCATTCGGAGAATCTAGGGAAAAGGCATCATTTATAAACTGTTTTTTCTGATCCAGAGCAACGCGAAGTGTCGTCTGCAAACTCTCAGTCACCTGTCAGGATAATTTTGTCGAGCGTTATTTGGGTTAAACAGATGTTGATAAGCAGGTAAGTTATAATAATAATTACCTAACTTTTAAATTCCTCCTATTTACAAGTGACTATTAGTCTCTTGGAATAAAAATTGTACATGGCGTGACATAATATCCGAATCTTAGGTTAGTCAAAACCTACATGACATTTAAACCACCAAAGCCGGGATGCAAAAACTAAGTCGTGACCGTCTGCATCTTAATTGATGCTTGCTCATTCGAAGAAATTTCCTCTATATTTTCTGTATTCAAAAAAGTGAAGTTAGCTGGTGGTTTAAGTGAAAATACCTGACTGTATATGTAGACGGTCATTACTTTTTCTACACATCCCGGCTTTAGTTTAAATATCGACGGCCATGACTAACCTACATAGTAATACAAGATGATGAATTTTGAATGTAGATGAATATCATTTTTGCATTAAATTAAGTAAGTCATTTAATTTGAACCAGAAATGGATCTTAAGTTCAGTGTCTCATATCTGATATACGAGTAATATAATAATTAGCTGACAGGTGTGTTGAGTTTGGGATGATTTTCATTCGCGTGCTCTCAAATTCAATTTGCGCTGGCAGAAAGGCGTGCGCGAAATGCGATCTAGCGATGCGCAAACACTTGGACGGATTACGGCGATTTTAAAATGAGGAGCCAAGAAAGCAGCTGAGAGTATACAATATGGCGTTGATAGCGCAGGATAGTATTGATCAACACTGAGCTCATGGTAGTTGTTTCGTCAACGTTTCCTATTTTGATACATGCAATCAGATCTATAACGGATTTTGATTATAAATCGAATAAACGTACACATTTGATAAAAAAAATATATGAAAAAGGATTGAAGATTCACGTTCTGTACCTGGTAGCTTGAAATGGATATAAGTGCCTTGTTTAGTGTCATTAAGTTCTTTTTTCCTTCTACTAATTTCATCGACTTGGAGGATAAAATAACTTGATTTATCAGGCAGAATGAATAATTTATTTAATGCCCACATTCAAAAAATTTAATTTCTAAAATTAATCAATTTTTAATTATATATTAATTGCATGTTCCTAATAACTGAACGATTGCGCATAAATTTTACGAATTTCAACAATCAGCTGACTAAATTAACCTATAAGTTTCATTTCAAACTCAAGCGTTGACGGTAAGTCAACAATCTTTCTGTCTTAAATTAACGTATAAAGTACATTTTACGTACATAAAGCAGTTGACTCTCAACCGAGCGCGTTACTTAAAGTCATGTTATCATCATCAGTTGACTTTCAACTGGCGAATGATCCTTTTGGTTACATCTGAAAGTCAACCGCCTTTTCCTACTGAAATTCAGATTCTTGTATTACTGTGTAACATTTGGAAGTTGCATTAGGAAATTATCATTTTATTCTAAGTGACTAGTACACACTGTTAAATGGAAGAAAGTTGAAAATTAGGCAAATATTATTTCAATTAGTTTCCTTATTAACAATTATTTAGTCTAATATCGCAATGCGAAAAGTTGCTTTGATAGGCGTTCAGGTGACTGACAGCGCGGTTCAGCACTCCACAACACACGGCATTGAGCCAAAATTCAGTCTCCAAATGATACTTTCCCTAGATGCCCAGATGTGCACCTACGTTCAGAGGAATACATTTGAGACTTGAAAATTGTTTCAAATGCTGATTGAGAGACCAATGAAATTTGAACTGCAACAAATTTAACACCAGCGTTTTTCTGTGTAACGACCATTTAATTATTTATGACCAGTTGATCTCAGTAGTAGATTCTCGCTAAATGGAATTGACTGAAATAATAATATTATGTCAATGAGCGTGCTAGCTTCAAAACTTCAAAGGACAGTAATTTAGAGGAGAGAGCAGACGCGCTTTCAGTCAGTCTCTTTTTAGTCTACCAAATTATAGTACCGAAAACTGGTATTCAGTGGTTCTCAATCCTTAGATTTCTAACTATTTTATTGTTAAATAAAGATTTTTGTCCTGAATTCGAATCCTTACATTTTTTCCCTTCAAAGTGAGTATAAATTCTTCTTTTTATCATAGTTGGGTGCACTCTCTTGATATTCTCGCGATTTTAATAAAGATAAAAATAATCAAATGGGAAGCACAAAATTCAACAGATGCATGTTTCCGTCTCCTGCGAACTCGCTGAGAATGATAACAAAATAAACAAATTGCAAGTCTTTTACAAATATAACCATATGAATCTTTAAATAGAAGTTTATCTATAAAAGTGTTTTTATACGCTTTGTGGGAAAGTAAATAGAACACATTTGAATAACTTTGTCAACTAACAAAAAACGAGAACTAAATACACCAAAGAGCGAAAATATCAAAGTTAAACAAGCCAAATAAAAGGTAAACACCAACTGTATGTCATCGAGGTGAAAGACAACCAACAGAATTTATCCAACGAAATACAATAATAAATTGACAGAAATTGAATTTTAATTGAACAAAATGATCCAGTTTTCAAAAAGAAAACTAAAATACATTAAGATAATCCACTAAATTTAGGGGTCATCCATGAACTACGTTACCAATTATAAGGGGATGGGGAACCCCATTAATGAACCCCAGTAAGAAAATTCATTTATTTTTAGTTGAAAAATCTACGATTATATTTTTGGTTAGGAATTTATCATGCTATTATTATTTTATATTATTTTATTATTCTATTATTTGGTAGAAAAATTGAATTTTTTTGTTAAAAACTCACTTTTTCGGTTAAAGATTCATCTCTTTGGATGAAAATTTAAGTCATCCATTTCAAGAAAATGAATCCTCTTGGTTAAAAGATCACCTTTTATGTTTTCATTCAAAATGATAAAAATTCCATTTTTGGTTGAAACTTTATATTATTTATTGAAAATTCAAAAAACTCTTATCTTATGTTTAAAAGTTACCACCTATTTTGAGGGAATTCTAATTTTGGATAACCCAAAATTGGTAACGTATTTTATGGCCGGAACCTTAATAAAATTTAAAATAAAGAGTTTGCAACATTTCATATGTACTTTACATAGCACAGCTTATAGTCTATTTAACTGCAATATAAAAATAAGTTAGGTGTGTTATAGTTTCTACAAATCCTTTGTTTTACATTTCAAGCTGAAGTCCTTGTAGGAACAAAGGGTGAAGTTTCATTGCTCTTCAGGCTTTAGTTTGATGTAAGCTACAGAAAGGGACTACCAGGAATAGCTGAAGTTAATTTGAACTTTGAACATTATCGTAGTTGGAGTTCAAGTGCTTAATACGTCTCCCGTACCTACTCTCAATGGTTTTATTCAAATTTAGGTATTTACACACGTCGGATTTCAAATATCTAGTCTCAAAGTTGCCGATGCAGATTAATCAGTCAAATATACTGCAGCAGTACTTCATACAATTTGAAAGCTTTTGATATTACATTATTAAACAGTTTTAAATTGAAACTTTAGGCATTGCATTTCGTACATCCGGAAAGTTCAACCAATCATTCAAGATTGTAAAATTCAAGTTGAAAACCTTAGGTCGGGGATGAAAGCTGCAAACCTTATTTAATCTTAATGATCAATAGCTGAGTTTATTCTGCAAAATATTATGTCTAACTTTATTGGCTTGGTTCATATTTAAAAACAAATATTTATTAAACATTTATTTTTGTAAATAATTTTAATCATAATCAAACCAATGAAATAATTTAAGCGAAACGACTCAAAGATATTAAATTGGACCTGTTTCTTCTGCAACAACAATTAAACCTATCGCTGTATTGTTGAAGCCCAGGATATTTAAAATTAAATTTTTTGTCCGTTTAAATGCAGAAACTATTTCTAAAAGTTATCAGAAACGCTAGAAATATCCAAAAGTAAATCAGGACTCTCAAAAAACTTCTAAATATTGAAAGTGGTCCAATTCCTATTCTGAATTAGATAATCAAATACTAATTGAAATAGGTTCAACTCCTCTATCGATCGCTTTATAATATACTTCTACTAATAATCAGTCGTTGTCTACTAATTCTTATTCAAATTCTACTAATTCAATTTGAGAGCATGATTAACTACGTAAAAAATCAAAAGAATACACACGAGGGATATAAAAATATAATGAAGAAAAATGTGAAATGAATGTCAGCACAAGAAAAAGGCTTAAATTAAGGTGTTGCAAAAACTAGCAGTAAATAAATCTGTTTTCTCTGTGGAGATGAACATTTGTTAATGTGTTCCCTTCCATGGTGATTTAACAGGTACGCTCCATTAGCAGTAATTAATTTCTACGAACTGATTTAGTTAACATTCGGTTGCTGAACGAAATAATCGGAATTAAACTACTACTGATAGAATTAATAGAATTTGACTATGAATCAGTAGAAAACTAATCACAGGCTTCACAAGCCAAAATGTTCGAAAAACAGGGGAAATAGGGTAATTTTTTACGAAAATAGGAGAATAATAGAGATGCAAATGGTTTTAAATGAAATTAATATATACACGGAGAAAAATAGATGTTTAAAATTATAAACAAAATGTTTATAAATTGAAAATAATATTTGAGTTAAACTAACTTAAAATAGATTGAAATTTAAATTCAGATTACAGATCGTTCGTTCTTTGATTACTTACCCCGTTTTTATTTTGAATTAAAAATATTGAACATAACCTCAAAACGACTAATTGTATCATCCGATCGACATTTCATACCCTTTATCTGTTTTTCCTTCGTATACAAACATTAAAGTTTAATTTCAAATTCACACATAATTTATCAGTTAATTCCTTAAATGACCATAAATGAGTAAACTCCTGAAATATTTACAGGCGTTATTTGACATAACCATACGTGTAATATCTCGGATATTTCAGCTGAACATTTGGGATGCTACGTTTGAACATCCATTTTTCTCAATGTAGGAATCAAATTGAATATGAATTTCTAACCTAGAACATTAATTTTAGTCTAACAAAAAATAAACCATTTTCAACCATCGATATAAATTTTCGACTAAATTTATGAATCTTCAACCAAGTTTAACTTCAAAAAAGAAAATTTTTAATAAATTAATTGTATGCTCAACCAAAAGATAATAATGACATTGAATCAAACAGCTGCAATTTTTACCCCAAAAAGGCGAAATTTCAACCAAGAGTTAAGCAGTTGTGACATACTTTAACGCGCTCTAAAACTGCATTGGATGTCTGGTTCAGTAACCCTAATTCAATTTAGGTTGTAGGACCCAAGAACCGCTCTTTCGTGCTCGAAATCTGGAACCCTCCACGCTTCTGCGCCTACATTCTACGTTTTGAACAGGCGTACAACGCAACCCCAAACAATGCCTCTTCCTCGGTTCACGTGTAGTTCAGGTTTAGGTAAGAAGTGAATGGCCTCCGTCGATTTATCTATCCAGGGATCGAGCTTTATGCGTGACGAAAAATGAACAGCTCGCCTGCTGACGCAGGGCCTCAATAGTTATTTTATAATGTAGTATTGTATACAGTACAATGTATAAAGTACATAGAGCATTCTACGGAGTAGTTTCGCCTATGCTGGTAACACTGGTGATTTATATATGCAACCACCTCCTCGCGTATTTCTGCACTGACAAACCCTACGGGACAAGTCATCCTTCTCCAAGGAAGGTAGGACGAATCTTGAGCTCATGTCGAAAGATCGTAACCTTAACATTATATAGCTCTAAGTCTAACTTTTCTCACCTGAAAACCTGTTTTCACCTTTAATAAGGATTCGAAAGTGTGGAAAAAAAAAAAAAAAAATGAAGTGGGACGATGGTCGTGGGGGCTAAAGCATAGGCTTTGGACCCACTCCTTCGGCTTGCGGGTTCGATTCCCGCCTCGCACTCTGGAAGAGTCTCGGTGGCCCATGCGGTGAACTTACTTTTTCTCATGTTATATCATTGTTGAGAGTATATTTTGATTTGAAAAAGTGAAATTTCGATTTGTATTCGTTTTCCAAAACCAATTTTAAAACCCCATGAAATTCTAGCCACAAAGTTCTCAAGCAACTTCATATATCGGAAACAAGTTTTTATGATGCAAAACCAAAATTTTGTGCCAATAAATTTTGGTCAAAAACATGTAGTAATGCTAACTTCAGCTGAAGGTTTGCGTAGTGCTAATATATGCCGCCATAACTACCCTTTGTGAACGATAAGTTTAGTCAAATACCTATTTACATTTATTATTTTAAGCTAAAAATTTACATTTTTAACGCCATCTGAAGCCAAAACTGCTCCAATTGTAGGGTAGTGTCACTAAGAAATTGTCAACTTCGACAGCAACATCTACTACCGTGAAACCGGAACTCTCTCGAATTAAATTTTTGGCTCCAATTCAGCAACACTTCTGCTCCGGAGAGCGTTTTTGTTTTTCGGAGTGACGTCAGACGTAAACAAGACCATTTCATTAAACTATCAGTTTTTTTTTTTATCATTATTACACCATTAAGCCATTTCCCTTTCGGGGTAGGCGTGACTCACTCGGCAGGGGAAAGGAGTAGTGTGTGGATGGGATAGAGATTTTTCAGAT
>NC_046666.1:61281276-61330543 GCF_010883055.1 Belonocnema kinseyi | reverse complement strand
GTTAATTTTACTCTTATCTTTTTCTTGATAAGTCCATGTCTCGCTACCGTATAGTACAGTCGGTACAAATATAGAATTATGTATTGCCATTTTAGCTTTATGATTTACAGAATGTATATTCATTCCTCTGTAAAATCACAATGTCATATAATACCACTAGGGTAGTCCAAAAATCGTCAATTTTGAAAAGTGAAATGTGCTTTTTGAAGAAAAAAAGAAAATTCTAAAAAAAAGTGTGTACCTAGATTTCTATGTTTCCCATACGAATTCATTAGTATCCTATAAATCTTTCTTAAATTATCTTTTTTCCTTAAGATAAAAAAGTACTAAATGAACGTGAAAACAATTTACGGTACCAATGAATTCGTATGGAAAATATCTACCAGTCTATAGACTGGTAAACATTTTCCATACGAATTCATTGGTACAGGTACACTAAAAGTCTTAATTATTAAAAGAAGAAGTAAATTACGTACAAATCGTACCGTCAAATGGGACTAAAAAACTCGTTTTTTTTCTCGACTTGTGACAGTAAAGTGCAAAAAGGCATTTATATTAGGTATTGATGCTTCGAAAGTATAATCTTTTCATGTACCTGAAATTCCGAACGTTCAAATGAACGAAATATTTTTTCCAATTTCTATTTTACCCAAAAATATTGTTCCAACTGAAATTTTAAATATACATTATGACTTTGTTTCAATAATAAATTATTTAAAATATAAATTAACAATTATTTTAGCACTCTTTCTGGTTTACAAAGGCATAAGTAAAAAATTTTCGTTCATTTAAACTTTCAGAACTTTAAGCGGCGAAGGAAAATCGTTATTATGTTTGCAATTTGCAATATTTTTTCTAAACTGTAAAATGTTTTCTGTATATTTACTAGAGAAAAATAATACACGTTAGTTTTATAACATTCGAATCAAAATTGAACGTTAGATGACAGTTGAAAGCTATTCATATTGTTGTCTACAAGGGGACCAGCGGTATAAACCTATTATATGCGTGTTCTACCGCTGATTTTCAATTGTTTTTCGCGGGTTCGCATTTTTCTGCGTTGTTTTTCAAGCTGCGGGCAATTTTTATACGTCAAAAGATTTAGAAACGCACGCCGAACATAGATGAGCTTGCAAAAAATTTAAACAGTTTATTACAAAGATATGCTGAGTGTTAGTAATCGAGACACACTCCTCTCCGTCTTTACAGCGATCTGAGACACTGGCCTATTCTACGAGTAAATAATCATAAAAAGGTTTGTTTGAATTTATATAATTGAATCAGACAAATTTTCTGCTTTAATTAAAAAAAGGTTTATTTAATTTTAAGAAATGAAAACTATTTGCCTTATTAATTGAAACAAATAATTTGTTTAGTACAGTCTGTTTGATTTAAACAAAAAATTGACTTTTATTAAACAATTCATTTGTTTAAAATCTGTTTATTCGAATTTATAAAAATGTTTGTTTGATTCAAACAAAAAATACAGTATAAAGCAGTACTACAAAGTGCCGCTAGGCGTGATAAAGCGCTTCCGGCGATTCCTAAGTAACTAACCTAGAATCTGAATTAATTTATCATGTGATTTATTTTATGGCATTGGAATTTTTTCAGTGTTGTATTATTCTGAAGGTTCTGATTTTCTGTAAAATCTTAAATTAACTGAAAGATGGACGAAAGAACTCTAGTTTAGGAATTACTTGAATTGTATCATTGTATAATTGAATGCTCAATTTTGAGGTTAAGTGTAAAGAAAACGATTTACTTCACTTGAACAAAGTCTATCATTATTTTAAAAAATATATAGTCAATGTAAATAAGAACGTTACTTATTTTAAACCAGAGATTTATTTACACAAGCCAAAAATCTATTTGAACCAAACAAATGAGGACAAACAAAAAATTTATTCGAATCAAAACAACATTTATTTGACCCCATATTAAAGAAATAATTTGTTTAATTCAAACAAAATTTATTTGATTCAAACAAACATTTTTCTGAGTGAACTGAGTCGTTGTAAGAAAAAGCATGGAATTCTTATAAGATGCCTTAAGCAGTTAACGGGTGTTGACCGCGGATGCTTCAACTAATGAAACTGCACCAAACAAGCTTTAAAATAAAATTTAACAATTTATCAAACATAAAACCATTTTTAATTTAAAACTTGTTACTCAGAGAAAGAGATAATAAATTATAAAGAATAAAGTTGCGAGTGATCCGGTTTCCCCTAAACGCGCAAGTATCTAAAGTTCCGAACGTTCAAATAAACGAATTTTGTTAATGGCTTTGTAAACTAGAAATGGCGCTAACATATTTATTCGCTTTATATTGTAAAAAAATAGATTAAAAATAAACTGCGAGTGCATTACTTTAATTGCCGTTCGAATAATATTGATTGAAAAAATGAAAATGGGAAAAAAAATTTCGTTCATTTGAACGTTCTGAACTTCAGGTAAATTACAAGCGCCTCTTAGCCCTATTTATGGTAATCGTATACAATTTTTTAAAGTTTAGAAATTTACTAGTTTCAAATAATATAATCTCATGTAATAGCGATTAGTTTTTCTACTAATATTTTTAAAAAACAGGTCAAAAAATGAATTCACTGCCATTTTTTTGGGGTTTTCGGATTACAAACTAGTCACTCTGCTAATCGGTGTTATCATTGGGGGCATTTCATATAGATATAGCTTAATTTACTATTCAATTATGTATATATGGTTAATAGGATTATCAGCTTACGCTACCAAGCGCTTTTTTAATCTAACAAAAAAATTGTGTCTTTGTAGATGATATTTTAAATCTCCATGTCTCCTGTGGACCACCTGTGTATACATATTTTTCCGTGTAAAAAAGGTTTTTCTAAAAATGCTAACAGCATATATATCTACCATAGATAATTATCTTACTCTTAATATGTATTTTGTGATATGAAAATAGTTTAAAAGTAATGATCGTGATTCTATGTTGTTAATATTATCGATATTACTAAATCTAGGCATCTCCTTTCAAGGTCTTTTGATTATTTACATAAAAGTGGAGAAAGTTCATTCAATTGTTACTCTTTTCTTTAGTAGTCAGAAGAATTCCTTAATGAAATAAATTTTTTATTTTTCGGGCTGTAAGTCTGCTGAATTAACTGCGGGATAAATATACTCTAACTCGTGTAAGAACTTTTCGCTTTTTTAATACTTGATAATATTTATGAGTATTTACTATGATTATTTGATTGAATGTGCTAAAATATTATTTTATTATGATTGCTAAACTGACATGGTGCAGTGCTGCCAACCATCAAAAGTGGTTATTTCACTGAATCAATAAGTAACATTTCACTGATTAAATAAAAATAAAACAATTTTTTTTTAAATAAAAAACATTACATTCAAGGCAATGTTTTTGACCAGAAGGATATTTAGAGGGCAGCGATTGAAAAAAATATTAACACTTTTTTAGCACCCTGCCTTCCACCCTGTAAATCGGTTCGCCGATTCAACCTTAATTTTTCAATTAAGGTAGCTGTGCCTAAAATCAAATTTCTGAAAAATAGCTTTTTCCTCATAGATAGATTTTCAGTTTTAAATAGTATTTTAAAACGTACAAAAAAAATGTCAACATGTTTTCATCAATTGAAATTTTTCTCAATATAGCTTCTTTACAATTTATGAAGAATATGGTTGTATTATAACAATTTATGGCTTACTTTTTCGAGGAAAACATTCTCTACAGCTATCCTGTTTCCAATAGGGAAAGTGAATTTTTCTATGGCTGAAAACGTTAAAACATTTTTTTTAAAGAAAACCTTTATTGATCAAATAACTATATTTAAAAATTATTTGCGCAATTTCAAAATTTAAAACAGTACAGGTGTAGGGAATCGTTTCCCCGGAAAAAGCAATGACTTATTAAAATGCCGTTATTTTTAAAAAAGTGGCAAGAAACATTAGTAAGAAAAAATCCAGTGACAAGAACTATTGTCAAAATAACTATTCAGAAAAAATATTTGTTCTTTCATAATGCAAGACTGATAATATCATTTCAATTCTTGGAATCACAGAATACTTTTTATTCCATAGATATGACTTGTTCGACAACTACCTTTAAAGGATTTTGTGTTTCAAGGACGTAAATCCTTTATAACACGAAACTGTTCATTTCTGCGAAACATCAGCATCAACATATATTCGAAACGTTTGAAACTCACCAGACAACTCCAAAGGCCCCGTAACCGATGGGTCGATCAGGCTGGACGGGATCCTGTGTTGGCGGTGGGGGTGGGGGTGCAGGGGCCGCTGGATGATAGTAGGTGGGGGGCGCTTGAGCTGCGGCCGCGGCTGCAGCGGCGGCAAGGACCGCCTGAGCCTGACCCGGGTGGGCCCCCGTTGCCCCACCACCCGTAGCCCCCGCCCCACCACCCTGCATCAACGACATAGACACGCTCATGGACACTCGCGAGTGCCGGCTGGGCCCCACTACTGCCATCAAATCCTTCCTAGGGCCCCCTAAACACTCCTAGCCACTCTGCTTCACTTCTTCCTCACACACAAGCTATTTCATATAGCTTCCACGCAACACTCGATTCCTTTTTGAGTCGAACCGCTTTTCTCACACTTTTCTTCTCTGCTCCGAAACGCTTTTATCTTGGCAGCTCGTCAGAAATCAGATCTCATCAATTCGGGCCCAAAATTATTCAAATTATAGAAAAAATTAAGAAAACTGATCAGATCGAAATAATGGATCTGATTGGAGTCGAAGCAGTTTTAACAGAAAATGCCCAAAAATTAATTGCGGGGATTAAGGATCAAATACGATATCATAAGGACCTCGTGCACCTGATGATTACTACTGTGTCTGAAACTTCCCCTTCTTTTCACTTTTGATTCATTTCCTTTCCTTATTTTCGACCACCTTCCCTTTCCAACATCGCGCGAAGATCCAACTTGCTTATCATCACCGAAAGGAGCAGTGGCCTCGTTTCTCACTGATGCAGTCTAGCATTATTCGAGAGGCCTTATCCTCTCGTCAGGTTTCGAAGGAGATTAAATTCTCAATTCTGACTGACGCAGACCAGGTGCGGGTTGCCAATGTTACGTCCCTCCCTCTGCTTATCTCAGGATCAGGAATTCTTTGTCCGAATTTTGCGAAATGGAATTCTTTGTCCGCGTACTTCAACTTCGAGATAAAGCAAAAAAAGAAACAAGAATCGTTCAAAATTCAAGTTTCGAGATAAGGAGTTGACAGCAAGGCAAATCTTCCTCGTTTCACGTAATCGTGGAAAGCGAAACACTGTTATATAGAATTGGAGAATACACTTCGAAAACACAGAATATCCACCTTTTCACGATAACGTCACTGAGCACAAACACTTTCTTCTATCTCGATCACGGAACTTTGAAACACTGACATGAATAGGTTATGTCCGACGCACACACAGCATACTCCTTTCTCTCTCTTTCTAATTTTCTGTCTCCTTCGGGCTCAGCTGTGCTGGAAATCCGACAGAACAGTAGCTTGGGTTGGCAGGTAAGTCGAGGAAAAGACGCAAAATTGTGACGCGTTGGGGAGAATTGTTTTTCGTCCTGTCGGAGCTGAAGTCTGATTTTGCTGGCTTGCGGACGCGGGTGGAGATCCTGACTCGCGAAAACGTCACACTCACGGAGCTGCAAAATCCCCTTTGTACTAGAGCTGCCAGAGCCAGACTGAGCCACTGACCGCGGAGTGACGGAGTTTGCGCTGTGCGTATCGGCGGCGTCAGCCAATCGAGATTTGGCGGGCAATTTGAAGTATCAATTGGAAGCCCGCCAAATGCCAAATTCCAAAATTCCGCCAAAGCAACAATGCAAAATTTCTATTTTACTCAGGGTGGCCCCAAAACTTCATTTTTAAAATTCCCTGATATTTTCATCGCCGATTTTTCATTTTTCCTAATCATTAATCATCTATTTCAGATTAAGACTTAAAATTAATTTATTTATTTCAACCAAAAAGTATCACATTTCGGCTATATGAAAGACGAATTTTAAATCCTACAGAATGAATTTTCAACAAAAACGTTGCCTTTTCTACCATTTAGATATATTTTTAACCAAAAAATTCATTTTTAACCAAACAGTTGGATTTACAATCAAATAGTACAATTTGAATGCAAAATAAATGATTTTCAAAGTACAGTTACATATTTACATTTCTATCAAACGAGATGAATTTTAAAACCAAAAAGATGAATTTTCAATTAAATAATTGAATTTTTAAACAAATAGTTGAATTTTCAACTGAAGGGTATAAATTTTAAACCTAGAATAAGAAAGTTAATTAACTTAAGAAGTTAATTGCCTTAAAAAGTTAGTTAACATAAAAAGACCAATTTTGAAAAAAATAGTCCAATTTTCCACCAAAGAGAAACATTTTCCTAACAAAAAGACGAATTTTCAACAAATGAAGATTTTTCATTTGTTGAAAGAAAGAAAATTTCATTTAAAGGTGAATTTTCTGTAAAGCAATTGAATTTCCAACCCAAAAATATGAATTTTTATCAAAAATGTTTATTTTGAGCTAAACATGTGTATTTTTGACAATCAAAAAATATAAATATTCCAAACCAAGAAGATTAATTTTCTACCAAAAAGACGAATTTGAAACTAAAGAAGATTAATGTTCAACTAAAAATGGAAAATCTAGATTTTCAGATAAAAACAATAATATTGTAAGCCAAAGAAACCAATTTTAAATCAAATAGTTCAACTTTCAATCAAAGAGATGAATGCACAACTAAAATAATGAATCTTGAACTGAAATCCTTAAATTTTTAGTTAAATAAATTAAATTTCAAAAAAAAAAGAGTTTTTAACCAAAGAGATAAATTTTGAACTAAAATTGTGAATCCTGAAAAAGAAAATAAATAAAACAATATTTTAGTTTGAAATTAAAAAACCGTTGAACTCAACCAAAAGGAAGAATTTTCAATAAAACAGTTGCATTTTTATCAAGAAAAATATTAAATTTCTACTAAAAAAGCTGACATTATTAAAACAAAAAAAAAATCAATTTAAAAAAAATAGTTGACATTTCAACCAAGAAAGATTATAGTTAAAACAATTAATTTTCAAATAAAAAAATAATCCATGATTTCAATGAAATAGTTAAATTTTTAATCAAATTAACGGTTTTTAGACAAAATGGTGAATCGCCGACAAAAAAATGAATTTACTTTGAACTAAGTAGTTGACGTTTTAACCAAAAAAGTGGAATTTCCATGCAAAATTTTTGTCTTCACAAAACAGCTGAATTTCTAACCAGAACGTTAATTTTCAATCAAGTAGTTGATTTTTACTTGCTAAAATAGTGAAATTTTTAACCAACAACAATGTTTTTGTAACAAAAGTGTTGCATCTTCAAACAAAAGAATAAAAATTTTAAACCAATAATAAAAAAAATTAATTATACGTAGAGGATTGCAAATTTCTAATTATCCTGAATTTCAGGATGAGATACTTCAATTTAAAATATTAAATCAGTTTCGGTTTTTTAATATTAGACATCGCTTTTGATAGATCATAAAGCGATCCTGAATAAATCGTTCAAAGCGAGTTGAAAACGGGAAGAATATTATACAACAAATTATGTAGGGGAAACCTCCCTAAAGTGGATAATCGTTAATTACAAATACTAATATACGTAAAATAATTAGTTTAATTATTGAATAGTTAGGACACTGTACGTGTTCATAAATTAAAATAAATTATTTTTCTTTCATTTGTGCTCTTAATTAATTATTATCCATTGCAGAGATGTTTATCCTACTGTTGTATTCCTAATATCAAAAAAACTGGGGGGGGGGGTACATTTTACACAAATCTAATACCTTCTCTGATGAGAATGTAAAAAGTTTTCCTCATATAAATAAGGTAAATAATTTAGATTAAAAATGAACAAACAATATTCCAGGCAATGGAAGTTCATGAAAGGTTCTTCAATAGGTCAATTGACGCACATCGAATACGAAACTAAAAATATCATATACAGTGCTGCTTTATTCCCAATATTTTTAAAATTTCCTCGAATAAACAAGATAAAAATAATTTTTCTTTTAATTTATAAATTGTCATTGCTAAATCAAAAGAGGTCACAGAATAATGTTCTTCAATAGGTCATTCGACGTGTCTCGAAACCTCCCTGTATGATGAACCAATAACAAAAAATCAAAACTATAAAAACCCAAAATTTCTCTATTTTGAAACTCTAGTTTTTTCGAAATTGGAAAATTCTTCGTTTTTAGATTTTTTTTCGAACACTGTTATGATTGTATCTTACAAACTATCAAAAATGCCTGCTTTATTATAACGATTCAGCACCCCTTTTCGTGTTTTGAATTTCATAAATTCAAGAATTGTTGGGTATTTTGAGTTATAAAAAGGATTATTGTAAAAATATTTCACAACCGGATTTTTTTTATGTTTATCGTTCTTTCCGAGGGGTTAATTTTACTACTCTTGCAACCTTGTGTGATCCTATGCAATATCTATAAAATCTCGAGCGATCTCTATAAAATTTCGTGTAATCTCATTCAATCTTTTATAATACCCCCTTCAAACCAAAACATTGTAGGGGAATCAGTACAGGTCTCGAATAATTTTCCTACAATGAACTTTTTATCATTTCTTCGCGGTTCCAGGAAAATCATGATAGAAAATCAACATAAAAAGTCAATATACAAATAAGGTTAAAATATTGAAAGATATAATGCAAAAATATAGAAACTAGAAACGAATTATTTCTTTACTTATTTAAGGTAGGAGTTCAAATTATTTTAAGGTATTTCATAGGATTTCAGAGACATTTACGAAATTTTACAGAATTTCAAGAGTTAAAAAATTGCAAGTACATCAATTGGTGGAAAAAATTCCACCGATTTCAAGGGATTTCAAAAATTTAAAGAATTGTCTAATATTTCCAAAGATTTGAAAAGGTATCTAGAGAATTATGGGAAATTAAGGGGGGGGGGGTGTAACACTTTAAAAAAAATTTCTTAATTTTTTTAAATTTGATTTTCTGAATGGAGAACTTTTCAAGAATATTGTGTGAAAATTTGAGATAAATCCGAGCAAAACTAACGAGGATACAGCGGTTTTAGCAACCGCGCCTCATACACGACTCAGCGCAGCACAACACGACTCAGAGCTGAAAAAACAGACAAAAGAAGACACGATTCGTCGTAGACAAGAGCAAAAAGATGTTTTAGACATCATGGATGATAGTAACATTTTTTGTGGACCTGGCATCGATTATGAATCGATTATGTTTTATTCAAAATTTTTTAAAGTTCAAAACTTTAAAGCGTTTTTCCCACAACTCACGTTTCCAAAGTCGGTGCCCCGCCTAACTTCAAAACTACTGGACCGATCCTTTTGAAATTTGGAACACTATTTCTGTACATCATTTACGAGGTAACTCTGGAGAGCTTTTTTCAAATTTATTAATATTTTTTATTTTACAATAACAAATTACCCGATTTTTTTTACAAAAAACGCGTTTTTCACTTCAAATTGTTCCCAAAAATTGGAAAATTGAAATTTCGAAAAAACCCACCCAGCGTTACCTGGTGAACGCAACTATCTAATGAAAAAACTTTGATTTTTTTATTTATGATGTTGCAGCACCGAATTATGATGGGCACCGCAATTCTACTTTTTCAGGAGACGCTTCCGAATAATTGATGTCATTGCCGTATTTTTTAATATCACTACATTAAAATTTTACAAACTATTCTTCGAATGCTATACTTTAATGTACCATTGGGTTTAATTAATAGATTTTAACTGTGTCATAACAAAAAATTCGCAAAAAAGTGCCTTTTTTGGACGAATTAACACCCCCCTCTCCCTAATGAAATTAAATGAAATTTCAAGGAATTCCTAGCGATTCCACAGATTTCAAGGGATTTTAGGCTATTTCAAGGAATGTTAAAGCATTTCAAAAATGTCTAGTGATTTTTGCGGATTGTTTAGAGAACTTTAATGAATAAGTTTAATTTTTACGATTTTAAAAGATTTCAAGGAATTGTAAGGATTTCTAAAGGATTTCAAAAAATTGTAAGGGATTTTAAAAGATTTAAAGCACCTTATTAAATTTCCAAGGACTTCGATGTATTTTAAGGAATTCCAAGGGATTTTGTGGTATTTTAAGAAATTGCACAAGATTTACAGTATTTTATTAAAACTCCAAGAACTTTAAGGGATTTTAAGGAATTTAAAGGAGTTTCACAAGATTTAAAGGATTTTATTATACCTCCAAGGACTTCAATGTATTTTAAGGAATTACACCAGATGGAAGGTATTTGATTAAAACTCTAAGAATATTAAGAGATTTTAAGGAATTTTACCAAAGTTAAAGTATTTTTCTAAATCTCCAAGGATTTCAAGGGAGTTTAAGAAAGTTTAAGTACGGAAAACTCCTCAAAGGAGTTTAAGGAAATTCACCAGACTTAAAGGATTCTTTCTAATCTCCAACAACTTCAAGGAATTTTGAGAAATTGAAAGAGATTTTAAGGGTTTTTATGGTATTTTAAGTAGTGCCACAAGATTTAAAGGACTTTATTATATTATCTCCGAAGACTTAAATGTATTTTAAGGAATTCCAAAGGATTTTTGGGTGTTTCAATAAATTACACAAGATTTAAACTATTTTATTAAAAATCCAAGACCTTTAAAGGATTTTAAGGAATTTTACAAGAGACTAAGATCTCGGAACCCTTGCTTTTAAAGCAAGATTTAAAATATTTCATTATATCTCCAAGAATTTCAAGGGATTTCAGGGTATTTTAAAGAAATTTCACAAGATTTAAAGAATTTTGTTAAATCTGCAAAGATTTTACGGGATGTAAAATATTTCTAGTGATTTTTACAGAATGTTTAGAGAATTTTAATGAATAAGTGTAATTTAATTTATATTTGTAAGGGACTTCGAATGATTTATACTTAGCTTAATGCATTTTTACGATTTTCAAAGATTTCAAGGAATTTAAAGAAATTCCAAAACATTTCAAGGATTTTATTGTTTCAAGAAATCACACTATATTTAAAACATCTGCCTAAATATCCAAAGATTTCAAGTGATTTCAAAAAGTTCTAGGAATTTAAACGATTTTTTGTTAGAGAACTTAAATGAATTATTTGAATTTAATTTATATTCATTGAATTTAAAAAAATTTTCTGGTGAGGTTTACTGAATAAATTATATTTAATTTATAAATTGCAAAAATTCACAACAATCTCAAAAGACTTAAAAAATTGTAAGGGATGCCAAAAATGTTGTAAGATTCCAAAAAATTCGAAGCAATTTCAAAGAATTTCACAAGATATAAAGGAATTTATAGGATCTCAAATAACTTCAAGTATTTCAGAGAAATTCAAAAGGGTTTAAAGGATTTTAAGATATTCCTATAGAAGTTAATAAATTCAAAAGATTTTAGCGAATTAAAAAATATTTCCAAAAGATAACAAGAGATTTAAAGAGATTCCAAAGGATTTTCTTATATTTCAACAATATTTTCAGCGATTTTGAGGATATCAAGATCTCATGCAATATTTTGCAATCCAATGCACCTTTTTTGTATTTAAATTAATGTTGCGGTTTTCGCGGTAGAAATTCGGTTTTTGTTTTTTGCTTCGTTTCCATCGTCACAAATTTATTAATATTAAAAACAATAATTATGAAACCAATAAACAGGCCAGAAAACCTTACAATATGTATTTAATAGTTTCTCTTTTTAAATGCATATGTGTTAAACATTTTTTCTTCATTTAAGGGCTCTCCCCACTTTAGACGCGCAAAAATAAGGCTATTTGCAACCATTTTTTCATATGTTTAAATGATAGATTCCGACATATAAAGTGTTACATTGAATAAATATACTCTCGAAATAGATGAAGTTTTTTATTTTTTTATTTTAGTGAATATAGATGCATAAAAATGGTGGTTGAAAAAAAAAATACAAAAAAAGGAGGGTGTGCGCTGTTGATGATTTCTTTGGGAGGGGTGGTCTTAAAAAAATTAAACGGTTTTAGAATTAGTAGGTGACTGGCTATAGCGCATATCATACGATTTCTTATGTTTTCAAAATTAACAAAATGGCCGACATTTTTCGAAAAGTAAGAAAAGAACACGTATTTTTCATCTTTTTTTGCAAACAAAAAATAGTTTCAATTGAAATTTCAAAAATCTATGATATGCGACATAGTTACACTTATAAAGAATATGTGGTACAATTTTAATACGAAAAGGTTAAGTAGTTTTAAAGACATTATCAACACGCCGTCCAAAAACGTTGTTTCGATAAAAACGCGTTAAAAATTTTTAAAAATGAAAAATCGTCAAAAAAACTCACTTGAGCTTAATCAACTATACCTGCACCGTATATTAAGCCTTCACTTTCTTCATAACGCTCGTTTTCATTCAAAATAGCCTGTATGCGATTGAAATCGATTTTTGGAAAATTCTAAAGTGGATAAACCCCTTAAGTATATAAAAAATTATGAAAGAATTTTAAATATCAGAATTATATTTTGTCTAAAATTATGCCGATATTGACCAACACAATGCGATCATTATTCTAATTAAACATTGATTTGACTTTCGAAAGGTTGAACGACTCTTCATTGATATTCTGAAACTTTCAGTAGTAGTAGTCAATTTGAGTCAGACCACTAAATATAGACACAACAGGTCGTTCATCACGTATTGTCGAGAATTTTTTTTACCTTTTCTATGGCTTTATAACTAAAAAAAATGGTTTTATCATTTCTAAAAATTTTTTCTCACGGACCAAAAATTAATTAGATAGAAATCTTTTAACAAAACTAATAAAAAATAAGTCATTTGGAACAAGTACACTTTCCCCAGGAGCGTATTAATATTATTAATTTTAAATTAATAATATATTATTGAATATTATATTAACACGCTCCCTCCTAAACACTATTCAAACTAAAAATTTCAGCTGGTATATTTACACAGGGTATGAATGAAATCATTAAATATGTTGTTTGCATATTTACATGATTATTAAGAATTCTTACATAAGCATATTAAATCATCATTTTCATCATTTCCTTAACATATCAATAATGTACACGTACGTTTATAAAATATTGCTTTTTTATCATATACGATAAGCGAGTCATTCGAAAATCGTGGTCCACATTGTCGCAGGTTCGCACGAACTTGTTTTTGAACAATTTTAATTAAGCCTTTCTTTATAGATTAGTGCGTGTCGAAAAAATGTGTATAAATTGAAAACGCCTTAGAGCTAAAAAGTTTAATTTTCGGTTCCTTATAACATGCATAAAATTTCAAATTAATCGATTAATGCCTTGTGGTTGGGCGAAGTCCCAAATAGAATTTAAAAAAAGTTAATAGCAGGATTTTGCAAAATCGTGAATGTTATTTTTGTTGTATAATCTGCACAATATGCCTATTTCTTACAAAACTACAAATGAAAATAAAAACCTAGAAGCTCTAAAAGTTATAAATACTTTTTTTTCAGCACAGACAAACTTTTTTACGATCAAAATGTACTTCAAAGAAAATGAGAAGATCAGATCGTTTAAAATGAAGAGTCGCTGAACTTTTTTAAGTTAACGATCTGATTTCAATTTTTTTGGAAGTACATTTTGGACATAAGAAGTTTTTCTACAGTGAACAAAATTATTTCTGACTTTTAGAGCTTCTAAATTGTTTTTAATTTTCAGGTCTCCATACAAAATTAAATGTCTCCTACACAAAATAAAATAAAAAATGGTACACATTAGGCATATCATGCAGATTAAGAAACAAAAATAACATTCACAATTTTTCCAACTGCAAGACATTAATCGATTCATTTCAAATTGTATGCATATTATAAAATACCAAAAAGGAAACTTTTCATTGCGAAGGCGTCTTCATTTATACCATTTTTATTTTCGATTCACCCTGAATTACAATTTTCGATCGTTTCTTCAAAATGCAATATAAACTTTTTTAATAATCACACTTCTCTGAAAGGAAAAATCACATATATAAAACATTCAAGCAAAAAATCACGTCTTATTTTGCTCACAAAAAGAAATATAACAAAGTCCTTTACGTGTGTCTGTGTTGAGAGTGAAAAATAATTACAAGTTTTGTCGTATAATTAAAAAGCCTCAAAAGGGAAGTTCAGAAGAAGAATTACTCTTTGTACTAACTTTTTCATCCACTTCTCATCTAACAATACTACTAATAATTAGCTTCCAAAACTATGAAACTGAAGAAATAATAAAAATACAGTCTGTACACGTGATTGTGCGTTGAAATGATCAATAATCGTTTTTCTCTTATTGCCGAGAGAGTACAAAGAATATTGTGTAAAACAATTCTATTTCGATAAACTAGTACTTATCAACACCATCAATTCCTCTCTTAGAACTAGATATCATTCCAAAATATGGTAGTCTACTCATCATCACTGCACTTATTTATTGTAGGTAATTTATACACAAAGTGGAATATGCACTCCAAGGAAAATATGCTCTTGCAATTTTACGTACAGTGCACAATCGATTGTATAAACAAAGTCGAGTTCAGCGAGCTTTTAGAATTAAGTCCAATCTGCGGTTCGCTTCACTTATTTGCAAGAAATTTTGCAATTTTTGGTTTTCACAGCTGTAGCGAGACATTATTTTCACAAAAAATTACGAAAGTTCGAATCCTGTATTACTCGTAACGGCATATCGCAGTTTTTCTCGCAAAGTACTTTTCTTCTGATAGTTTGGCAGCTTTAGAAGATTAAAACAAGTCGAAGAGGTAGGTAGTCTATTCTGCGGATCCTTTTTCCGTATCGTGAAAAAAGCCCTTATTATGCTACCTAGTAAATCAGAATAAGACAATTTAATTTTATTTATTATCATAATAATAATAAAATATTTTTTTTATGAACAAGTATAACGAAAAAATAGAATTTTTTAAATTAGATCTTGTATCTTTTTTCAACTAATGCAAAAATAGTTGAAAATAATTTGTTATTGTACAATAAACAAAAAAATTGTTCAGAATTCATTGGTTCAACTGGATTTTTTACAACTTTCAGAATTTTGCGGTTTTATTATATTGCGAGCAACTTGTTGCAAATGATAATAAGCTTATTAATGAATTAAATACTTTATTTTATATTTCTGTACGTATATTATATTACTATATTCAATTAACATTAATTAATTATTGATAATATTATAAACAAACTTTATGAACTGCATCATTCTGGGCAATTTTTGATTAGATATTGATTTTTCTCAATATTAGTCCTTTTAATTGGCTAGCCTGTCATAGTTTGTACACTAGATATAAATAGCCGACACATCTTATAATATTTATAAACAAATTAAAAATGTGATTGTTTACCATTTTTATAGGCATGAACTCAATACTTATAATTATATAATTGTTATGAACAATTTCCTCCTAATGGGTTGATAAGTATTAAATAAAACCGAATAAATCTTTATAACCAGCTAAGTTTTATAATAAATAAAATTAGAGATACTTCCATTTTGTCTGCTTTGAAATTAAGATTATTTGATAAGGTTTCAGGGTTGCTACAGAACCAGGAAATCTGGCATTTTGAAAAAGTGACTGCAAATTTGTATTTCTTTTCTTATTTTACAAATTTAGATTAATAGGAATGTCAGGCCTCGGATTTACTTTAATAATCAAAAATAGTGTAAAAACAGTGTTAAAAAGTATCATAAAATTTCTCAAGCAGTAAAAATGAACTACATTGTTTATTAAAAATGTTATTATTTAGTCTATCAAAATTCCTGTTTATTCATCGCAGGATTCACAGTCTTTTCTGTTTTTCTTATTCCATTTAATTGCAGACTGAATTAATAGAACCCAATAAAAAATCCAATTATTTCTGGTTGAAAATTCATTATTTTCGGTCGAAAAGTCTACAATTAAATTTTTGGTTAAGAAATAATATTTTTTAAAAATGCTAATGTTTGGTTCAAAATCCAATTATTTAGTTCACAATTCAACAAGTTTCTTAAAACACTTGATACACAATTCCAACAGTTTTCCTAAAAATTCGTCGTTTTGGTTTGAAATTTCATCAAATTTATTTGATTTTTTTTCTTCTTTAAGTGACAATTTTCTTTTATTGAAAAAAACAACTATTTTGTTGAAGATTGATCTTTTTGGTTTGAAAATTCATCTCTTTCTATAAAAACTTAATCTTTTTTAGTTTAAAATGTAACTTGCCTGGTTAAACGTTGCTATGTTTCAGTTGAAAATTGACTTCTGGTTGAAAACTTATGTATCTTGTTGGAAATTAATTTTTTTTTGTAGAACATCAATTTTCAGGTTAAAAATGCAACATTTTTGTAGAAAATTAATCTGTCCTAGTTGAAGATTCAAGTATTTCTTTAAAAATTCGGATTTGCTTTTTAAATCCAACTGTTTTTTATTTTTAACTAAGATATTTATTTGTCCAAATATCAATTATCACATTTTTCGTTAAAGATTTAACTTTATATAATTCATATAATATTTTTTAATATATAATAATTTTGTATAATATTAATTTTTCATTTTTTCTATTGAAGATTCATAATTTTAGTTGACATTTTTGTGGTTCAAAATTAATTTTATTAACTGCAAGATTAACTTAGATAATTCAACTCCTTGGTTGATAGTTGAAATACTTTCTTAAAAGATCATTTTTTGAAATTGAAAATTCATAATTGTAATTTAATATTCGTTTTTTGTTGTTAAAAATCAATGATTTTAAATCCAATTTTACACTACTTAGTTTAAATGTAATGTTTTATAAAAAAATTTGTGGTAATTCATATTCCTGGGTTAAAAATTAAACTGTTTGCATAGAAAATTCGTTTCTTTAATTTCAAAATCAAACTTTTTGGCATAAACTTCAACTATTTTGTTCGAAATTAAACTTTTTAAAAAAAAAATCGTTTTCTTTTTTAATTGAAGATTAATTGTTTTCAATAAAATTTGAACTAACATCACACTCAGGGTTTAAGCTGTTTAGTGAAAAAATTACCAAAATTGTGGAAAATTCGTATTTTATAGTATAAAATTAATCTTCTTTGTAGAAAATTTAACTATTAGGTTAAAAATGTATGTATTTTATTGAAAATTCGTCTTTTCTTATAGAAAATTAATCTTGTGTGATAAAAATTCAACTATTCGGTTAAAAATTTATGTATTTTTTGAGGATTCATCTTTTTTGGCAGAAAATTATTAATCTTCTTGGTTGAAAATTCATCTGGTTTGTAGATAACCTAATTATTTAGTAGAAAATTCAACTGTTTTGTTAAAAGTTCATATTTTTGGCTATCTTTTTTAGTTGAAAAATCAAGTACTTGGGTAAAATGTCAATTTAATAAAGATATTGCAAAAAAACACGGAATTTAAGTGTTTTCGAAAAAATTGAATAATTCTGGCATCATAAAAAATTTGCATGTTCTTTAGACAATTTTAAAGGTAATTTTGCTAAATTATTAAGTAATTTTTAGAATTTTCCCCCTTAGATTTTACTTTATAGTCGAAATTGGGGCAAAGAAGTCGCAAAAATTCAAATAATGTTTGCAGTCGGCACATAATTTACAAAAATGAAAAATAATAATAATTGTATCATTATTATTGAAATTTATTAAAACATGATAACAGTACAATGTATTGAAATTGATGTAAGTTCTAATTTTAAATAAAATTTTTTTAAGTTTATCTAGAATACCTAGAAATGCCCTCGAATTGTGAAAATTATCTTCTGTAGCAACTCTGGGTATGCTGTAAATGTTCGTTTTCAAAATTTCATGACGTTTCCAGATATACTTATTAAAAAATCCAATCGATTTTATTCAACTTTTTAAATAATAGTTAAATTCAAAGTAATTCTCCCTAATATTATTAAAAAATTTGCCTTTAATTCTGGAATTATAATCAAATTCTAGTTCAGCGTTTATATTCTTCAATTTTGAAAAGCTTTCAATAAAAATGGTTAATTCTTAAAATTTTCTACTTTCTTTAAATGTTTAATTTTCAATAATGCTTCAGTTTTCAATTAATGAATTTCAAACTCTTTTGAAAAATTTATTTCTAACAGGCCCAAAATTATCGAATTGTTGAAAATATTATAAAATATCACAACAAAAAATCTGGAGCTTTTTTTCTCAGGATCACTCTACTCAAATTTCCTTACCTATTGTATCACCAGTATCTTCATCAGCACCAACTTCTACGCACCTTATCGAAAAAGGAGGTTCCAAGTGTGCAAAACCTAATAACGGAGACTTGGAACAGCTAGTCACAAACTGCAGAAAAAGTAGTCGATTAAAAACACAATGAGCAAGAGTTGTCCAAATTCAATCCTTAAATTCTTTTCTTGTATTTAAATCCAAGAATTTCATAGTTAAATTAGCAAAGAACTTTGTTTGAATAATTTGTTTTCTAAAAGTAAGATGAATAATAATACCTTGAGGAATAAACCTCTTTCTTGTTCAGAAAAATCTTTTTCTAAAATATCCCACAGCCAACAAACGACTCTGTGGCTGTCGTGGAATCCGCCATAATATTGAGTGTGTCTTCTCAGATCTCGCAAATCTATCGGGACGTTGTCGCCTGAGATCAACCTTTGCAGCTGTAAATCCGATATAAAAAGGAGAAATCAAAATTTTATTTCGGATTGCATATTATCAGGATGTCTACTCAAATCCTGGAAAAAATTTCCCGACAATTTCTGATTTTTATAGAATATTTTAAGTTTTTCCAGGTCTCTTTTTTTTACATAAAATAATAAAAGAACCGTTTCTTATAAATTTAAAAAAATTAGCCGATAAATTCTTTATTAGCCAACAATTTCTAAAGAAAGCAGAACCATACATAAACAAATTCTTCATTTTTTACGAACGTAAGTCGTCTTTGTGAAATCTGTGGGAATATTTTTTAATCTTTGTAGAGTCTTTGACGTAATTAATATCTTTAAAATATTTTGAAATCTTTTGAAGTATTTAAAATCTTTATAAAATCATGAAATTTCTGTAAAATTTTTGAGAAATCGTTTAGGATCTCAAAATTTTTGTAAAATCTTTGAAATTCTTGAAATTATTTGAAATCTCTGAAATATTTGTGAAATATTTCTTTAATCATTGAAATGTATTCAAATCTTTAAAATCTAGTGTAATTTCTTTGAATCCTTATGAATTGTCCTAAACATTCGTGAAATATTTTGTATTCGTTTAAAATAACAGGAATATTTGAAACTTTGATGAAATCTTTGAAAATCTTCTAAAAATTTTGAAATTGTTTAACATATTAAAAATTTTTGAAATCTTTGAAGTCTGGTGTACTGTACCCTTGTTGAAAACTTTGAAATCCTTGAAATCTTTTAAATCCTTATGAATTTTTAAAAACATTTATGAAATTTTGTTTGAAATCTTTCGCATTCATTTACAATCATTAAAACATACAAAATATTTGTGCAATCTTCTTTAAAAAATTCGAAATCGTTTAAAATCTTTGAAATCTGGAGTACTGTTCCCTTTTTGAAATCTTTGAAATTTTTTCAATATTTTTAAATCCCTACTGAAATCCCTACTGAAATTCTTTAAATCTTTTGAAATCCTTATGAATTTATAAGAATATTTGTGAAATGTTTCTGAAACCTTTTGTATTTGTTTGAAATCATTGAAACATTCTTTGTGCAATCTTTCTTTAATCTGTGAAGTGTTTTTAAATCTTTCAAATTTGGTGTACTTTTTGAAATCTTGAACATTCTTGAAATCTTTTGAAATCAGTGAAATATTTGAAATCTTTTGGAATATTCAAACAAATTTGAAATCGTTTAAAATCTTTCATTGTTTTGGAATCTTTTAAATCTGGTGTACTACATCCTTGTTAAAATCTGTGAAATTCTTGAAATCTTTTGAAATCGTTATGAACTTCTAATATATTTAACATTCTATATAAGCGGAGGAGAAATTAAAAACTTATAGAATTATTCACAATATCAAAGTATATTAATTGCAATCTATAAAACAATGGGTAAAAAGTCTACAAAAAGTGCCTTGAAATGTCTTTATTTATTCCGTAATGAACAAAAGGTAAATTATATCCGGATTAATAAAAAACTGTTTAGTACAAGATTTCTTCTAAACGAGATGTTTATTTTATAATAGACTAAAAAATTTAAATTGCTTTTCGCATTTCAATAAAATAACTGTTTTAAAAGCAAAAAAAAGCAAATTCAAGGTTCTCTTGAAAAATTCAATGAAGTTTCCAGGTTTTCAAGGTTTTCAAGGACGCTAGACACCTTGATTAATTAAGTAGTAAAATAATACTAAGAACATAATTAATCATTTCTTGAATTACTCTCTAAAGTCCATGAATTTAAATAATAATTAAGACACATTTTTATTTTATTTGCTTATACTTAAAATCTAGTGCATACATAGGTAAAATTAATGCGGATACTATATTAAATTAAATTAAAATCACTTCAAATTCCTAACTTTTAAGTAAAAATATTACATCTTCAACATTATAGATAGATTTTTAACCAAATAGTTTATTTTTCTACCAAAAGGATTAACTTTCTACAAAAAAGAAGATTTATCAACAAAATACAAGAATTATCAACCAAATAGTTGAATTTTCAACTAATAAAGATCAATGTTAAGCCAAATAGTTTAAATTTAAACTAAAAAAGGTCAATTTACAAAAAAAATGAAGTAGTGGAATTTTCCCATAAAAAATCAATATTAAACCAAAAAAAATTCAACCAAAGTTTTGAATTTTCAAAGAGAAAGTTTTATTTTCAACCAAAATGATAAATTTACCACTAAAAAGATGAATTTTCAACTAAAATCATGAATATTTGACTCGAATACTTTAATTTCTAACCAAAAAGATTAATTTTTAAACAAAAACATTAATGTTCTACCAAAAAAGATAAGTATATCCAACAAAATACATACATTTTCAAATAAAATAGTTGAATTTTCAACTAAAAAAAGTCAAACATTTTCAACCGAATAGTTGAATTTTGAACTAAAAAAAGATCAAATTTCAATAAAACTGATGAACCTTCAATTAGAATATTTGTATTTTAAAACGAAAAGCTGAATTTTCAAATAAAAAGATAAATTTTTAAAGAGAATAGTCCAACTTTCAACCAAAAAGATTAGTTTCTACTAAAAAAAGACGAAGTTTCAACAAAATAAATGAATTTTTAACCAAAAAAAGATGCACTGTCAACCAAAAATTGAATAGTTAAAGTCAAACAAAGTGATAGTCGAATTAAAAAAAAACAGAATTTTCCACTAAAATCATTGACTAGAATAATTGAATTGAACATACATTTTTAACATAACAGTTAAAGTTTCAATTAGAATAGATAAATTTTCTGTAACAAAATTAATTTTCAGCAAAAAAAAAATCGAAGTTTCAAACAAATAGCTTATTTTTCAACCAGAAATGAATTTTAAATTAAAATGATGAATATTCAAACAGAACATTAATTTTTCAACAAAAGATTTTAACTTTCAACCATGTAATTAAATTTTCATTTCAAAACAATAAATTCCGAACAAAAAAGGTACTAGTCGATATTTCATTAAAAATTGCTATAATTTATCATAAAAAACAATTGAATTCAACCAAAAAAATTAAGAAGGATTTTTCAGTCAAAAAAGACAAACATTGCAAATAAACTGCTCAATTTTCAATATAATATACTAATTTTTAACTAAAAAAAAAAAAAATCCTTTTCAACCGAACATAGAATACTTAAATTTTCAGTTAAAAAATTAATTTGAAACCAAAAAAACTAATTTTGAACAAAATAGTTAAATACTACAAAAAATAAAATAGGATATAAAAAGTTCCTAACAATGCCAGGTTTTACAAGTATGAGATATACATTCTGATTATAAGGCACCGTACTTAAATTACGTAACGAATAATATTTTTTATTTTTTCTGACCATTAAGATTCAAATACCTGCACTTTAATCTTATAATTTTTTAAGGTCGAATCTTTTATAAAAGGAATCAAACAATATTTCAAATACGAAATAAAAATTTTCAAATTTACTTATTCATTTTACACAAAAACTACATTTCTATCATAAAAGATGACTTTTTAATGAAATACTTTAATTTTCAACAATCAAAAATTAAATTTTCGAGAAATAATTTAATTCTCAAACTCAAAAAATGAATTTTCCAGAAAAAACTGTAATAGCTGATATTTCAACCAAAAAAGATGAAGTTTCATTTTTAAAAAAAAATTTGCAACCAAAAAGGCGAATTTTGACCAAATAAACATTTTTGAGTCATAAAAAAACAAAAGGATACATTATTAAATCAAAAAGACAAATTTTCAACAAAACAGTTGAAGTTTCAACCAAAAAAGATTACTTTTTAACAAAATTGTTGAATTGTTATAGAAGAAAGATGTATTTTTTACTAAAATAGAAAAATTTTTCAACTGAAAACACAAATTTTCAAAAAAAGAGTGAATTTTCATCCAAAAACGATTTTAATTTAACTTTTCAATAATAAAGCATAAATTTCAAATAAAAAGTACATTTTCTACAAAGATACTTACAAATTCAACAAAACAGTTGAATTATCAAACAAAGAGGATGACTTTTTAACAACATTTTTGAATTTTTAGCCTAAAAGTTTCATTTTTATCTAAGAAAGATGCAGTTTCTACTAAAATATATGAATTTTTAAATTAAAAAACAAATGAAAAAAAAAGAAACAGTTCAATTTTCATATAAAAACGATTAATTCACTTTTCAACGTAAAAATATGAATTTTAAACAAGTTAATTTTCCACGAAATTTATGAATTTTCAAAAAAGCCAGTTAAATAATTTTCCCTGAACATTAATAATTAAAGAACAAAATATTAAACTTGTAATATTTTTGACCTAGAATCTTGTATAAACGGAATGGAAAAAAATGAAATTCAAATTTAAAAATTACAAATTTATTCTTGTTGACAGTTATTGAAGGTTATAGAAATTCCCTAACTTTTGCAAGATTTTTTTTTAAGTCCCTGACTTTTCATTGAACAATAAACTTCCCTACCTTCTTTCAATTGTTATTGGCTAGATTCGTTTTTAACTCAACATATTTCTTTGGCGTGTAAAGATAAATTCACAATCTGCACAATTAATGTAAGTTATTGTTTTATTTACGAATTTCCAAAAATTAAATAACGAATAAAGGACCCCCCTTCCGTAACAAATCTTTAAAAAAATCTCTCGATCCCTCCATTTCCCTTCAGAGCTCTTACGTAATTTAAGTACGGTCCCTAAAAGAAACGAAATAATTAAGAAGTCTTTGTGTTTTACCTCAGGTGTCGAGAAAAGAGACAACCACTCTGGATTGATGATTGAACGAAATCCTTTGATGAAAGCCGCAGTTTGATCTCTGATTTGCGTGACCATTCTGAACCTCGCCATCATATGAATATAATTAATCTTATTCAGATTAGTAACCGGCTCGGCTCTTCCGCCAGGAACCAACTCGTGCGTAACCAATTTGCCCATAACATCTTCGTCCAGTGAAAAAGTCAATTCCAGTTGTTGCACGTCTCCTTTGTAATGTTTAACAAGAGTCAAACTTCGATACAAATCTCGATCGAGAGAAGCCAATTCGTCGAGCGAACTGTAAAGAGCGCCACCGGTTTGACCGGAGAATTGGGAAACGAAAAATGATGCGAACGGTACGTCCACAACTATACCCTGTGAAATTCGATAAAACTAAATAAAACCACTCTCTAGTGTCTACTAAAATCTTAGACAAAAAATCCCTGACAATTTCAGGTATTTCCAGGTATAATTTTTCATAGTACATAGCCATTTAAGTATTTCGAAATTTTTTAAACAATCGATTCGGAATAAGTATACTATCTCGCAAATTTTAAATAAATAATGATTCTTCAGACCTTGTACATATTTAAATGTGTAAAAATAGTACTAATGTAAAACAGAATAACTGTTTGTTAATTTCTGAAAGTGACTACAAAAATCATTAAAGATTAATTAATTAAACCTAATTAATATTTTAATACTTTTATTTACCTCGTAAACAGCCTTTCCAAGCATTCGGCCAACGAATTCAAACAGTAGGAGATGGTTTTCCTGTATCGACGATGTGGGTGAAGGATAAAGTCTATTTTCACTCGTTGCCTTGAACAAATTCAAAGAGGGATCAAAAACTCTCTTGATTGTCTCCTCCAAGAATTCTTTGAACACACCATCCTGATCAATTCCAGCCTCATCTAAGCCTTGTTCATTAACGAAACGAACTCTTATCACACCTTTTAAAGCCTGAGAAGGTAGCATCGCCAATTGCCGATAACCGTCCTCTACTATACGAGACCTAAAATACTATTTCGTTTTAAATACAAATAGCAGTTAATATTTAAGGAGCTGGCATTCAACTTTTGAGTCTACATCAGATTCAAAAGATTTCAGAAGATTTTAAAAATATTTCTACGGTTTTACAGGATTTACAGCTTTAAATGATTTTAATTGAAACCCCCACGTTAAGAGTATAGCCATTTGCCGATTGGTGTCAGCTGCTAACATATAATTAGTTCCAAACAGCGCTAAACTGACAGATTAATAGTTCGAAAAATGGCCACTGAATAGCGCACAATGTATTCTCTAATCGCAGTGCTGGGAAAAATAATGACACAGGATGGTACTCAAGCTCGAAACGAACCACATTTGAAATTTCGCGCCACTTTTTGGGACGGCTCTAAACTCTTATGAAACATTGATTTCGAATAAAATATCGTACATCGCTCGTTGTGTTACACATAGAATTCTGAGCCGGTTATATTACTTTGAGAACGGTAACGAGAATGAGAATATTACCGAGAATATAACCGAGAAATAAATTCTCTGTGAATTTATGAGAATCTCAGAATTTATTTTAATTAACAGAAAATTGCATTTTTTCATTAACTTTTCGGTTGAAAATTCAACTCTTTTTTCGAAAGTTTTTATTTTTTATTTTAAAGTTTACCTTCTTTAGCAGAAATTAAATCTTTTTTTGATAAAAATGCAACTGTTTGGTTAGAAATTAAGCTATTATACTATTTCGTAGAAAATTTACTTTTTGTTTAAAATTTATATTTTGGTGTTAAAAAATAAACTGAAATATTTTCTGGATGAAAGTTCCACTTATAAAAAAATGGTTATTTATTACAAATTCATCTGTTTTGGTACAAAATCGATCTTTTTTTGATAAAAACGCAACTATTTTGTAGAGAATTTAACTATTTTGTTAAAAATCCATCCTTTTTGGTTGAAAAAATTCGTCTTTTTGGATTAAAAATTCAATTTTTTCTCAACAAACTTTTTTTTTTGTTACAAAAATTCAATTTTTGATGTTACTGAGTTAACTGGAATCTTTTTTTGGATGAAAACTCAACTTTTTTTGTAATAAAAAATTTTTCTGCTTCAAGTTAAATTTCATATTTTTTGATAAAAATGCAACTTTTTGCGAGAGAATTCAACAATTTTGTTAGAAAGTCATTCTTTTTGGTTAAAAATTCGTCTTTTCGGGTTGAAAATTCCATTTTTTTTTGGTAAAAAATTATTTCTTGTTCAAAAATTCATAATTTCATCGTGAAAACTCGACTAACATCTTTTCAACAGAATATTTAACTTTTTTTTAATGAATCTTTTTGATTTAAAAATTCATCTGTAATACAAAAAACTTCACTTTTTTGTATGAAAATGCAACTATTTGGTTAAAAATCGTTCTAACTTGCTTGATAATTCAACTAAATTGTTTAAAACATTTGGTTGAAACGCTTAGTTAGAAAATCACTTTTTTGTTGAAGATATATATTTTAAGTTGAAAAGTTATCTCGTTGATTAAAAGTTTAATTATCTTTTTGAAAATTAAACTTTTTTAATTGAAAATTCAAATACTTGGGTCAAAGTTAAACTACATAGTGAAATTTTTTTATTGAAGGCTTATGTCTCGTTAAAAATTTAACTGTTTAGTGGAAAATACTTCTTTTGTTTTGTTTGGAATTAATTTTTTAACAGAAAATGAAACTTTTCCATTTTTTAAGATTGATATTTTTTAGTTAAAAATTCGCGTTTTTTTGTAACAACATTATTTTTTAGTTTGAAATTTTCTTTTTTTGCACAAAAATGCATCACTTTCGTGCAAAATTGATTTTTTGTTGAACAGTCATATTTTTGTTTGAAAATTGCATTTTTTTTATAGAAAATTGTTCTTCTAGTTTGAAGGTTCAATTCATCTTTTTGGTTTTAAAATTCTTTTCTTTTGTTGTATAAATTTCTTTTTATTTTGTTGATTAAAATATAAGCTATGACACTTTTTCGTTAAAAATTTGTCTTTTTAGGTCGAATATTCAACTATTATGTTAAACATTTTATTATTTTGTTGAAAATTCCAGTATTTTGTTGAAGAGTTATCTTTCAGCATTGTTTAATTATCAATGAGCTACTGCTTTGCATATTTTAAATTCCTGATTATGACTGAGCTAAAAAAAATGTTTATTCAACCGCTGATATAACATGAACAATAAAAATATAGCTAAAAATCATACATTTTTAAAAACTCTTAAATTCTCCTAAATTCTATCATATTCTCGGTTATATAACCTGAACTTAAATTCTCGGGAATTTAAGAGCTCTAGTTACACACGTCTTTTCACGGTCTATTCTTTTTCAAGTCGTCATTCAAACATTAATCTCCCCGTAAATACGTAATTAATAAATATTAATAATTAATAAATCAATGATTTCACAGAGATTCAAAGATTTTTTTAAATGTCAACAATGCAACAAAACCAAAGATTTCAAGAATGTCAGAAGATTTTACAAAGATTTCATAGACTTCAGAAGATTTTATAAAGTTTTTAAAGATTAAAAAAATGTAAAATCATTTCAAAAGACCTAATACAATTTTACAAAGATTTAAAAAGATTTTGCAAACATTTAAAAAATTTCAATTACTTCAAAATATTTCACAAAAATTTCATCAAGCAGATTTTAAGATTCCACAATATTTCAAACACTTCACAAAGATTTTACAGATTTCAAAGATTTCACAATTTTTCGCACAGATTAACAAAATTGCCAAAGAATTCATTTTGTTTTTAAAGAATTCAATTACTTCAAAAAGAATTCACAAAAATGCAAAAAATGTATAACACTGATTTTAGGAAGAAGAAAAAAAGGGTTCCAAAAAATGTCGCAAATATTGAAAAGATTTCTAAAGATTTAAAAATATTTGACAAATATTTCAGAAAATTGTACACAGCTTAAAAAAAATCCAAAGCTTTAAACAAATTTCGAAAAATTTCGAAGATGTCAGAATATTTTACAAATATTTCAAAACATGTCACATCAATTTAAAATATTTGAACAAATTTACAGATTTCAATTACTTCAAAAGATTTTAGACAAATTCCCATGATTTCATCAAACAGATTTGAGAAAAAAGAAGCAAAGAATTCCAAAAGATTTCGCAAAGATTTCAAAGATTTCAAAAATTCCAGATTTAAAAACATTTTATTACTCAGATTTAAAAAAACTCCAACGATCTTAAAATATGAAAAAAATCACAAAGATTTCAAGAAGATTTAACAAACATTTTTTTTAATAGATTTTAGATATTCCAAACATTTAAAAGATTTCAACAATTTCACAGGCTTAAAAGATTTCAACAAAATTACAAATATTTCTAAAGATTTCAATAGGTTTCAACAATTTCACTGATTCCAACATTTTAAAAAGATTTAACAAAAATTCCAAAGGTTTTTCAACGTTTTCAAATATTTCAAAAGATTTTATAAAGACTTTAAGGATTTAAATTATTCCATACAGATTAAAAGTATTTAACGATTTCAAAAGATTTCACAAAGATTTCACAAAGATTAAAAAATTTCAATGATTTCAAAAGATTTCAAACATTTCACAACGATTTCAACGATTTCATTTACTTCAAATATCAAAAGATTTATGAAGATTTCACAAGGATTAAACAATTCCGAAAATTTCAAATACTTCGGAATTTTTACAATTTCAGATTAAAAAATATTTCACAAAAATGTAAAAAATTCAACATTTTTCAAAAAATTTCCAAAGATTTTACGAAGATGTTATAACAAAGAATTAACATATTTCAAAATATTTCACAAAACTGTCAAAGATTAAAAAAATGTTTTAATATTTTACGAAGCTTTCAAGAATTTGACAAAGTTTCAAAGATTTCACAAAAATTTTAAATATTTGAAAAATTTGAACTCATTTTAAATCAGATTAAATACCAGATTTTAACAGTGATTACCCCTCAATAATGTTAATTATATTGAGATAAAATTATTTATACGAATTGAAGATCAATAATCTTCAATCAAAGATTTAAGTGGACTTATTTTTTTTTTGAATAATTTACCTATGTACTGAGATCAGAGTTGAAGGAGGACTATTACAGGCACTTTCGGTCAAACCCAGCACTGCTTTTTCATCTGCTATGTGCTTTCGAAATAACACGATTCTCTCTGAATGGGGTATTACATGAGGCATCTTGGAAAGAAGTAGCGCTGCTCCTCTTCTTCCCTTTTCAAGATCAGCCAGAAATCCAGACACTCGAACCTCCTGTTTGCACAAAACAAAAAAAGAAATAACAGAACTGATTGCAAAAAAATCTTTAATTTTCTTCTTGGTTTCATTATAGATTCCAAACATTTTTTACAATAAATTGAAAGGTCTACATTGAATAAGTTTAATTTCAAGCTCTTTAAAATTTGATATTTAAAATTGTTTCTGATTCAAAACTAAACAATTTTGAAATGAGAAAATACTTTATATTAAACAAATAATATTTTATTTTCAGACCTTCAGCTCTTAAAAAAATTGTATGTGAGGACTCAGAATTGAACAATAATTTTTTATTGAGGGCACAAATCTCTGACATAAAGATTTGACAAATTCAAAATGAAGCTTTGCAATTGAGACATTTAAATTCAGAATTCTAGAAATTAAAACTATTTAAAAGAAAATTTGCCTTTTGATTAAATAAAAAATTAGCCATTTAGGTCATTTTTTTATATTATAATTTTTTTCACACGTTTACAACTTCGAAGATTTGACCTATTTAACTGATTTTGGAATTTTTTTTCAAATTGCTTAGTTCTTGAATTATTTCAATGTTGACGTCTTCTAATTTGTTTAATTTGAAACAATATTCAAGGTTAGCAGAAATTTGTCAATTTTACAAATTTAATGTATTAAATTTGAATGATTTAAATTAGAAACAGAAACATTTTTTAACTTTTCAATTTAATATCTTTCTAAATTGCACAATTTTATAAAGTGCTTAAAACTGTACATTTTTAAATTGGAATAGGAAAGATTTTCAGAAATTTTAAAACGAATTTGTTCAAATTTAAATTTGCTATTTAATATGATCAAAAATATACTTTTCTAGCAAAATATAGAAAATCACGATCATTTTCGAGGTTCTCGATCCAGTGACAGCCTTCAGGTTCGGATTTTAGAAATAAATATGATTAAAAAAAAGGAAAAAATCATCCTCATTTTATGAATAGAAACTACTTAACTTGGCTAGCCAATGACCCTCTGGACAAAAAGTTCTTCTACAGTCGCGACGATATATTGTCATCAGTAATGTGTGAAGCGATGTGAATAGAGGATTATTAGACACTGATTTCACATCTGTAACATCTAAGACCTTAGTACATAGTAGCAATGTAGATATTTTTATTTGTATAAGTAACATAATTATGAAAAATAGATACATTAATAAAAACAAAAAATTATAAAATATTGCGAAAAGATTTATAAAAGTTTTTATTTTCAGAATTTCCTAAAGGAGCATCCATTAATTAAGGCGTTGAGGGGGGGGGGATCTTACGAATCCTTAGTTGGGGGAAGGGAGAAGATTAAAGCATTTCTTACGTAACTTTCCTCTTTCTAACCTATTATTATCTATTCGCATGTTTTTATTTATATTTTATATTACATTCTTTAATATAGATTCCAGGAATTAAATATTCTTTAAATCTATTGTAAATCTTTCATGAAATCTCGCGAAATCCCTGGAATTCTTATGGATTGCATGGATATAGTACATAATTGCTTGTACTCTCTTACAAAAAAATGGACCTCCATGGAAATCCCTTAAATTACTTTAAAATGTTTTCAAGTAATTTGAAATCTAATAATATTCTTTAAATTCCCTTTAAATCTTTGAAATCCTATTAAAATCTCCCCTCATGTCCTTCAAAATTCGTGAAAATACTTCGGTATCTCTTGAAATCCCGTTAATTCTTATGAAAATGTTGTAAATCCCTTTCATTTTTTTAATTATATGAAAATTCCTTGAAATCCTACGAGCTCGATGGTAATCGTATATAATCTCTTAAAATCCCTTTAAAATAATTTAGCGCTCTGGAAATTCTTTGCAATCTTTTGAAATCGCTTGGAATATTCGGAATCACGTAAAAATCCATTTAAATCTCTTAAATTGGTTAAAATCCTTAAAATTCCGTGAACTATTTCTTTCGGTACCCTTTAAAATTAGTTGAAATCTCATGAAATCGACTAGAATCCGTGGATATACTTTCGAATGTTTTTAAATTTCTTGAAATTCTTAGTTATTCCGTTAATTTTTTTGACAATTTTGTAAATCCCTCAAATTTTTTTGATGATGTGAATATTCCTTTTAATCATGTGAATTCCATGGATATCGTATATAATCGCTCCTTTCGAAACTGCAAATACCATACAATTTTTGTAGATTTCGAAAAATCTTTTGAAAACCTTGAAATCACTTGAAATTTACAACATAATTTTAAAATCCTTCAAAAACTAGTAAACTTGCTTAAAATCGTTAAAGTTCCGTGAAATTTTTCGAAATATAACTCTTAAAAATCCCTTAAAATCCTTTATAACACTCGGAAATCCTTTGTAAATCCGTCAAATCTTGTGAACTCTTACAAAATCCTCTAAGTCCATGGATATAGTTTAGAATATTTTTAAATCTCTAAAAATCCTTTGAGATATTGTAAAATCATTGAAACTCCGTTAAGTTTCTCAAAAATTCGTTTAAAAAACCTGAAATTATTTTAAATCTTTGCAAACCTTTCGAAATCTTAGAAAAAAACCTTTAAATCTTCGAAATCCCATTATAATCCATTCAAAGATGGTGAAAATACTTCGGTTTCTTTTGAAATCCTTCGAAATACATTAAAATCTTTTAAAAGCCATTACAATTTTTTGAAAAGCCTAAAAAACACCTTTATAAAGTTAAGAAACTCTGTTAAATCTTTGAAAACCTTACAATGTTACCTAAACGCTATGGATATACTTTGGAATGTTTTGAAATCTCTTTAAATTCATTAAAATCACGTAAAATCATCGAAATCCCATTATAATCCAAACGAAGTTCGTGAAAATACTTCGGTGTCTCCTGAAATCCTTTGAAATATATAAAAAATTTTAAAGCCATTAAAATGCATTGAAAGCCCTAAAAACCTTTATAATACTTAGAAATTATTTCAAATTCCGTTAAATCTTTCGAAATATTACGAAATCCTTTGAAATCCCGCAAAATTGTAGAAACCCTCTTCAATTTCTCAAAATGCGTTACAATTTCTTAAAGTCTTTTAAAACATTTGAAAATAGTTTTCAATATTATAAAAATCCCTTTAAATCTTAAAAATACTAATATCCGCGGAAATCCTTCAAAATACTTGGGTATCTTTTGAAATCCTTTGAAATATATTACAATCTTTTAAAAGCCATAAAAATGCCTCAAAGTCTTTTTTAATATTCGGAGATTCTTTGAAATCCCATTAAATCTTTTGAAATCTTACAGAATCCTCTACAATCCATAGATAAGCTTTAGAATCTTTTCAAATATCTTAAAATCCTCTGAAATCCCGTGAAATTATCGAAACATCGTTAAATCTCTTAAAATCAGTTAAAAACAGTCTTCGAAATCCCACTAGAATCTCGTGAAATCCATCCAAATTCGTGAAAATATTTCGGTACTTTCAGAAATCCTTTGAAATCTCGTGACTTCTTTTGAAATATTTCAAAAAATCATTGAAATCTGTTGAAATCTCGTTTACAGTGAAAATAATTTCTATATTTTTTATATATTAAGTAAAAATACAAAATCTTAATTAAGAAAGAGGAAGGTCATAAAAATCTTATGAATCCTTACAAAATGGGAAAGGGGGGCTAAAATTGAAAAAAATCCTTGCTTAATTATGGACGTTTCATAACAAAATCCCTAAATCAATTTTTAAACAGATTTAAATTTTTGCAAAAATTAAGAAATTAACAGAAAAACTAAAATTTCAGAAAAGATATAAATAACACCTACCAAATAAATTATTTAGAACTGCTTTATACAGAAACTGATTGAGGAAATAAGACATCGTGATAAAATCCGAGAGTTTGAACGGCTCCTGCTTCTCATACATTTCCATGTCATCCAATATTCTGAAAAAGAATTTGTAACTTATCAATTTTTTTTCTTTTATCAGAAACATCTCTTTTTCAAACTGAGAAATACATACGTAACGTAATGTGTCATACAATCGCAAAATAAAATTAACATGTGGAATTCAGGAGCGGTGCATTTCGTATTAGCAGCCAATAGATCAAGAAACGCTTTCAAACCACAGTGAGGACCGAGAGTTCCCAAAAATAGCCACATGTGGTATAAAAGTTTATCATTGCACAATCCTATCGAAAACAAAATAACAATTTTTTACCTTAATTGCAAGAATCGGTTTCCTAAACTAAATAAAAATTCATAACTTTATCTTTACCTATCAAAATATCAAATTTTATCTCTGTTAGAGTATGAAGAGCTGTCTGATAAAGGGAACAAATTAAAGCTATTCTTGTAGTTTCCGGGCTTCCCAGTTTGCGATAATTTTTATTGCTATTATTTCGGTTTGTCCTTGCTTCCATAAAAGCTCGAACAAAAATATTAGTACCGACTGAGGTACTTTGCTGCTCTAATTGTGGGGGCGATTCATTCTCAACGAGTTCCATAAGTGGTTCACCTTTTAGGAAAATCAGATTAGGATTTTCACAAATTTATAAATAAACTTGAAACATAATTGAAAAAAATTTCCAGGAAAAGGTAAAGTTACCAATCAACTGAGTTACGATTCTTCCAGTCCAGAGCTCAGACAATTGTAACTTTACAAAAGGAATCGCTCCTGGAAGAGAAGGGTCGATTTTTTGTGCAAACCATCCGAGAATTGGATGCCAATTTGTTAGGTGACTCTGCTTCGCAACTACGTATTGCTGACAAGCCTCCAACATTTTTGTCACCACGAACTAAGAAGTAGCAATAAATAATCAATGTTATTTCATTTAAAAAATGTCAAAAGAAGACAATAGAAATGTCCAGAATAGATTTGTAAAAATCTATTTACAAAATGCATCGATAAGAACCTTCTTGGTATTGGACATGTCCTTAGGGGCCATTCATAAACTACGTAACGGTTTTTTTGTCCATTAAGACAAAGTCCTTTTACAATTTTTGAAATTGCTACAACAACCAAAATTATTCAAAAGTTTTTAAGTTTATCGGACTTTGCACTATTTACTAAATAAACCCTTAGATTTAGCCAATACTTTTCTCGATCTGACGGTCGATTAAACAGGAAGTAAAAATATCTCAAACTTTTAGAAAAAAATTTGGATCTTCTAAATTGTTGTTAGAAATATTAATTTATCCTAGTAAATATCATTATTTATTTAAATAACCCGTAAAAAATTGTGCATGCAAGCACAGAATTTTATCTTTAAAATTAAATTCAGGAAAGTAAAGCAAATTCAATAATTGAAAATGGGTACTAGTAATTAAAAAAACAACAGCAAAAATAGTGCATTACACGCGCTTATAACATATTTCTTATTCCGATTGACTAATTATCAAATTAAAATACATGCTTGAATTTAAAAAAAGGTCTCTTGAATTTAAAACAAATATTTATATATTTATAATTAACAAAATGCTAATTTATTTTATTTGGAAATTTGTGATTGAAGATTCTTCAATTCATAATGTGTATGATTTAGAAAGGTGTTTTTTTTTAATATTTCAATCTTCATGATTTACTTTAATTCTGAAGATTTGAAGTAGTAAATTCTTTAATGTTTAAGATTTGCAATGAAGGATTCTTCAATTTTAAAGATTTTAAAATTAAAACTCTTAAATTTGGATGATTTTGAAGATCAATAGTCAAAAGTTTTCAATTATAAATCTTCCAAATTGAAAAAATGTAAATCATCAGAATTACAGAATTTTTAATTTTAAAACATAGAACTTGCTTAATTCTTAACTATAGATTTACGTGCAAGATCTAAATTTCAAGGTTGTGAAATTTTGAAAAGTTATAATTGAAAATTATGCAATTTTCAATGTTTATATTATAAAGGTACTCGTATGTAATTAATTTTTTTTTAATTCTTCAATTTTGAAGATTTACAATTGAAATTTTTTCACTTTTAATGATAGGCAATTTAAAATTTTCCTATTTGTAATATTTGCAATGGAAGATTATTCAATTTCAGAGATGTACAATTCGAAATTCTTAAATTGGGTTATGTTGAAGATGAAAATTGATGAGCTTCGAGTTCCCAATCTTCCAAATTGATCCAATTTCTAATGTAGATCGTCAGATTTACAGAAATTTTAATTGTGAAAAACAAAACTTCTAAATTTCTACAATTTTGAAGAGTTACAGTTGAAAATTCTTGAATTACGAAAATTTAGAATTGAAAATTGTTAAATTTTCAAAATTTATTTTATGAAGATACTTGCATGTAATTTTGAACATTTCTTTTAGAATATACAGTTCATTTTTGAAGATTTAAAATTGAAATGTATTCCATTTCGAAGATTCAAAATTGAAATTGATTCAATTTGATATATTTGCAACTGAAAATTCTTAATTTGCAGACAGCGTTGATTTCTTTCTCGGAAATTCTTATAATTTTTTGGATATTAAATATATGTATCTTTATATAAAAAAGGAAGGATAATTCAGATATTTCGGGTATTTAGTAACTAAATTATATTTTATAATACTCGGCTTGAAATATTTAAAGAAATTCGGGAACGGGAGGGATAAAAAATGGTGAAAAAATATTTTAAGTAATTTATGGATGACCCCTTACGCTTTTCAATAAAAAAAACTCACCGTGAACGATGGGAAATATGCATCTTTTAATATTTCTTCTCTTTCAATAGTGGCTAATTGGACTAAATTGGCTAGAAGGCATAGTGCATAACTTCCTTCCAGAGCATTGAAAACTATCCTCAAATTTTGTTCAGAATTTAATAAATCCAAGCTTCTTAGGAAGAGATTATGTGTCGTGAATAAGGAAATGCACTGTGAACGATAGAATTAGTAGCAATAAAACTGTAGACGCTTAATTTCAAATTCCAAACAATTACCTTTGGAGAAACTTTGTGTAGATGATAGACCAAAGATGGTACACTAAGGATGTATATTAAAAATAATGAAACCAATTTATCAGACATTTGAGAAGAAATCAATGGCCTCAAGGTTAATGTTATCACTGCTGATAGTTCGACAGGTGCTAATGTGATCGTTTCTCTGCCTAAACTTTTCACTAAAAGAGCCTGAAATGATTAAATTAATTAATAATTCTGAAATAGCATACTAATAGAAAAGATAGAAACTAGAGTATCTACCAGGCGGATGATTTTCAATTCCCGCTTTTCTCCCGGTAAATTTTTTATTTCCCGGTCTGGTAATTATACTTTTTTTTTATATTTCCATGTGCTAACTCAGAATTAAAATTTGTTTTTTCAAAATTGGCTTAGCACAAATTTCAAAGAAAATACCTTGAAATAAAAAGTCAAAACATCATGTACATACAGAAATGAGAATTCAATACTTCTAAACCAGAATTTAGAACGAAATAAAAATCGAAAAAATTATACTAAAAAGTCAATTGTAATCATAAATTTTTACTTCTGTTTTCGCTAATATTGGTTATTGCTCTTAAACTTGTGAATACATGTTTATTATGAAAGATTGTTTTAATTTAAAACTTTTTAAGAATGCCATTTTGAGTGCTTTTATTTGCAATTCAGTTGTGATTTGATTACTAAAATTGTCAGATATAAGAGTTAATTTTTTTTGAACCCAACAATGAGCGTGAAGAAAATTTTGTGATCCGAGAATAAACCAAAAAATAGCAAGTTATTTTTTTCTTCCATTGGAACCAAAAGAAATTCTTTTTTCCAGATACCGTGTTTATAATAAAAAACTTATCGAAAAAATGGCAGAAATAAAGCAGAAGAAAACAACGCGACCCATTTCTCTGAGTTTGACTTTTATACTGACATTAGTAATTTTATAAAGAAAATAAAATTTTTCCATTTAAATTTATGATTACGGATTTTCCGAATCTTCTCACAAATTTCCAGCATTTTTCCGTATTCTTTAAGGTGCACTAAAAATTCTCATTTTTTCCAAAAATTGCCTGTCCAAAGTCAGAAGTATAATAATTCTATTAGAAAAACCCCTCTTCAAATTATGAATGATATATATCTCTCCCAAAATCTCCTTTTAAAAATCATAATTGGAGTTTTTAAATTCTTAATTTAAAGCGTTTAAGTGAAAAAAAAAGAATTAAAGATTTCAAGTCTTCAAATGTTTCAAAATATTTACAAAAAATTACAGACGGCATGACTTATATTATCATATCATCATCAAAGCATCATCATGACAAATCTTGGAAGAAAATTAAAAAATGCGGAGAAATTTAAATATTTTGAATTTTTTGAATAACGAACTCGGAATATGTAAACAGTTTCGCGAATTTACAATGAATAATGTTTTTTTTTTAGTTTTTAAGGATTCAATTAACATGTTTCATTTAGAGAGCGTTAACAACTTATATTACCAAATATTTTTAAACATATAAGTATCATCGATTAATTAAATAATTAAGTAATGCTAGAAGCACAACAATTAAATCGTTAACCAAATAGTTGGATTTTGGAACTAAAAAAGATCAGTTTTCAAACCAAAAATGGAATAGTTAAATTTTCAGTTAAATGAAAATAAATTTTCATTAAAAATGAATTTTCGATTAAAATTATAAATCTTAAAATTCAACACATAAATTTTAAACAAAAAAGATGCACATTTACCAAAATAGTTTAACTTCCAATCAAGTATTTTTATTTTCAAAGAGAAAAGATTTATTTTCAGACAAGAAGATTAATTTGAATGATTTTAATGATTTAAAGTGATGAATTTTAAACTATAATAATGAATCTTTACCTAATAACAGTGGACTTTTAAACCAGAAAGATTAATTTTCAACTAACATTATGGAATATTTAACTGGATGAATTAAATATTCAACCAAAAAGATAAATCTAGAAATAAAATTATAAACATTTAATTGGAATACTTGAATTTTCAAAAAAAAAGAGATTAATTTTAAATTAAGTACATCAATTTTCCACCAAATAATTTAATTCTGACCTAAAGACAAATTTTCATCAAAAATGTTGGTTTTAGAATTAAAAAAGATCACTTTTCAACCAAAATGGAATAGTTATAATTTTTTTAATAACTACGTTTTCAAACAAACTTATGAATTTTCAACTAAAATGATTAATTTTCAACTGGAATAGTTGAACTTTCAACCAAAAAGTTGAATTTTCAACAAAGAAAGTTAATTAAAAAAAAAAAACGATTTTTAAAATAAAAAAAATAATTTTTCAAACTTAAACTAAAGAGATGGATTGTAAACTTAATTGATGGAATATTTAACTTGACTAATAACATTTTTAGTAAAAAATAACAATTTTCAACAAATTGCTGAAGTTTCTATTGTAATAATTAAATTCTCAGTAAAAAACATTAACTTTCAGCTGAAGAAAGAACTAATTGTTAACAAAATGTCTCAGTTTTCAGCCAAATAGATGAACTTTCAATTAAAATAATGAGCCTTCGGAAACAAAATTAGTATTGAACAAGGTTTTAACTTTTGACCTAGAAATAAAATTTTAATCAAAAAACATTAATTTTGCACGAAAAATATAGCAGCTGATATTTTAATCAAAACAGATTTTTATTTTTAATGAAAACCAGTTTAATTCAATCAAAAAAGACGGATTTCCAGCATGAGTTGAAATTTTAAACTGTCAAAGATTTTTCTGACAAGAGAGAAAATATTGCCAACAAACTTGTAAATTTTCAACAAAATACATGCAACTTCAATGAGATACTTGAATTTTCAAACAAAACCGATCAATCTTTAAACAAAACAAAAATAGTTAAATTTTATAGTAAAAAATTTAATTTTAAACAGAAAAAATAGTTTTCAACCAAATATTTAATTACAGTAACTATAAAGTTACTTTTTCAAATGAAGAATTATGGTTACTCAATTTTTTATTGCAGTTTTCTTAAACATTAATCACGCGTGCGAAAAAATTCCCTGACTAAAAAAAAATCTCTGACATATCCAGGCTTTTTTTCACGTATATAAGAATTCCCTAATAATTCCAGGTCCTCCAGGTAAGGTAGACACCCTGATCACATATATTATCATTCTCGACAATATCGAAAATAAGGATTTTTTATTGTTCGCTTAGCGATTGAAAAAACTGAGAGTGTAATAAAATATCAAAACACTTTTTCTAATCATCCCGGTCATCATCACAATAATCAAATTAAAAATCCCAAAATTGAACAATGAAAAATGAACAAAATTCCCGAATTCGCGTCAGATAGACACCCCGGAAATAAACTTAATTCAATAAAAAGAGGATGAATCAATTTTTTCTGCGCTTAAAACATAATTTCCAATTTTTTAAACCGTCCCCATTTTTCTTTTTGACCCTAATTAGTTATTAAATCGAACCTGCATAATATTGTAGAACCCATTGTTGACTAGATGCCCCATTATATTCGCACAAAGCTGATTCATGCCAGCTTTGAGCTTTTCCATTCCATTCAGATGTTGGATTGCCCATGTTCCAGGTGATGTAAAGCTAACTAATGTATGCAATCGCAGAAGAATAGACTTGTGGTCTGACACTATTTCTGGTCGAAGATTCTCTAAACCAGTCATGCAGTGTTGCAGTACTGTTTTTAGTTGAGATATCCATGATATGTAATGTTCTTTGCTTAATGCAACTCCAACGTAAGAAAGTGCGGGAGACTCCGACAGAATTGATTGTACTAAATATCTAGAAATTCATCATTAGAGAACAAAGTTATCAAAATACAGTAGAGTATACGGATCAATTGGAATAAATAAAGAAAAATAAGGTAAGAGATTTGGCTTCAAAGATTTTTACTTTAAATCAGAGTAAACAAAAATTGTATTATTGAAAGGGAAAATTAGGTTTGATCTTTGTAATTTTCCAAATGATTGTCTAAAATTAGATTTAGAAGGTATTATCAGATACCTGCATAACTTTTCCACTCTTCCTTGATCTTTGTCCGATTTGTATACTATTAAAAACCTAGAGATAACTTTGTAAACCTGTAAAGCAGGCTTTAGTTCCAGAGCTTTACTTGTTTCGTTATCACTGGCTTTTTCATCTGGGAAGGCGTTATCAAATTGTGCCCTGGAAAGAATTAGCATTATTAATGACAACGATAATTATTTTGCTGAAAAAGTCGAAAGCAAGTTGGGTTTCTCGCAATGAAACATATTAAAGCGATTTAGTTATGAAGTGCTTCAAATCTTGTCTGGAATGTAAAACATTTTGAAGAATCGGAAAATTAGTATTTTGATGGGATCAAAAAAGCTGCTCCTTTAAAACTTAGCTAATAAATTCTTAAAGTAAAACCCATTTTATTTTACTTTTATATCAAATTTTTATTTGTTTACTGACATTGGAATAAAATTGTGAGATTTTCATGACATCTTTGAAAATAAAAGAAAAATAAAAGGAATTTGGATTTCGTTTCCATTATCAAAACCGAAGCGGAAGTCTTATTGTGTTTCGTTGCGATTATGTAATGTTCACTGTGATAAAAGAACATAATGTTAGAATTTCATGAATGCATGGAATTACATTTACATAATTATCATTTACGTATACGGGAATGTGCGTATGACTATCTTTTTATACCATTTGTGTCGGATTCTTTAAATTTATTTGTTTTCTGAAAACTTCGAATAATATTCTAATTATAAATGTTATTTATTTATCTTTTTGAACGTTGCGTAAAAACTTGAGATTGCATAAATGACTTTATAGTGAATTTTATAAAGCAGTTGCAATGTTTCAAGATTTATCTTTCACGCATGCAAAAGTTAAATTTTTCTCACATAAACTTAAATATTATTTATTCCATATTTTTATAGTTCAGAGTGGCCGAAAAACTTCACTTCCAAAATTATCTGACTTTTCCTTAATTTTTTCTTGACCATTTTTCGTTTTCCCTGAACATTAACATTTAAAGACCAGCATTTTAATATCGTAAAATTAAAAAAAGAATATTTTATATATGGAATAAATGACTTCATATTTCAATTTTTTAAATTACTTATTTATTTCAACCAAAAAAAGAATACTTTCCTTCGATAAAAGATGAGTTTTTTATCGTAAAGAACTAATTTTTTATCAAAACAGTTGAAATCTCCACAAAAAGATAAATGTTTAACAAGATATATCAATTTTAAGCAAAATATTTGAATTTTTAACCAAATAATTGAATTTTCTACATAAATAAATTAATCTTCAACCAAAAACCCTTAAATTTCAATCAAAACAAGTGAAATTTCTGCCAAAAGTGATGAATTTTGAAAGAAAAAAGACGAATTTTTAACCAAGAAGATTCATTTTCTACCAAAAAATGCGGATTTTCAACCAAATATATAAATTTTCAAAGAAATAATTAAAGTTTTAACTAAAAAAGATAAATTCTCAACCAAAATGGGAAGGCAAACATTTAAGAAATTATGAATTTTCATTCGAGAAATAAGCGAAAAATCATCAAAAATGTTGCATTTATAAGCCAAAAGACGCACCTTTTGTCAAACAACTGTATGTTCAACCCAAAAATATAAATTTTCAACAAAAAAGATGAATCTTTAATTGGAATAGTTACATTTTCAAATAAAAAAAAATTTCAAGAACAAAATAAACTAGTTTTCAATTTAAGGTATCAATTTTTAACTAAAATGGTGAAAAAAAAATTAATCACAAACAACGTAATAGTAGAAATTTGAAAAAAAAGTTTTTCATTCTAAATAAAAACAAATTCAGTTCAACCACAAATATGAGTTTTTAATTAAACAATATCAATTTAAAAAAGTTGTATTTTCAGTTAAAAAAATTATTCTTAAATGAAAAAAAAATAAATTTATACAAAATAGTTTAGTTAACCACAGTCATGAATCTTTAAAAACAATAAAAAAATATACATTAACTTCTACACAAGTATTTTAATTTTTAATTGAAAAATATCAATTTTAAACAAAACAGTTTAACTTTAAACCAAAGAGATGAATTTTCAACTAAAATGATAAATCTTCAATTGGAATAGTTAAATTTAAAATAAGCTAATTAATTTTCAACAAAAGAGCAAACATCTTTCAACGTAAGAGATACATTTTCAACTGAAGTAATAAATCTTTTTAAAAAATTGTTAACGAAGTGGATCAACCAAAAATATTTCAAATAAAAAAAGTTAATTTTAAATTTTAAATTAAAAGCCAAAAGACGAACTTTGTGTAAAACAGTTGAATTTTGAAGCCAAAATAAACGAATTTTCAACTAAACAACATGAATTTTTAAACAAAAATGGAAAAGTTAAATTTTCAGATAAAAAAATTAATTTTCAACAAACAAAAATATTTAGTCTTCAACGTAAGATATCAATGTTTAACAAAAATGATGTATCTTCAACAAATAAGTATTTTTAACGAAGTGTTTGAAGCAAGGAGTTGAAATTTTGAACCAAAAAAGATGATTTTTTGACAAACAACGTAATAGTAGATACTTTCACCATAAAAATTTCAATCTAAATAAAAAAGCTTGTATTAAACCAAAAAACCCTTTTTCAACCTAAAAAATCAATTTTCAACAAAGAAAAGAAGTTACATTTTCACTTTAAAAAATTATGAAAAAAGAAATTAATTTCCTACAAAATATTTAAATTATCAATAAAAAAAATGAACCTTTTACAAACACAAAAAATTTTAATCAACTTTTACTCAAATAGTTGAATTTTCAATTGAAAATGATCAGTTTTCAACAAAATAGTTAAACTTTCATGGAAAGAGATCAATTTTCAACTAAAATTATAAATCTGCAACTGAAACAGTTACATTTTTAGATAAAGAAAATTAATGTTTAATTAAAAAAAAATAACACCATTTTCAACTAAAATGACGAACCTAGAAAATAAAATTATTTTTACGATGTGGTTTATACCCAAATATTTCGATCCAAAAAGATTTTAATTTTGAATAAAAGACATTTCAATTTAACCAAAAAGACAAATTTGCAACAAAAAAATAGTTACATTTTTAACAAAGAAAGATTTCAGTTCAATTTTCAACAAAAAGTTAATTTTATATCAAAATAATTTAATTTTTAACCAAATAATAACAAATTTCAATATAAAATATAATCAGAAGGAAAAAACTGAAAATAAATAAATAGAAATACAAAAATGATCAATTACTTACAAGAGTATTATATCAGGGTGGCCGCAAATCTTCATTTTCAAACTTCCCTAGTTTTTCCCTGACCATTAATATTCAAGAAAAAGAATCTTTGGTATTGTAAACAAAGAAAAAAAATTAATTTCTCTAAATATTTATAAAATAATCTAGATTTTTATTCTCTCTTTAATAATTTTAAAGCCAAATTTTGATAACTGATCGAATAATACCTTTTTATCTAGAATCTTTATACCAATGAAAATGATTAATCTACTACCTGATAAAAGTGCGACGCAGAGGAAATACGAAAGAAAACACATAAAACGTAAATAAACTACAAAAAATTTATTTCTATAACAAAGTTAGACGTAAGAAGTTAAGATTAGAATGATACTATTAATAATATTTAAAGAGATAAACTTACCGAATTCTGTTTGCGAACTTAACTCTCGCCAGCCAGCCTCTGACATGGGCTTGAATGAAAGTAGCTGCTTCCCTCCTGATTTTTTCATTGGCACGCTCTTCTCTCGCTGCCTTTGTGTGCTGAAGGAAACTACCTTTCGACGATTCCTCAGCTTTGAACATTTTCAATTAAAAAGGCGAGCAGGCCAAGCAAGTGTTAGATGTTAAATCATGCTAATTACAAAACATCGTCAGCTGTTCATTTGTTGCTTCGACTGCGTTTCTCGGCTTCCACTACAGTGTCATTTTAATTTTGCGTACCTTCACCATGACAAGTCAAAAATTAGTTAACGTCATGAATCGACGAACATCGCCAAATTCCATGGATTTCGGTGATGCCGAGTGTTAACACAAATTTGTAGACAAAAGTTCCAGGTCGTCCCTTCTTTTGACAGCCAAGTGCGACAACCATTGTTATTGTGGTCAGAGTTTGGAAATTCTCCGTCATTTAATATACCGTAAGGTAAGAAAAGAATATTTCCGTATATTACCGAAACTGGCTGAATTTTTGAGAATTTGACGTTTGTACTTCAAATAAATTTACCAGAACCAGACTTTTTATAGCTGTTTATCAAATTTTCTAAAAAAATATTTTTTTTCTGCGAATGGTACCAACCGTACCAACTATGAATTAAATGTTGCTTTTCATTCTTTTTGTTGGGATGGTTGGGATTAAGTAGTTCACGTTGTGACGTCAGCTGGCAAGATGTCTGCTGTCGGCACGGCGAGAGGCAAACAATAATACCAATTGCAGGAGACGAAACTTTTTTTTAAATATAAATTTGAAAAACAATAATTTTTACCATAAGTGTGGATATTCTTTTTGTTTTTAAAACTTATTCGATCAAATAATAAAATCCTGATAAAAAACTATCGATTTTATTATTTAATTGAAAAGCTTCTGAACAATTATTATTATTACTATTCAATAGTACTACAGTTTAAAATTATTTTAAATAAATTTTATTAATTTATTAAAAATACAATAATCAAATAATTGTAGGAAAAACTTATTTTTAATGTTAAATGTTTCTAAAATTATTGTTTGCAGTTAAAAAAAACAATAATTGAAAAAAATTGCATCCTGACATACATTTGTTAACTTTTGTTATTTTAAATTCAAACAATAATTGTAGAAACTTTAAACTATAAAAATAATTTTTTGATGGAAATATTTGATTATTGTATTTTTAATAAATTAATAATGTTTATAAAAAATTTTAATTGTTAAAATTCAGAAATTTTTTGGTACGGACCTTTTATAATTAGTATGGCTGCACAATCCCAAAAAACAAAATTCCCGAATAATAAAAATCCAAAATAACAAAATTCCCGAATTGGAATTCGGGAATTGTCTATAATTCGGCAATATTATAAACTGTCGGGAATTTCATTATTCAGTAATTTTCTAATTCCGTATTATTATAAACAGCTCGGTATTTTTTTAAATTTTCTAATTAGGAAATTTTTTTATTCGGAAATTTTTCCAATTTGGTAATATTATAAACTGTTTGAAAATTTAATTATTCGGAAATTTTCCAATTCGAGAATTTCATTATGCGGCAATATGATAATTCAGTCGTTTCGTTTTTTGATTTGAGGGGAAAAATACTTCTTAATACGAAATAATAAATTCGATTTTAACCATTTTTATTCTTCTTCTACCAAATAATAGAATTTTCAATTAATGAAAATTTGTATTTAAAATCAAAAACATTTCAATTAATTGAAAACAGACAAGTTTTCAACAACATAAATGAATCCTTACCCAAAGAGAAGATTCATTTTCTACCCATTGTATTTTTGACCAAAAAAGATTAAATATTTTTCAAAATAGACAAATTTTCTACAAAACAATTACATTTTTTAACCAAAAGATATAAATTTTAAACAAAAAGTTAATTCTCAACCAAAAAGTTAAATTTTCTACCAAGAAGATTCATCTTCCTCCTAAAAATACGAATTTTCAACTAAAAAGATGAATCTTCAACAAAATAAAAAACACCTTTTGACAAAGTAGTACAACTTTTAGCCAAGCAGTTTAACTTTAAATTAAAAGCAGTAGAATTCATTTCAAAAATGAACTTTCAACAAAACATGTTGAATCCTCTACCAAAACAGATTTTAATTATAAGCGAAGCAATTTTAATAAAAGAAGGTTAAATTTCTAACGAAATAGATGATATTTCAAACCAAAAGGAAAAATTTTGAACAAAGTTATGGAATTTTTAACCAAAAAGAGTTTTCAGTCAAGAGAAAAAAAAATTAGGTCAATTATAATTTGAACGAAAAAATAATTTTCAATCAATTTTTTTTAAATAACTATCTATTTTTAAATTTATATTTCTTTATTTTCTCAAATTTATTTGAATGTATAACTTTCCCAAGTTTCTCGAGAAAATTCAAAAAGATTTTTGAAGATTTTATATATGTCGAAAAATTATCTAGAAATGTTATATTTTGTTATTTTACAGGATTATACCCAATTTTTGATTAGTCCATGAAAAGAATATTTTGGACTGTTTGACGCTTGGAGAATATGTAAAAATATTTTATAAATCTTCGGAAATCTTTCAAAGTTAAAAAATATTTGTAATCTCTTCAAAACTTTTAAAATTCATAAACATCTTTGTAACTAACTCGAATTATTCCTAAAATTGGCCTAAAATTTTCTGGATTCATTTTCGGCAATTTTTAAAAACATTTTTCTCATTTTTAAAATTCTTTTAAAATATTCTCCGAAGAATCACTTGAATATTCTCAGCAGTCGCGATAAAATTAGTGGATTATCTTGAAACATTTCAAAATCTTTAAATAATTTTCAAAATAATTCGATTTGGCCCACGGCATGCAGACATCTTGTATATCCCCTACTCCTAATTAACCCCACGGAGGCGTGAAATTCAAATTGTAAATTGAAAATACTCATTTTTATATCAAAATTTAGTTTTTAATTTATTATGATATTGTATAAAATAAACTTCAGTAAAAAATGTTCTTCAACCTCTCTATAGTCTGTCAGTGGAATAAAGAACTAACCTAAAGTTATTCATTAGGTGGGACATTAAAAATATATAAACAAGTGAATATAACCTAATAATCATGTCAAAAATACCTAATTCTATATTGCTAAATGCGATATAAATTTTCTGAAGTTATTCTTGATGTTCTTAATATACAATATAAATTTAATACGAATAAAAAGCTGATCTAAGACTTTAATATTTTGAAATTTGCCGCCTTCCGGTTTAATAGTTTTTATCGAAGTATCGATATAATATCTTTCTAGAATTGTTCGGGCTTCTTCAGTCTTTTCCGTTGTGACGCTCACACATCGAAATGGGTATGTGTTCATTATTATAGATTTTTTAACCAAATTTAGTACAATTTATTGAAAATATGACATTTTTTTCGAAAAAGTATTTAAATTAATATATAAACTGAACTTTGGGTGATGATTGTGCGCTGAAATTTAACGTTTTCCGAAGAACAAGTGATTCTGTAAAAACGTGTTCATCTCGTGCCCAGTGTGCAAGTCCTGATAAATGTTTCGACACGTCAACAAATATCCTTTTTATACTACATTTTTCGAAAGTAATGATTGAATGGTTTTCAAATTTGTTAAAGTTTCTCTACCAAGATTATAACTTTTTATTTTGAGCTTATTGGTTTCCACATTTCGATGTCGGCAAATAGTGAGGTTAGGTTGCTACCTCCGAAACTAAATGGAGATTTTTTTCTAAAGGTGAAATTGACTACGAATTTAATTCGGTAGAAAATTTATTTCTAAATTTTTAATTTTTCTGGGGCTTACTGATTTGTGTTGTACTTCAATCTTGATGGTTGATTTTAATTTTATTTATATTTTGAAATCAAAAAGCCTTTTAAATGATTTAAAAAACTGGTGCTTGTTAATTTGAGATCAGATTTGAAAAATGTGTTTTATTATTATTTGTGCATCATAAAGAATTGCATGTTTTATGATAAATTAATGATTTTCCAGATTGGAAAATGACCATACATTCTTAATTTAATACAATTCTAATAAAATTATTTCAAAGCAGAATACGAATACTGATGGCATGTGATTTTGAATTTATAAGTTTCTAAAAGTCAAGTGTTTTATGAGGACCTTCAATATTTCAGTAATTCTACTTTCTGATCCATTTTGCACATGATTTTTTTACTTCGATGTATTGGAGCATCAACATTCAAATTAAAAAATGCAACAACAAAAATTCTGCTAGGTTGTGTTCATTCCCAATTATTTGAAACTTAAATTTAAATATCAATTCTAAATTTTCCATTCTGAATTTTGTCAATAAAATTGTGGATATATTGGAGCATTAACTTTTTTATTAAAATGTATTCTAAAAATAAGAATTCAATTAGTAAATAATTAATAATATAATAATTTACAATTATTAAAACTTAAATTTGAATGTTAATTCTGAATTTTTCATGATAAATTGTTAATAACATTTCCCGTTTTGAATTTGAGACACTATGCAGTAATTCGGTTATTATTGTTATTATCAGGGTGGATCGGGAAACGGGGAATTTTTTTAAACTGGAGAAAACCGGGATATGACAGTGGATTTATTTTTTGCGCGGGCCTTTTACAAATTTTTCGAAGAAAAATCTGTCAAAGTTGAATTTTAATTTTAAGCGTATTTTTAAGCGTACATTTTTGATTTAAAGAATTTCAAAATGCAGTTTTGAAGACTTAAACAATTGGAAATTAAAAACGTTGGCAATTTTGGATAAAACAACATTTTTATTTTATCTACTGTAAATATCAATAAATAAATTATTTTTAAAATGGATATGTATTTTAGGTATTAAAAAATGAACAATAATTGATTTTACAACACTATTCTAAATACGTTAAGAATTTCCAGAGTTTAACTTTAAAACTTAAACGCCCTATTTGAAACATTATAAACTATTTTGAACATAAAAATAGCTTCGTGATAATATATTCGTAATTATGTTTAAAATATTGTTTCAGTCTAAAATATTAAGTTTTTAACCCATTCAATTAAAAAATTTTAATTAGGAAAATAATAAGTATTTAATATTAAGCAATATGTTACTTTTCATTTAAGACGAGTAAATTGAAACAAAATATTAAAAAATAAACAGTTTGGAACTGAATTAGGTATTTTCACTTTAACTGTCAGCTGACTTCACCTTGTTAAAAGCTGAGGGGAAAACAATGGATTAAATGCATGGGACAAAACTTTATTTCTGTAATATCTTCGGAATAATTAGAAACTACTTTCATTTTAATATGTCATTAAATAGTTCTTAAAATAATTTTTGAACATGAAAAATAATTTTTAAGATTCCTAGGAATCTGAAGAAAATGTTTTTATTCTTTTGAAGCCTTTAACAATTCTTGAAAAGTTTCTACATTTTTTATTTGAATCTGAAAAAATCTAAATTTTGTTTCAAATTAGGCTGTGGGTATTAGCACCGAAATTTTGTTACGATTCTAAAAATTGTAGGAAAATTCGATTCATTTTAAGTTTAAATTTTAAAAAAATTTAAACAACTTCTACATTTCTAAATAAAATTTTAAAGCTTTTCAAGGATGTTTAAACACTTTCAAATGAAAATAATTTAACTATAATTGAAAAAGTGATCAGTTAAAAAAATGTAAAGATCATTGTTCGAGTGTTTAATTTAGAATAGTAAAAATGATAACGTGGATTTATTTTTGGTACTGAATTTGAATCCTTGAACTCTATAATTTATAAAAAAATTTTAATCTGAAATTGGTTATCTGCATTTCATTGAAGATTGTTTAAGTGAAAAGTGTTAATACCTAACTTCCATTTTATGCATGTAAATTATTGAGTATTTGAAAATAACGTTTTTTAATTTGCAAGCTTTCAGTTTTAAATAATTAAAAAATCAAGAGTTACGCATTTGAGTGCTTTAATTTGTAGTTTATTTTTTATTACTTCAAATGGAAAAATTTTTAGCTTTAGAGTTCAATTTTTTAAATTTTATTATTAT
>NC_046666.1:61266373-61281176 GCF_010883055.1 Belonocnema kinseyi | reverse complement strand
AAATGTTTGTTAACCGGGAAATGACCAAGAATTTTATTCTTCGATTAAAACGGCCACCCTCTATTATTTCGAACTCAAGCTAAGAAAATGCGATTTAAATACAAAAATTTGTAGATAAATCATGCAACCCTTTTTTATGCACTTGGATTTTATGAAGAAAAAATTTTTTGCAGGTAAGCCTCGCGGTCTTCGAACTGCTCGCAAGCACGTGAATCATAGACGCGACCAAAGATGGTGCGACAAAGACTACAAAAAAGCCCATCTTGGAACCAGATGGAAGGCTAATCCCTTCGGAGGTGCATCTCACGCAAAGGGAATTGTTCTCGAGAAAGTGTGAGTAATCAGCATTCCAATATCTTACAAAACACTTTGAATTCTAGGCTCAAAGCCAGTTCCTGAAGTTAAATATTCGAATTTTTGACAGTGGCGTTGAAGCCAAGCAACCTAACTCCGCTATCCGTAAGTGCGTGAGAGTACAGCTGATTAAAAACGGAAAGAAGATCACGGCGTTCGTACCTCGGGACGGTTGTCTCAACAATATCGAGGAGAACGACGAAGTCTTGGTGGCAGGTTTCGGTAGGAAAGGTCACGCCGTAGGAGATATTCCTGGAGTACGATTTAAGGTCGTGAAGGTCGCTAACGTCTCCTTGTTGGCCCTCTACAAGGAGAAGAAGGAGCGTCCACGTTCGTAAATCAATCTTACGAAAGTGTATTTTTATTTGCTATAATAAATCCACAAAAAGATTAATTATGTTATTTATTTCGAAAGTAGAATCATTTTTTTCATTACATTTTTATCTCTTTTACATTAGAAATTTATAAAAACGAACAAAAACTTTGAGATTGCAGGTAGACTATCTAATTGGATATATATCAAGGAATTTTTCCCAGCATGCCTGAATTTGTTTTAAAATTGTATTAAATTAAATGGTTTTTTTTTTTTTTTCATTTGTAATGACATTTGTAGTACTGAAGTTATAATTAATTAAATCGGACTTCTTTTTATCATATTTACAAATCCTAGGAAAATATATTTGATCAGAAGGTGGTTTCCAGAGTGGCCGCTGGGCCGGGGAATTTTACGATACTGATTTCAACCGTTCTTAAAAAATAATTTTTCAAATTGTGATTTTTATAAATAATATCATTTAGTTTAAAATGCTTGATTCAATAATCTTTCACTTTACAATTTTTAATTTTAAAGCATACATTTTTATTTAAAGAATTTTAAAATGCAGTTTTAAAGGTTAAAAAAAATTGAAAATTAAAAGTTTTTAAGATTGAAGATTTTTTAATAAAAAGTTCCCGAATTTTCAGAAGATAAGTGCCAAAGTTCGATTTTAACAGTTTTTAAAATAATTAAAGTTTATTTTTGAAGGTTTAAACAATTAAAAATTAAAAGCATTTGAGTTGAAACTTTTTGATAAAAACCAGTTTTATTTTATCAACTGTAAATATAAATAAATTATTTTAAAAATGGATCTGTACTTATGTGAACAATAATTTGAACAAGCAATTCTAAATCAGTTAAAAATGTGAGAATTTCCACCTTGTAACCGTCTCAATCCGAAAGTCTTAATAAGAATTGGAATTAATGTATCATTTATTCCGATAATTTTATTTGTAAATAAAAATTTTCATGATTTATAAATAATATATTTATAATTCAGTGTTTCAGGTCTTCGTTTATATTATTTTTTATATTAAATTTAATAAATAAATTTATTAGCATATTATTTCTATTAATTTTTTTAGTCATTAAAAAATGTAAATTTGCGTTTTATTATTTTCAACTTGAACATGAATCCACAATAATATACTCACAATTGAAGGTTTTTATTAGATTTAAAATATTGTGAGTGTAAATTATGTAATATTTATCCCATTTAATTTGAAATTTCTTAATGTAGAAAAAGAATATTTAATATTTAGCAATATTTCACTGTTCATTTAGGACGAGTAAATTGAAACCAAATATTTAAAAGAAAACAAATTGAAACTGAATTGTTTTACATAGAAAGCTTTGAACTTTAGATTTTCGAAGAACTTTTCAACTTTTAGCGTTACAATTTTAATTGTTCTATTTAAAAAGTGTTTAATTTATAACTGAAATTGTTCAATTTTGACGCATATATAACAATTGAACACTTATTATTTGTAGAAAAAATCTGAGAAATTTTAAGAGACATTTAGAAGTTACGAAGAATTTCAAAATTAATTGAAAACTTGAAATTATTTCATGTAATTTAAACGAAGTTTGTTAACATTTTTTTCAGGACTTCTAAATATATTTGAAAATTAATTGAAATTTTCCTACAATTTTTGAAAATCCTGCAAATAAAAAAAAATTCTTAAAATCTTCCATTTTATTCTTTGATAATTTTTTAAATCTGTTAAAATCTTCTTAAACTTTCTGTTACAATAATTTTTCTAAGAATCTTAAGAAAATTTTTTATTCTTTTGAAGTCTTTCAAAATTCTTTTAAAAAATTTTTGTTTGAAATATGCAAAAATCTACATCTTATTTTAAATTCAGCTGTAAGTTTTTGAAATTATTTCAAGTTCTAAATTTAATTCGAATCTTTTCAAAACTTCTAAATATCTCTTAAAATTACTCTTAATATTTTTACAAATAATATGTGTTCTATTATTATTTATAAATTCATTTTTTTTTAATTTGCAGAATTTTCTAAAAGTTACAGAAAAAATTCAATTAATTTTGAAATATATTTAAAAGTTCCGAAAAAAAAAAAATCATTTTGAATTTGAAAAAATTTTAAACCACTTCTAGATTTCCCAAGATTTTTAAATAAAATTTAAAGTTTTTTAAGGATGCCTAGACTATCTAAAATAAAAATAATTTAAGAACTGTTAAGTTGAAAAAAATATTTTTCAATTTTGAATGTGTAGTTTAAAATTACTGAAAATAATATAATTTTGAAAATTTTTAAAGTTCATTGCTTTATTCTTTAATTTAGACTATTGAAAATGTTAACGTGGATTTATATTTTTGGAACTTAATCTGAATCTTTGAGCTCTATGATTGATAAAAGTTCACTTCAATTTTACAAGTTTGGAACTCAGTGTTCCATTTGAATGCTTGAATTTGTTGTTTATTGCTTTATATGGAAAAATGTTTAGAATATAGTTTGATTTTTTAAATTTCATTGGCAGTGAAAAATGTTTGCAAACCGGGAAATGATGGGGCATTTTTTTCTTTGATCAAAACTGCCATCCTGGGTTTCGAATTATTTTTTAAGAATTATAAACACAGGTGCACGACATTATAAGACAAAAATGGTAATTTCGTAGATTTAAATGACATGAATTCTGTAGTTGCAAATCAAAAAGATCTTCACAGGCTAAAGGGCTCTAAAAAACAGGAAATCGGAATATTTTTCGCGAAAAATAAGAGAATAAATTACTGTTTATACTATGTTAAATTCAATTGTAAATGCTTCAAAGTGAAAAAATCAACCGAGAGTATTAATTTTCGACTAAAGCGAACAAGTGTTCAACTAAAATGTTTATTAAAACCTAAATTTTTGACAAAAAAGCCGGGATTTGCAAAGCAAAATATATATATATAGATTATATTTTACGTTTTATTCGCTTGCTCCACAGAAATATAATTTCACTTAGAACGTGGAAGTAAAAAAAAAGAATTATAATAAGAATTTAGAAAAAAAGGAATTTGAAAGAATTCCTATTCCAAGTTCGAGTTTGTTACAATTTGAAATACCCCTCTTTGAAGTTTTAGATAAAGAAGTATCTTAAATCGCTTTTCGAGTAGAAGTAGCATTTCAAAAAAGAAATAGTGCTGAATTATAATAGCCAATTTCCTTACATTTCTTGTTGCGAATTCATCTTTCTTTAGTAAAGACATTCTACTAAATGGTTGAAAGTTGAACTGTTACGTTAAAAATTCATTTTGTCGTTGTTAAATATTCATTTTACTAGAAAACTCATCTCTGAAAATGTAATTAGTTAGTTGACAATTAATTTTTTAAGCTACAAAGCAGTTAAATTTCAATCAAGAAACAAATTTTTAAGCAAATTTTTTAATTTTCAACTAAAAACTTAATTTTCAACCAAATAGTTGAATTCTCAATAAAATAATTCAACTTTCCACCAAATGATATAATTTTTAGCCCAGATAAATTTTCTAAAAAGGATGCATTTTTTACAAAATTGTTGATTTTTCAACAAAAGAATATTAAATCTTTGAACTAATACTAACATTTTACAACACAGTTGAATTATGAAAAAGAAGTTGATTTTCCAAAAATAAACTTTCAACCAAACAATATAATTGTTAACCCACAATAGAATAGCAGATTTTTAAACTAAAAGAATTAACAATTAACTTTCAAGCAAAAAATAGTTGGATTTTATTTTTGGATTCTGTTAATTAAACTCACATTTAGGTGGAAAAAATAGATGAAAATATGGAATCAAAATCTGTCCACTGATAAAATACAATTGTTAAAAGTTGAAAATAAACATTTTTTCAATTCTGTTGTGTATCTAATGTTCAATTTTTGACCTTCTTGAGTCTTTTTCTCCTGTATTTTTATCAATAAAAAGTGCTACTGAAACGCTGTGATCCCTGTGAGATGCTGAAAAGATGCACTGAATTTTGAGTACTTTATGAAAATAATAAAAAACTTTGTTTAAATTATTTATCAAACTCATGGAATTTAGTAATAAATAAAAAAAATGATTAATTATATTTTTAATAGATAGTGAGAATACGATTATACAGGGTGTTCAGCGACCATGAAACCCTTGAAAATCTGGAACTCCCCTTGAATTTTTGTAACCTACATAGTGAATAATTCTATAGGTTTTTAATTTTTGCTAGTTAAAAATTTTGATGTTAATTCAGTTTCAGAATTAAAATGAGCCATATAACTGTTTTTTCGAGGGTTTCACCACTCTGTTTTTTCGTTTAAATCAAATTGCAAAACATTACTGAATATTTTTGTAGTATTTAAGTCTTCAAAATATTCAAATAATTGAAAAGATTTCAAATAATTGAATGATTTCAACGCATAAAAAGATTTTAAACTAGAGTAGTAAGATTTTAAAAGTTTTTATGCAGATTAAAAATATTTTAATTATTTCAAAAGAATATAAGAATTTCCAAAGATTTCAAAAAGGCTACAGTAAATCAGATTTTTAAACACTATAAACGATTAAAAATATTTCATATGAATACGAAAGATTTCACAAAGAAAGATTAAAGAAAGCTTTCACGAAAATTTCAAAGTTTTTATAATTACAAAAATTTGAAGATTTCACAAAGTATTCAAGGACGACTTATGTTCACAAAAAATTAAGAATTTTATTATTTATGGTTCTGCTTTCTTTAAAATTTGATAGCCAATAAAAAATGAAAAGCTCCGTGTTTACATATACAACAAACGGTTATTTCATTGTTTAATGTAAAAAAGGAGACCTGGAAAAAACTTGATTTCTTGACGTGGACAGCCTTGAAAAAACTTTGAATTTCGTTCGTAAGAATCGATGGACACTAAGGTGGTCCAAAAATGCATGGTAACATTTTTTTGAATGCTAGACGGCAACGATCCCCTCTATTTTGTTCCAAATCCGAAAAAAGAAATTTCCTCTTTTTTTTTTTATTTGAACAGGTGCCGTTTTTTAATTGGAAGAGTTTCCCATGTAAAATGCATGGAGAAAAATCAATTTTTTCAGTTTTTAGAATAATTTTGTTGGGTTTGAAAAAATATGACGGGAAAGTATGCGGCCTGTAGAGAATTATCCAACGAAGAATTTCATGTTTCAGACATACAGGTTTGACACCCCCACGGCTACTTGAAAACTACCCTTAAAAACAAAAATGTCAATTCTTCATGAAATGGACCTTTTGAACACTGTATTCTCGTCTTTTTTACTTAAAATTATTAATATTGGTCTTGTAGAATATTTATTATCATTGGTTAATTAATTTTTAAATATTTAAGCCAATGGAACTGGTTAGCATTTTTTTCCAAAATTCGTCTTTTCTTCTAAAAATTATTACTATTAGTTTAGTGGAGTATTAATTAACACTGGTTCATTAATTTTTAATTGTTTAAACAAGTAGAACTCGTTTTAATAATTTTTTTCGATCATTTGTTTTTTTCCATAAAAATTATTACTATTGGTCTAGTGGAATATTTATTAACATAAGTTCATTAATTTTCAATTGTTTAAAGAAATGGAATTTGTTTAAATTTTTTTATTAAAAATTATTAATATTTCTTTAGTGAACTAATGTTAATAAATATTCCACTAGAGCAATAGTTTTAATTTTAAGGGAGAAAAGAATTTAAAAAACTTATTTAAACAAATTGTATTTGTTTAAAAAATTACAAATTAATAAACCAATGTTATGAAATATTCCACTATACTAATAAATAAAAAATAGTAAGAATTTTAAGAGGGGAAACACTTTCGAAATAAAATTATTTAAACATTCAATTTCTTTAAATAATTAAAAATTAATTAACCAATGATAATAAATATTTCACTAGACCAATAATAATAATTTTAAGTAAAAAAAGACAAGAATACAGTGTTAAAAAGGTTCATTTCATGAAGAATTCACTTTTTTAAGGGTAGTTTTCAGGTACCCGTTGGGGTGTGTTAGGGGTTTCAAACCACTTTTGTCTGATACATGAAATTCTTCATTGGATAATTCTTGACAAGCCTCTCGACTTTCCTGTCACATTTTTTAAACCCTAAAAAATTATTCCAAAAATTTAAAAAAGTGATTTTTCCCCATGCATTTTACTTGGGAAACGTCAAGTCAAAAATAAAAAAAATTGGTAATTTCTTTTTACAGATTTGGAATGAAATGGGGGGGGGGGGTCGTTGCCCTATAAAAAAAGCGCGTTTGAGCCACCCTAATGGACACCCTGTTATATTTCAGAATATCCCGTAATCATGAAATTCATAAAAGCCTGTAACATTAAGAAATAACTTTTTCTTTTCATCAAGTTACTTTCATAAATTAAAGAAACATCGTTGTTTAATTTTACATATAAAAATTACTTTTTCTACAAGTGTAGATATTTAAGACCGGAAAAAAATATTTGTAACCAGTACGCGTAATTGCTAAATACTTGATACTTTTATTTTTCCGATTTTGTCGTAACTGCTTTAAAAATTTGGTACTTAATACTTGGATGGCTCAGCATTAAAAAAGAGTCACACCCGGAAAACTCCTGAAATTATCAGGGACTTTAATTTAGAATTTGAGTCGATACTGAATTATTTAAAAAAAAAAAGACTGATTACTAATTATTATATACCTGGTAAGGAGAGACTCAACTCTTGAACTTATTGAACCCTAACTTTTAAACCTAAAAATTTAAGTTTCATTCTAAAATGTTTCATTCTAGAATATGAAGAAAAACTTTTTTTTCAAAACGTGTATTTAACAAATGTACAAAATATTCTGCATTAATAGTACCTTAATGATTAATTATCATGAGCTTCAATCCATTTCAAACCCAATGCCGTTGTCTCATAATCAAAAGACCTTGGGCCCAGAATTGATTCAACTTTACACACTCCTCGAGTCGAATCCATTTCCTTGAACAGATTTAGTCTGTGGTTCACTTCTCCCAGCGTTGGTTGCAAAACGCATTCAGAAATATTTTGTCCTTTAGTTACAAATTCGGCATGTCTTGTGTAAATAATTTTCACGTTGAATTGAAAGGTAGATTTTTGAATTTGATTTAGTGTATCGGACACATAATAATTCATAGACACCAAATCTTTTTTTCCTGCTTCTCTATCTTGCCAATAAAATGCCGGTATACCATCGATAGCAACGATACCGATTTTGCTGTTAGAGTTTAGAACATCCGACAAGGTGTACAAGGTGCACATAAATTGTTTATTGTCGAAACAGTTGACTACTAGAAGATTTTTCAAAGACTTTTCGATTATCTCCTTAACAACTTCAGGGTCCTCCAGGTCTAACTGATTTATGAAGGATTTCTTAAGGATGTTATGCATTATTTGTGAGAGCTTCGAAACTTGGAAATGGTGGTCCGTATTTATGAGGAGGATATTCATGTCGAAGCCGTTGATGGCGATTTTGTTGTACTCGGAGGGCAAAATGCAGGTTGCGATTAACTGGGTTAGGAGCAGAGTTTTTCCACTTCCAGGATCACCAAATATTTCTACGGTTTGCTTTGCCTGAAGTCCCTCCGGAAAAAGACGAGTGTCCAATCCTTCAAGAGGTTTTCTGCAATTGCTAGTGAGCCTTGCGAGCAATTGTATTCCTGATTCGATGTGAGCAGTCATTTTGAGGATCTTCTTTTCTGTGAGGAGAGAAAATAGGCGTGTTGCTATTGATAATTGCTTAGCGAATAAAAAATTTTTAAGAGTCATAAAAAATATTCGAGATTACATTTTTAAACGACTCAATTACAGGGTCGCCGCTGGACGGGGAAATAGCGGTGACTTTATTTTTTTACTGGGAATTTTACAAATTTCAGAAGGAAATTTTTTCAAAGTTCGATTTTAACAATAATAAGCGTAATTAGTTAAATTTTTATCTTCTTTAATTATTATATCATGCAGTTTATAATTCGTAAATTAAAAATCTTTTACTTAACAAAATTTTTATTTTAAGAATTTTAAAATGCAGTCTTGACATAATTAAACAATTAAAAGTGTTTGAAAACTGTTACTTTATCAGCTGTAAATATAAATAATTTAATTATTTTAAAAATTTAACTGTACTTGAAGTATCAAAAAGGGAACAATAATTGATTTGTTAAGACGATTCAAAGTCCTTTTAAAACTTAAGAATTTGCAGGGTTCAGCGTTAAAAATTGAAGTAATTAAATTCAAAAGCCTTAGTCGTAAAAAAATGTAAATAATTTGAAACTAAATTGTTTGGAATAGAAAGCCTTGAATCTTTAAAACTTCAAGGAGCTTTTAAACTTTGAACCTAACGATTTTAATTGTCCTATTTTAAAAATGATTAATTTTTATGTGAAATTGTTGAATTTTGATGTATAAATAACAATTGACATGATTCAAAATTCAACTAAAACTTGAAATGGTTTCAAATAATATAAACTAAGTATGCGTTTCGAGAAAATACGGCTATTTGTACCGAAATTCCGGTGCAAATAGCCATGGCCTACTTTAAAAAAAAATGTATATTTTTGAAAATGTAGAACAAAAAATGCACAAGCTTTTAAGAAGGAAAAGTTTTGAGTAGAAAAATTTAAAATGATTTTCTATTTTGAAAAATTATTTGAAATTCGCATCATCTTAACAGATATTCAAGACTTTGAAATACAATTTTTAAGTTTTTTAAAGGTAGGAATTGCGTTTATAATCTGTTGAAAATCCAAATAAATAGTACAATAATTGTTTGTTTGTTTTTTTTTTTTTTTTTTTTTTTAGAAAAGTATTTCTGTCACTGCATTCCATCTAAAACCATTATTTGTCTTCGATAAAGAATTATTTTTAGTATCCAATAAATACTTGTAATTTCACCCCAAAAAAATCGTTAAAACATTTTTATGCAAAAATAAATGCATCTTTAAAATCGTTCCTATTATTTCTTGTTTGGATGTTTATAATATTATTTTATTATTATAGTAATATATTTATAATATTTAATTCTATAATTTGTTCTATTTTTTAATTTAAAATTATTCAATTGAAAAGTGTAATCATTTTCCATTTTATAGGTGTTTAAAATTTAAATTAATAATTTAAAATATATTAAATTTAAATGATAAGAAACTTATTTTCCGTTTTTTATTCTTTTACAAGAATAAATTTGTCATTAAATTGATAAGAATATTATACTTTATTACACAATCTCTTAGAAATCCATCAAAATAATACACACTCTAATATTAAACTAAAAATTCAACTATTTGGGTGACAATTCTTATTTTTTGGTTGAAAATTATTATGTTTTGGTAGAAAATTAATCTTCTTGGTTGAAAATTCAATTGTTTAGTGAAAAACTTATGCAATTTGTTGAAAATTCGTGTTTTTTTTTTGAAGAAAATAAATTTTTTAGTTAAAATTAATTTGACTAGTGAATTTCGCTCAATTTCTTTTCATTAAAAATTAAAATATTGTTTTCGAAAAATCACTTATTACGTTTTTTGTTGAAAATCCATCTTTTTAGGTTCAAGATTCATCTTTTTAGTTTGAAAAATCAACTCTTTGGCTGAAAGTTTAACTACTTTTTCATAATTTAATTTTTTGTTGTGAAAGATTGATCATTTTTTTTGACAAATCACCTGAAATTTTAACTCTTATTTAGTTAAAAATAAACTTTTTTATTGATAGTTTATATTTTCGAGTTGAAAATTGACCTGTTTTGTACACACAATTTTTCTTGTGTTATGGAAATTCAACATTTTGGTATAGAAAATTCAACTATGTGGTAAAAACTAAAATAAAAGAAGCTAAATATAAGATCTAATAATCAGGGGGCTCAAATTTGCCAATGAAATTTGGTTTCTTACATCTCAGAAGAAGGGCAATCGCCCCTCTCTGGCTCCACCTTTAATTTGAAATCATTAGAAATTTTTTATTTGTAATGCTCCCAAATTTAAAAGACCTAATTCTAAAATGATATAATTTTCCAAACTTTAAATAAAAAATGTATGTATTTTGAGTTCTTGAATCCAACATTTTTAATAATTTTCAAGCAACTTAATTGTTAATTGTTTAATTTGGAACTATAAACATGTTAAATTTAAAATTTTCTTATTCTAAAATTATTCTAAAAATTTCCGGAATTAAACAAATGCTTTGGTTTTATTTTGTACAAGTAGTTATACTGATATATGTATTGTTCAAAAAGTATTTTTAAACATGGCGCCAAAGGGTTGCATATTTTGAATTTAGAATGCACTTGACTCGCCGTCTATAAGGTAAAAAGAGATGAAATATATTTATGTTTTAAAATAGTGGTGAATTTTTGAAGTGCTTACCTTTCTTATTTTCTCACGGATTACACATTTTGACGATTTTAAACGTCATTTTACAGGTTAGGTTAACGTTTCATTTGTCAGCTAGGTTAGGCCGTGGTCACGTGACTGTTGGCGCCGAAACCCAAATTACATAATGTAATATATATACGTTTTCTATAACTATAAAGTTCTATTGAAATATTTATTTTAGCCGGTTTTTGTTTGTATATTATTTATACATATATATTTTTTGTTTATCTATATATTTATATAAAGCTCATTCAATGAAATTAAAGATTTCGATGTGCAAAATTTAAATCGCATTAAAAGACGTTTTAAATAAAATGCTAAAAATGTTTTTACAGCTGCTTAAAAACTACAATAAAGCAGAAAATATTAAATAATAAGTAACAAGGCTGTCTTTCAGAACAAAATCTTGAAAACATTTTATTTATTTCAAATTAATTATAAAATATACAAAAATTTGGAAAATTCAAAGTTTGATTAGGAATTTTGTTACTTTAATTTGTATCTGAAAACTCAAATATTATTTATCTATTCTCCTCTTTTATTATTTTTATTAATTTCAATTAGATGCTACTCTTCAATCTCTATCTTTAGGTCTTCAAATTCCAGTTTGTAAACTTAAGTCTAAAGGTTGCTCACAAGGTTCATTTTCCATAGACAATAAAATACTGTTTTCACTTTCTCTTATATTTTTAAGGCTCACTTCCTCCAGGACGACCGAGTTCTTATTTTCTATATCTACTTTACTTGTAAATCGAATCTTCTCAATCCAATCTTCTTTTTCACATATTAAAGATTCATCGATTGACAATTCACCAGAATGACATTCATCCATGTGTCGCTTTAAAGTAACAATTCTTAAAAAACTTTGCCGGCAAATTTGACAGGAGTGCTCAGCTACTGATTTTGAGTGAATGATCATGTGCCTTGCTAAATATCCTTTGGTGGTAAATTTTCTTCTACAAAAATCGCAGTCGATAACCCTTTCCCCATTGTGATGCCGCATATGTACATTTCTACAAGATTTGTCACGAAATTTTTGTCCACAGATTGTACACACGTATTGCTTATTTTTATTGATTTTTTTCTTTTTCTCACTCCTTAAGTCACTCAAAGACACCAAACTCTTTTCATGCGCGAGCATATGTGTCGATAAATCGCAATTTTTTGAAAATCTTTCCTTGCAAAGTTGACATTCGAAGGGTTTAAATTCCGGGTGGATTCGCATATGTTCCTTTAAATTGCTGAATTGTAGAAAATCTTTCGGACACACGGGACACTTGAAAGGTAGACTATTCCTCGTATAGGACATCATGTGCGATTTCATACTATAACGATCACTGAATTTGTCCGTATATGAATATTGCACTCGGCAGGCTGATAGGGGTTTTTTTTTATCCAAGTGTATCTTGTTATTCTTTTTTTTTTTTTGACTAGATATATTTACCTTTGGTGTTCAATTCTATTCTTTTTTTATACCGTCTTTTACAAAACTCACATTCAAAGGGTTTCTTCACGTTTATTCCTGCAACATTAATCAAGATTCAAATAAGACGCAATGTTTGAGGAAAAAATGAACTGAAGCGCATACGGAAGAACGTCATTGTTTGGTATTCAAAACGCTATCAATTCGACTAATAATATTTACCAGGTCAGTGATGAGTCACAGGTACCTCCTGACGTTTTACAATATCTAACAGCTGATGATTTGAAACCGGTATTTGAAGAGTACAATCGAGTTTAATTTCATATATGTTTTGACAAGTATCTATGTTACTTCTTTAATATTTTGATTCTATATGTAAAAATGTTGAAATGTTAATGTACATTATATCACTTTGCATGTCGCGATAAGGTCTCCTCTTCAAGGAAAAAGACGCGCGTTTGCGCTTATCTGCAGTTATAGTTGGTTGCAACAAAATATGCAGCAAGCAGTAAAAGAAAAATATATAAAAAAAGATAAGATTGTGACATTTGTGGGAAATATGACACCGACTAAATTTAAAATCGTGTACACCTGTCCTGCTCATCGTATTAGACTTCTGCTTTTTGTAGATGTTTGTTTTTTTATATATTTATTTATTTATATTTATATATATTTATTTATTTATTTATGATTTACAGTAGTAGTGGAAAAAATATATTTTCAGTCACGGAATAACTGACTCATTGTACAGAATCATGTACTGTCTTATTATAATACACATGGAAACAATTATGTAGGAATGTATATGTGGTTCTCGAGGCTCTTTTGTAATTACACTATTTTATTAAATTTACAATTTTCAAGCACAATGGACGATTGAAAGTTGCTAATTTATCACAGATAATACTGGCTTTTTAACAAATAAAATATGGACCGTTTATACAAGAATTAGTCATTGGCGAAGGAACAATCACTCTGATCAAAATTGATTCATTTCGCTTGCTACACGTTTACCTTACCTACTGGAAATTTATTAAACTTATCACGAATTGAAACTCCGAAGTTATTCCATTTAGGTTTATCATTATTAATGTTTATCAGATAAATTTCCCAGGAAATTGTATCTCATTCTTTTCTCCTTTTGATGTTGGTTTCGTAAAAAAAAATCAATTTGAAGAGTGTCGCATTTGAAAAAGACGATATTCAGTAAGTCTTCTTTATCTTTTGAGAAAACCTGAAAGATAAGTTTAATGTTTGATTTAGTCCTTTACCATTTCTAAAGGTTGTTAAGTATTCATACAAATAAAAACCTGAAGGCTCGCAATGCGAGGCAAAGCGAGAAAGCACTGTCATGCGTGCGAGGCGTGGAAGAGCGAGGAGAAGGCTATAAAAGCGAGCATATTAGAGATAAGGTGTGGATGGATGTTAATTTTTGAGAGCTAGTTGTAAGAAAATTTGGTAAAAAATGGAAGTGTAAGCAAGCCAATTTTTAAAGCCAGCAGGCCGAAAAATAAACGTTTATTTATCTACAAATGAAAACCCCTATCTTAGTTTAAAGGCATTTTTCTAAATCTCAAATAAACATTGGTAAATTATATTTTATTGATACTATGCCTGCTTGAAATGACGGATAGAACCCAGATAAGAACCGGATGGAAGTTGGTTCTTATCTGACGCTATTGGAATTATACCCGCGGTTTGTCCCCGGTTTATACACGGTCCTTGATCGGATTCTATCTGGATTGATATTTTTATCTCCGGCTTCTATATAGCTCTCATCCGAGACCTTATTCAAGATTTGTATTCGGTTTGTAGTCGGGATCGGACCTGGTTTATACCCGGCACTTGACTGGGTTATATCTGGGATCAGATAACATCTACCGGATTTCTACATGGGTATTGTACCACGGTGACGTCTTCTCTGTTAAAAGGCAGGTTACGAAAATTGTAAAATAGTTCTATAAAATCTAAAATTCTAGCTTAAAGACTGTCTATTTTGAAGAAGTCTTGAAACTTTATAGAACAGTTCTATAAAATGATAACCGATTTTTCGCCGCAAAAAAATTTATTTTTTATATTATTATATTATTACTATTATACTCTAATGTTTTTTCACATGTGTAAGTACAGTATTATTTACTATTATACACACTGAGAAAAATTAATGTTCAAATGTAACATCTGAATATTCAGGGTTAACCTTTTTTAAATTTAACTTAAGAAGTCACAGAAACACGAGAGCCTGCATGAGAAAATGCATGGACATAAAAGAAGCCAGAGAAGTATGCCAGGACAGGTAAGTATGGCGGAAAATAGTTAATAAAAAGAGTGTCAGTAGAGTGAACGACGCCTGAAACAAAGACCTTGGCTATTAATGG
>NC_046666.1:61264850-61266273 GCF_010883055.1 Belonocnema kinseyi | reverse complement strand
CCCATCCACACACTACTCCTTTCCCCTGCCGAGTGAGTCACGCCTACCCCGAAAGGGAAATGGCTTAATGGTGTAATAATAATAATAATAATAATAATAACTTATATAGGACAACAATCTGGATGTACAAAATTAGTATCTGTAGATATTAAAAAGTGAGATGTTACTCTGTAACATCCGACATTTTTAACTGAAATATCCGAAATATTACATGTATGGCTATGTCAAATAACGCCTGTAAATATTTGAGAATTTTACTTATTGATAGTCATTTCAGGAATTAATCGATAACGTATTTGTAAATTTTAAATTAACTTTAATGTTCATACACGAACGAATAACAGATTAAGGGTATGAAATGTCGATCAAATGATCAATTCAATCAAGTTGAGGTTATGTTCAATATTTTGTATTCAAAATAAAAACAGCGTTAAGTAATCGGAGAACAAATGATCTTTAATCTGCATTTAAAATTCTATCTATTTTAAATTACTCATGCTTACATTTTATTTAAAATTTATAATTATTTCTTTTTAATGTGTTAGCACATAAGATCATTGTTTCCTCGCTTAGACAAAAAAAGTCGTTATTCAATTTTATTTAAGGATAGCTAATTTTGATGCTTTAGAAATGTTCCAAAATTGTAATATTCCATAATTGTAATGCTCGAAATAAATAGCCGTCAAATATAGACATGCAATTCCAATTCGCAATGCGCATGCGCTCGGCCGATGATAGGATCTGAATGTGTTTCAGTTTAAGAGCATGTGACACAGCTAAATACTTATATTACCGATCACACTTTTTCAGTTCACTGAATGTTTTTTTGAACCTAAGAACTTTTTTTGTAAATAAAATATCGAGCTGAAACTTTTTGAAATGTATTAGAGTACAATAAAGTACGTTTAGGTACTGCATTTTGGTAGGAACCTCACTGAAAATTATTTCATCTTTTTTTTGAACCTAACATTTTTTGAACGTTCGAACTTTTTTTATACATAAAATATCGGTCTCAAACTTTGAGAAATGCAAGAGCCGAAATAAAACTACGTTTAAGTACAAAGCTTAATAATAAAAGATGTAAAAAAATATATTTCAACAATCAATTCCAGCGGCCTCAGCCGGTGACGTTGTACACGAAAATACGAAACCTGGCGGCCACTAGACGAGGCTCTAGAGAGTTCGTATTTTCGTGTACAACGTTACCGGCTGATGCCGTTGGAATTATTATTATTATTATTATTATTATTATTATTATTATTATTATTACACCATTAAGCCATTTCCCTTTCGAGTTAGGCGTGACTCACTCGGCAGGGGGAAGGAGTAGTGTGTGGAAGGGATAAAGATTTTTCAGATTGATCCAGAATTCTCGTGCTATTTAAGTAAATAACACGTTCGTTCCGCAACACTGCTCCGACCC
>NC_046666.1:61245872-61264750 GCF_010883055.1 Belonocnema kinseyi | reverse complement strand
CATCGTGTTCAACATCGCAGTTGTGGTGTCCTATAGCTTCATCTCCGAATTGTCTCCTAAAATAGTCTCTGAAAGCCTCTAGTATTCCATCTGCATCATATGGGAATTGATTATTGAAATATATTTTTTTACATCTTTTATTATTAAGCTTTGTACTTAAACGTAGTTTTCTTTTAGCTCTTGCATTTCTCAAAGTTTGACACCGATATTTTATGTATAAAAAAAGTTCGAACGTTCAAAAAATGTTAAGGTTCAGAAAAAAGATGAAATAATTTTCAGTGAAGTTCCTACCCAAATTCAGTACCTAAACGTACTTTATTGTACTCTAATACATCTTCCAAAGTTTCAACTCGATATTTTATTTACAAAAAAAGTTCTTGGATTCAAAAAAACATTCAGTGAACCCGAAATGTGAGGTCGGTAATATAGGTATTTAGCTGTGTCTAACATCTCAAAAAGATAGTAGATGTTTGGCATACATATCTGCATGTTAGGCAATACACAATCTTACCCTTTGAACATTTATATTTGAACATCCATTTTTCTCCGTGCAATCACTACACTATTTATAATCGCACGCTATGAAAATTGTTATTCCCCGCGGGTTCGAACCCTGTAAAAAGTTTCGCATTCCTAACGCCTAAAGCCTCTCGGCTAACCTAGCTTGAAGTATGAAAAAAAAATCTGAGATATACCTTGCAGCAGCGCAGAACCGTCTGCAAAATTTGTGTAATTATTGAATATTTTATGTGATTGAACAAGGTATAAACCAAATTCAAAAATATTTCAAGATATTTTAAAAGATTAAAAAAAAATCAATATATATATATCTTAAAACTCATTTAAATTCTACCTACATTAAAAATATCTTGAACTCTTTTAAATATTTCGAAGTTTTTTGGAATTCGAGTATAAACTTAAAAAATTTTCAAATCAAATAACTTCTGTTAAATCCCTTGAAATTCCTTATAATCTCTTTAAATACATAAAAATATTTTTAAAATACATGAAAATCCTTAAACTGTTTTGAATTTTTAAAAAATAATTTTAAATTCTTTGTAATATTTTAAATTCCTTTACCGACTTTTTAAACGATATGAAATCCATTGAAATGCCACAAAATCCCTTAAAATCAATAAAAATCTCTTGATATCATAAAAAGTATTTGAAAGTCTTTAAAGTCTCTTGAAAATTCTTGTACTTTTTGGAATTTATCTAAAATCTTTTTAAATTCTTTAAAATTACTTGAAATCTTTTTAAATTCATTTATAAACTTTAATCTTTTTTAATTTAAAAGTATTTATAAATCCCGTTAAATTATTTGGAAATTCCTTAAAATCCTTTTAAACACTTGAAAATATTTTGTACACCAAACTCTCGCTTTTAGTCAAGTTTCGGGGGTTGCCTTCAAGTGGCCTTGGACTTATTTCGGGAGGACAGAAACGTAAACAGTGAGGGCCGGCTGACTCGTTTCCAATTGTAATATATATCTATATATAAATATGAGGTCGCACTCGCACTACTTCCCTAAGAAACTGCATGAGCCACCAGTTCTAGGAAGGCTGAGAACGGGGTGACTGAAAACGAGAGCTTGGTGTAATTTGAAATCTTTAAACACTTGTAGAGCGCAAAAGGAAAGCGAGGAATATATCAGAATATTTGTGACCTTTTAAGGATATTTTGAAATATTTTGGAATATCAAAAATATTGGAGATTATAAAGAATATCAAGAATACCAGAAATATCTAGGAATATTAAAAGAATACGTGTATGAGAATATTTAGTGAATGTATCAGGAATATTGAAGTGATCGACGATTATATGAGGAACGCAAAAATATGTACTCCTTTGTTATCGTTTCTTATTGAAAACCTTTTCGGATTATGTGTGGATCAGCCAAGAATTTAAAAAATTGATTTATCTTTAGTGAGAATTTTATAAAAATATGTACAATATTTTGATGATAAATAATATCAACTAATAAGAGAATTAATATGTAAAGATAATTAAGAAATTGGTCATTAATCTATTTTAGCAAACATTTTTATTAAATATTAGTTGCATTTCACTATTTGTTTTAATACACTGTTTCCAATTTTTCACTAAATTTTTAGTCACATATGACTAATAATGAATAGAATTTTTTGACTAAATTAAATTATTTTCTTGCCTGTGTGACCCTCCAGATCGTTAGATTCAGAGATCAGATTAAGGCCATGTGACGAGAGGGTCACGTGACCAAAACTGTCCTTCGATTTTTCTTTCCCAACTTACGTCTAAATGAAATGAGGTATCGCTCTGAAAGTTTGGGAAATGAAAGAGGAGGTAATAAAGTCCATGTCTCTGCAACGTTCCTGTGGAAATTTTGAGAAAAAATTTTTTTTGAAGAAAATACCAGGGGAAGTTTCTTTTCCCAACTTACGTCCACACGGAATGAGATATCGTGTTAAAAATTTGACACGATAAATAGAAGGCATGCAAGAATTTGTCTCTGGTCCTAAATAATTAGAATAGTGAAAAAAGTTTTTTTTTTATTTCTATTTTGGAAAAATACCGACCGTGCTGTCGTCAAACCCTGCAAGCATGGACATAGGAAACAAGGGTCTGGGCATGCCATTGCGGGGGTGATGCAATGAGGGGGAGGTCCGCCACCTTTTGATGTCCCGCGACAAACATGGCAGCGCCCACATGTTTATATTTTCATGCACAGTTTGTCGGCAAAAATGCTCGTGCGCATAATCAAATGGCACATCGTAGGTGGCGGCTCTCCCCACTCATGGAATTCTCCCCCCTCCCGTGGATTCAACCCCGCTCGCCAAGTTAGGATGGCATGCCTAGTCCCGTGTTTCCTATGTCCATGGTCGATAATCATTATTTGCATAAATAAACTGTTTCTTCCTCCAGCTCTTTGCAAGGCTACAAACGATCCTTTAATATTTATTAACATTTCCCGAAAAAAATTTCCGCGTTATTTAAACTTTTATTTTTCAATATGGGTGAAAAAATATTGATCTTAGGACTGACTTGATTAACTGTTATACTCATTACATGTCCATAACGAGCTGAAAACTTTACAAGTGGCCTTGTGCCTTAAAGAGACCAGATAGGAACCTGGTAAAAAAGTACATCCTTTTTTTAATTTCTGGTTCCATTTGCCAGATAAGAACTGATAAGAACCAGGTAGAACAAGGTAGCCGGTTCACAATCCGGTAATAAGCATAGAATAGAGAAAAATTAATATTTTCAGATTTCAGTGCAAAAGTGAAGATTATTATATTATTTTGAATGCGCGATTTGTCCATCTATCTAAAATGCCACAATAAGAATAAGATACCTCCTATACTTATTCACTTCTATTTCCATAGCGACCGCCACACAGTTTTCTATTCTCCCAAAGAGAACGTGTTTTCAATATATTTAATTCCTTCTAATTGTACCAGTAACGCACCTCACAGAGATATTTTTTATTCCTCAGAAGCGGTCATATTTTGATTTTATTTAATTCCTTCTAATAAGTTCACAAAATATGTGTAATAAGTTGTTTCAATTCCTTCATGCGGAATGTAAATTCTGAAATTTTAATTCTCACCAATTCAACTCTGCCTCTCTAGAGTTAAAATTATTGAGATTCACACATTTGCCTATATTTCTTTGTTGCATTTTTTAAGACGTTTAAATAAATTATTAAAATATAAATCAATATAAATTTGAATATTTTTCGACTTTATAAGTTATAAAAATATTTAATAATGAAAAATAGGTTAAATAAATGCTTTCGTTAAATTTTACTAAGTCGATTGAGAGGAATAGGATTTGCACTTTTTCTGTTCGCGTTGGGGGATTTTTAGACGGAGGAATTCAACGCTTGTTACCGCGAAGCGTCGTTTTCCATATACAGACCGGATAGGATCCAAGGAATTTTAAGGTATTTCAAAGGTCTATCAAGCATTTAAAAGAATTATAATATTTTTACGGAATTGAATGAGATGTCCAAAGCTTTTTAAGGATTTTCTGCGAATTTAAAGTATTCCAGGGCCTGTCAAGAGTTTAATATATTTCAAACGATTGCAAAAGATTACGAAAGATTTCAGGGATTTTTTTATCAGGGATTTTTAAGGATTATAAGCGATTTTTAAAGATTTGCAAATATATCAAAGTATATCCACGAACTTTAGAGAATTGCCTCATATATCAAAAGAATTAACGAATTTTTAAAGGATTTCAGAATATTATAAAGGATTTTGAGGAATTTCTAGGATTTTTAATGGCTTTTAAAAGATTTTAGTATAATGTTATAGCTGAGGGGTTTCAAGAGATTTAAAAAGATATCCACGGGTTCTGAAGATTTCAAAGATTTCAAGGGATCCTGTAATATTTCGAATTTATTCATGGAATTTCAAAGGTTTTAATAAAGTTTTGAGATTTTAAGGGACTTCCACGACTTATAAAGAATTATAAAGTATTTTAAAGATTTTCAGTTTTTAAAGGATTTCAAAAGATTTTAAGGGATTTAGATGAATTTTATTAGTTTTCAAGTATTCAAGGATTTGCACGGATTTTGAAAGACTGTAACGGGTTTTTATATGATTTTCAAGATTCCAAGGATGTTTCCAATTTTTAAAGCGCTTAAAGAGATTTTTAAAGATTTAGAAATTTTATTGTTTCGAATTTAAACTTGTTTCCATAATTTCACGGGATTTCAAAAAATTTCATAAGATTTCAAAAAATTGGATGGAGTTTCATAGGATTTCCGAATTATGTAAAGGATTTTGAAAGATTTAGATGAAATTTAATGGCTTTTAAAAAATTTTTACATAAGTTTTGAAGAGTTTTGCGATTTTACTAAATAATAATATTAATAATAATTTACTTCAATGACAGCTAATTTTTTCAGACAAATTCACTGAAGCATTATTTATTTATCAATACAAAAAATATATGTTAAAAATGCATGTCTTTTTTCTTATGGTGAATATTATAAAACTCATGATTATAAAATGGAATTTAAATCCGTCTAAGGATAATTTTTTGTAAGTTGATTAATAATCATCTAATCATTAACTTAACTAAATTTTACATAAATATGACACATCTTAGAGAACGATATAAAAATCATTTAATCGAAAAAAATTAAAGAAATATTCTAAAGAAAACTAACCTTGATTTTTAATTATTTTCTATTTCCGTTCTCCAGCTTCTAAATATTTAATTGTTGGCCAAGCAAGCTTTTTCTATATTTTTATTCTTTGTCTTATTTCAGTTAATGTCAACTTCAAGTCAACGCAATCTGAAAGTCCTTTTTTTATTTCGCACAAATTTTTGGTATTAAATTCTAATACGTCGCATAAATCTAATGCAGCATTCAGTTCTGCTTCCTCCTTCAGATAAAATAAACTAGAATTCTCGATTTCGGGCGTGTTTAAAAAATGCCTGTCGTCCTCAATCTTCAAATTAATTTTGCTATCCACTTTATTTTCCTTTTCGCTCGTAAATTCATTTCCCAAAATAGTAAGTGTTTCACATTCTCTACGGATTAAATTTTGAACCAATTGCCCAGTGTGCACAAAGTTTGGCGACGTCTTTACGACATCGTTACGACATCTGTACGACAACTTTACGACATCCTATGTCCATGTCGTTAAGGTGTCTTTACGATATCATAAATAAGTCGTATGATCTGACGATGTCTCTACGATATCGCAAAGACGCCGAAACGACATGGACATATGATGTCGTAAAGATGTCTTAAGGACGTCGTAACGATGTCGTAAAGACGTCGCCAAATTTTGTGCCCACTGGGTGCCTAAACTCTTTATTGTTTCCTGAACACTCATCAGATCTGTTAGCTGCCAAATGAGCAATTTTGTGCACTATTAAAGAACGCTCGTATACTTAACTTCCGATATAAGAAGCCCCGGTTTAAGCTATTCCTAGAACTGATGAACTCCGCAGTTTCCTGATGAGAGGAGCCGCGGGGGTGCAAGAGACGATTTGCTCAGCCAAGCGTGACAAACAGCTCGAGGGCCGCGCTTTCAGCGCGTTAGTTAATGCACCCGTTTGCGTCATACAACCAAACCCAAAATAAATGGTTCATGCACCTCTGCCTGTTTACATTTGGATTTCTCCGATTTAGGATCAAGGCCAGGATAAGCCATGCCCGAAAACGGTCTTCTATCGGGAGTTGACTGTACTTTCGTATTTAAATTTCTTGGTTTAAATTGCACTCAAATGAGTTCTCCACATTTAAACTATAACGTATACGTGTGCGACTCTTTTCATGTATTTTTAAGTGAGATATCCTCGAAAATCTTTTCAAGCAAACGGCACAAAGTGGACCCAGCAGGCACAAAATTTGGCGACGTCTTCACGATATCGTTACATCTTTACGACTTTACGACATCCTATGTCCATATCATTACAGTGTCTTTGCGACAATTGCTTCAGACACCTATTCTTAATATCCCTATTATAGCTATACTTATTAGGGGTTTGACTATACGATATCCCTGGTATATGAAAAATGGTCAAGGATATTCATTTTCGCTGATCCAGGGATCTTTCTAAATTCCTTCGTTCATTTTCAGCCTAATGTTTGGCTATAATAAGGAATAATATCCCTGTCACAGCTCAATTTTTTTTACCGTGAATTTATGAAAAATACTGCGAGGGGTTATTCACTGTTTTAATCTGGTATAAACTCTGCTATGTAATCTCATGTAATCTTGTGTAATCACTTGTAATATTTTGGAGTAATAATAGATAACATTTTTTTAACTTTTTAAAGTCACATTAAATACGAGATCAAGTGTTATTTGACACCAAATAACTTTTAAAAAACCAACTGAAATCAAAGTTCTTAGAATCAAAATATAAATTATTTGATTATGATACCTTATAGGCTTTATATGATCCCTTCTACCGTTTCTCTAAATTATTATATCATTGTTCCTATCATCTCTCTTCTACCTTTGTTCGAATATTTTTCTTTTATCCGTCTTCACTTTATAATTAACAAATTAATGGAGCAGTTGCATGCATTTTAGATCCTATACTTTTTTAAAACTACATACAATTCTAAAAATATACTTAATTGGTGAGAAAAAAAATACTTGAAAAGGGTATGGAAAACCTTATTCAAACAACTTTGTGACCTTGACACATCACACTCGATCTTATAGCCGTAATCAGCAATGCCTCGATTATTTTGCTTATTATTAAAAAAACTTTTCTTGAGTAATGATATTCAGTTTTATGATGTTTGAATTCTACAAGGAAAAAGAATATTTAAAAAAATGCAATAAATCATTTTTGCTTTCTTAAAATAAAAATTAAGTCAAAATTAAATTTAATCATTTATTCAATTTAATAATTACAGGCTTTAAGGTGGTTGTCGTGCCAAAAAACAGATCTCTGGACAAAATAATTTCTCTATTATATTAAGAACCAAACTAATGTTACTAATTATGCCATTTCAAATAAAAACGGTAGGAAAAAAATCAATTACGAAAGATATTGTTTCTCGTAAGTCTTAAATTTGTTGGTACAAAATTATTTTTTCTTTAATAAAGCATGGCTGATGATATCGTTTTAATTCTTAATCTAGTGTACAGGAAAAATGAGATTTTCGGCAACTTGAGACCAAACATTATCAACGAGCATATAATTCTACAGAATACAAAATTTAAAACTTTTAATTTGTATACGTCTTTAGATAATAAGGAATTTATAAAAAATGATATTTTGAATTCAAGAATATTTTTTACATGCTCCAAATTAAAAATTTGTAATGGCGATTTATAACCACAAATGGAATAGTTAATTTTTCAATTAAAATAATAAATTTTTCACCAGAAGAAGAAGATTTTCAAACAAACTGATGAAATTTCAATTAAAACTATAAATCTTCAACTGCAATAGATAAATTTTAAACGAAAAAGATGATATTTTAACAAAAGAGTTTAACTTTCAAACCAAGTAATTTTATTTTTAACGAAAAAGATGAATTTTTAATGAAATAGTTGAATTTTTAACAAAATAGTTAAATTTCCAATAAAAGTGATGAATTTTCATTCTTTTTAACTACAATGATGAATTTTCCACTAAAATTATGAAATATTAAACTGGATTAGTTAAATTTTCAACCAAAAAGACCAATTTTCAAATCTAGCTAGGATTATTTAACTGGAATACTTGAATTTTCAAAAAGATTAATTTTCTATTAAAAAAAAAAAGATTTTTAAACGAAATACATACATTTTCTACAAATTAGTTGAATTTTTAAATGAAAAAGACCAATTTTCAACCAAATAGTTAGATTTTGAATTTAAAAATCAATTTTCAACCAGAAATGGAATAGTTACATTTTAAGTTAAAAAGATAAAATTGTAATCAAACTGTTGAATTTGTAACTAAAATGATGAATCATCAACTGGAATAGTTGAGTTTTAACCAAAAAGATTAATTTTTTAACTAAAATTAAGAGACTGAATTTTAAACCAAAAAGAGACATTTTTAAACAAGAAAATTAATTTCGACTAAAAAAGATAATTTTTCAAACAAAAATTCAATTTTTAAATTTTCAGTAAAAAAATTATTTCAAGCTACAGAGAGGCATTTTTAATTAACGTGATAGTTAAATTTACAAATGTAATAATTAAAATCGCCGTAAAAAATTAACTTTTAGCAAAGGAAAACGAATTTTTAACAAACCAGCTCAGTTTTCAACCAAATAGATGAATTTTCAATTCAAATTATGGAACCTTTAAAAAAATAGTTTTTAACAAAAGGGCTTACCATTTAAACAAATAATAACATTTTAATTTAAAAAAAAATGAATTCTGAACAAAAAAATGTAGTTGATATTTCAATAAAAAATATTTTAATTTTTAATCAAAAACAGTTTAATTCAACCAAAAAAATTCGACTTTTCAAAATTAGTCGAATTTTTAACTATGAAACATTTTTCTCCCAATAACAGAGAGAAACATATTCCAAACAAATTGGTAAATTTCCAATAAAATACATGCACTTTCTAACGACATACTTGAATTTTCAAAAATAAAGTTAAGTACAGTAATATAAATCGAGTTTTACAAATAAAGAATGATTGTTATTGAATTATATATTGTAATTTAAAAAAAATTAAGCACGCTCGCGAAGAACCTTCCTGGCTTAAAAAAATCCCTCATATTTCCAGGGTTTTTCAGGTACAAAAATTTCGGGTTTTTCAGTCTAAGAGATATTTTAGACCATCGAATGCCTTTTTTCAAACTCGACATTCGGAAAAACGTCTGAACTCAGGAAGATGGTTTTCCGCAGTTTTCCTCTCCCATGGTCAAATTTACAGGCAAATGTGAGTATTTTCAATTTAGTCGGATGCAGTCTCGGGTTATCACTGGATGTGAATAAATTCAAACAGTGATTCTCAGCCCACCTTAGTTTAGTCAAAAGTTAACAGAATGTTAAAAAATTAAGTTATGGTACAATAAATTATACCACAGTTCTACGGGACTTAAATGAACAAGCCTAGTTTCAATAATAATGCCTCTGGAAAATTATACGACCGTCTAATAATAGCTTCGTTTATAATATTTGTAATAATAAATAATATGTATTCAATAAATAGATTCTTGAGTAGAAGTAAAAAATATATTTTGTCTTACACGTGTATTACAATTATTTTTACAAGTATCAAATTCACTAATAAATGGATTACATTTCATTAAAATAAACAATATGTAATAAAGCACTTACAGTAAAAACTGTAATTAATCATTCTTAATCAGCCATTCAGTTTGAGAGCAGATCGTTTTTCTTATTCAATCACACGCCTAAAAAAACTGTACATATTTCGCGCATATGGCATATCAGCAACTTTTTACTTTAAAATCCTTCTCTCTCGCGTATCTTAAACCAATGAATACCAAATATCAAGAAAGAAGAACTTAAATTACTTCCTCTTTAATTTCCGTTTTGATATTATCAATCTGTATTTCGTAACTGAAATTACTTGTATCTAATGGATCATGAATTTCATTCTTCACCGCATTAAAGTAATTATTTTCACGAGGATACATGTCACTCTTAGCAAACTCCGAAGCCCGAGCATGCGCAATTTTGTGCACTATCAAAGTACGTTCGTACCTGAATCTTTTTTTGCAAATATTACACTCAAAATAGAGCTGCTTTTCGAGTGGGGCTTTTCTGAATTTTTTTTGTGCAGCTTTTACGTGTAACTGCTCATGTATCGTTAAAGAACCTTGCATTACATATCCTTTCTTGCAAAATTGACACTCAAAGGGTTTAACTCCTGGATGGACATGCATATGGTCCTTCAATTCTTTCAATCTACGGAACTCTTCTGAACAAATGCGGCATTTAAAAGGCCGCTCATCGCACCTATGAGCAATTATGTGCCATTTCATATCATCACGATCGATGAATTTTTCCTTGCAGATATCGCACTCAAAAAGCTCCTGCACAATATGCTCGCCCAAATGATCATTAAGCTCATATATTGTACACACTCGGTGTCCACAGATCTCACACCTGTAGAGTTTTCGGTGAGAGAGCATATGGGTTTTTAAATAACTCCCCACGGAATATCCTTTGTGGCAAACTGGACACTCGAAGGGTTTAGCACCTTCGTGAATTTCCATATGATCCTTTAACTCTCGCAATTTTGGAAAACTTTTTGAACAAACTCGACATTTGTAAGGTACATCATCATTCTTGCGATCCATTGTCTGGAATCTCATATCACGATTGCCAAATTTCTCCATGAAAATATAGGACTGCAAAGGATGCTGTCCAATATAATCACACATCTGAATATAAATATATAGAGCTTTTTATCCAAATGTACCTTTATCAAAATAGAGCCCACTTTCTAGACAATTTGTTGTTCGTTTGCGAACTTCACATTCCAAGAGTTTAACTCTGGCCTTCTTCGTTACTTTTTGATAGAAACTGAAAAAAGTTGAATTGGAAATATGTAAATATTATTAATATGTCTAATAAGAATTAGAATAGAGATTAGGGTGCATAGTATCATAATTTTTTGTTTATTTTTAAGTCAATGTTTACAGGTTCCCTTAGGCAGTTTCAGCTCAGAAAATTAATTTTCTTAGTTTCCGATTAAAAAATATACCAATTCAAGATTAAAAACACTATTTTATTCCTAGAACATGGTTCCTTTGACAATATAAAGAGAATACTCTCTATAATGAATAAACTAGAAATATTTACAGAAAAAAATGTACAGAAGAAAATCTTGAATTTCGAAATGAAGGGGCACTCTGCATGTGCCAAAACCCCAATTTTCCAGGAGAAATAAAAAATTGTCTAACTTTTACGCAAATAATTTTAATCGAAAAAATGCAAAAACGTTTCAAGGTACTGTTCGGCTTTATTGAATCATGAAACGAACATCCTGAAAGAAGCATACTTCTCCGAGAAAACCTTGGACAAAGGGACAGTGTGTCCCAATAAACTCTGATTTTTATACATAATAAGTTGCGTAACTGTTTTATTTTTCAATTACTAATGGTTAGTTCTATTAAATCGCAAAAAGAGCGATTTGAAAAAGATAACCATGTGCGAGAAAGCCCTGGTCAAAGATCGACGATCACCAAAAAGCTTCAATTTTGACATATAAACAGTTGGGTAACTGTTTAATTTTTTGATTTAAGAGAAAAACAAAAAACCCGCTTTTGAGCTATTGGTTAGCTCTATTGAATCGCTAAAAGAGCACTTTAAACAGGATAACCATGTGCGAGAAAGCCCTGGTCAAAGATCAACGATCACCAAAAAGCTTCAATTTTGACACATAAACAGTTGGGTAACTGTTTAATTTTTTTATTTAAGAGAACTTTCGGGTCTAACTGGCCCAAAATAGTCTACAGGGACACAAGTTCGTGAAGTGTGGCCCTTCAAATACAAAAATACACATTTTTATGGTTTGGAGATTTCTCTAGTACTTTAAAATGTATTATGTGAATAAAATGAACTGAAAGTGACCAATGAGCATTAATAATGTAACTAATGTTTTTTTCACTCCAAAAGAATTCGAAGTTTATCAGAATTCCAGGTGAATGTAAAGAAATTCATAGTGAAGTCAAAACAATTAAAAACATTAAAAAGAATTAAAAGGAATTCGAATAAATCCGTTGATTTCAATACATTGGGAGTGAGTTTAGAATAACTCAAGAGAAACCTAAACACTTTGATGAAATTCATCAGAATTTTAGTAAATTAAACAAAACTTAAAAGATCCACAAAAATTCCTTGAATTATATAACATTGAAGTGAATAAAAGTCTGGTCAAATTCCACAGAATATAAGTGAATTGAAAACAAACGATTTAAATACAGTTCGAGCAAATTCATAAAATATGAATAAATAAAAAAATGGAAATGAATTGAAAACAATGGAAAAATAAATGTTAACAAAATTCATTGAATTCATTAAGTTTTTAGTGAATTTAGAAGAATTAAAAAGAATTTGTTAAAAAATGCCTGAGGATTTAATACACTTTATATAATACATACAATACATTTTGGTTCATTCTTTTAAAATTTAGGGGATATTTTGTTACCGAAAAGATCAATTTGTAGGGAAGCTATTTAGGAAAAAAATAAAACTTTTTTGGACAACCTTAATGAGCATAGAGAAAGCACTATTTTTGCATATTAGAATCTTTAAGTCTTGCATTAGGCCTTTTTATATACATGTTAAATTTTAATTACTAAACTTAGAAAACCATTCTAGATTTTTTAAAAAATCTGCGGTAAAATTAAGTTTAGCTACATTGAATAGCAAATTATTTAAGAATACGCAGAATTTTTTTTTCGTAGCAAATACTTGTCAATTTTAATTGAAAAATAGAATTTCTCTGTTATAGTTAAAGTTAAAAAATAGTTAATTAGTTAAAGTTAGTAGAATTAAAAGTTATAGTTAGTTTAGTTAAATTCTATAATCCCAAAAAATCCATGAAATTCAATGGATTTCTAGGGAATACCAAAACATTCACGTTAAATTCAAAAGAATTTAAAGATAATAATAATAATAATTTTGAATTTATTCATTTTAGAGAATATTTTCATCTGTTTTAAAGGAAATCCTGAGCGTATTATTTCAGGGAAAAATCTTTTGGGGCCATTTCAGATAATTCATTTTTTAATGTTATTAAAAATTTTTCACGTTCTAAATCAGATAATATCTTCAAAGGATTTTTTGTTTTATAAAATTGCAGTCTTATTCCTCAATAAATAACACATCACTTTTAGCGGGGAATGAATTTTTTATTTATAAATTTGTATTTTTTAAATCGAAAATTAAGAAAACTTATTTTTAAACCCAAAACAGCCTAGCGGCACTTTCGATCGGGCATCCTAATATATATGTATACACGTATGCGCATTAGGGTGGTCTAAAGCAAGCTTTGTTTATGGCCCTCTTCAAATTTTTAACTTTTGTTGTCAAAATGTTCCCGGAATTTTAACAGAATTTAAAATATATATTTAGGCGTCTCAAACCATTTTTTCAAAATTTTACTATGTTTTTTTGTCGATATTGAATTATTGCTTTACTTTGGAATACAACCATTGTTATATTTTTCGTGAAATACATCGCCCAGATTTTTGATAGAATTAAAAAAAAAGTAGGGGTCTTTCAAACCTAAAAAAAAGCTTATTTTATAATTCGCAATTAATGGGTTATTTTTTACTTTAGCATTCATGCATTTCATTGTCTTGTCAAAGTAAAATAATCCATTAACAGCGGAAATTAATGTAAAATAAGAAATTGTTGTAAAAAAGGACGTAAGACCCTAAATATATATTTTTAAATTCTGCCAACGCGGCGATCTACGTCATAAAAAATAAAACACTGGTTTGATTCCAAAGTAAAATAGTCCATAAAGAACAATTAAAATAAAATAAGCAAATATTTGCAAAAATAGACTTGAGAGATCCTTGAATATACTGTTGTTAAATTCTTTTAAAATTCAGGGGATATTTTGTCACGGAAAGGATCAATTTGTAGGGAAGCTTTTTAAGACAACATAAAACTTCTTTGGACAATCTTAATGAGCATAGAGAAAGGACTATTTTTGCATATTAGAAGCCAATTTTAATTCGAACTCATTATCAGAATGGTTCTTATTTTTTATACTTGACGGACGCTTTTATAGAATTTCACTGTTTTCACTCTCCAGTTTTGTTCAAATTACCAAAAAAAAATTTTCTGAAAATTTTGAGCGAAATCAGTTAATATTTAGCGGTTGCGCAAAGACCCCATAAAGTTTCCTGTTTATTTAACACGGGATAAAGTTAGCTTTTTGTCAGTGTAATATTTAAACGCGATAATATGCTACAAATAATTCCGTCTTCCAGTATATTGTTCAGAATTCATCAGAGAATAATAATCAATCCTAAATTTGTCACTATGAGTGACAAATTTGATTTAACGTTTTAAGTTTCTTTTATAAATAATCATTAATTTGTTACGTAAGGTTACTCAGTAATTTTTGAACTAATTTTGATTTCTTTTAACAATTTATATCTTTTATAAACATTTTTTTTAGGGAAGGCGCGAAATGAATTTATTTTCTAGATTTTATGAATATTTCAATGAATGATAACAATAAGATAAATTGTTTAAATAATTTTGGAATTGAGAGGTAAAACGTGTTTGTTCAAGTATATAGTTTAAATAAAAAAAAGCAAGAGAAACGTTTTATCTCACAAATTTTCAACAGATTTAAATATTTTAAAGTACTAATTTTTTCGAAGAATACTTGTAAATTTCCCAACAAATTTAAATTATTTAAATAATATTACTTTGTGTTAATATAATATAAATATAATTGTAACATTATTTCGACAAATGATGTCATTGTTTGACTTGATTATAGTATTCACAACATGTGGAAAATACATTAATTTCGCAACTTACCGGAAAAAACAAATGTTTTAACAAATTTAAAATCTTAAAACAATAGAAAATTAGTTAATAAATGACTGGATATTCTTCAATTATCGATAAATAATTATTTATGTAAAAAAGCTTTCAAACACAGTTAATAACTGCGCAATATTAAGCAAAATTCAAATATGTCACTTACGGCGACTTTGGGAACCGATAAGAGTGGCTTAAAGTAATTCACCCTCAAAATTTATGAATGATTCTTATTCTTCGACAAATTCTGAACAATATACTGCATGACGGAATTATTTATAACATATAGCGTTTAAATATTATTTCAAAAAGCTGAATTTTCCCCATGTTAAATCAATGGAAAACTTTATAGTCTTTGCACGATCCCTAAATAGTAACAGATTTCGCTCAAATTTTTACATTCTTGTTGGCATTAGAAAAAACCGGGAGGGAGGGGGAGGGGAATACGAAAAGTGAAAAATCAGAACCACCCGGCTACTCATCATTGTATAACACATGCCGGCAAATCAGAATTTTGAGGTTAAACCAGAGCAGAAAGATAACTTTGCCTAACTTTTATGATTTCCTCATTATTTACATTGAAATTATTCAAAATTCAATCTCTAAACTAGTCTAAACTTTATATTTTGTATTTTTCTTCATTTTATACCCCAAAACTTCTTTTTGGGAAAAAATAAAAATGGATATAAATTCGTAAAATTGATCAAAATATAAAAATTATAAACGAATTAATAGAAATGCTTCTTGTGGCTCATAAATAAATTACATTCTATATACCTATAATTTACCCAAATGTCAGCATAATCGCCCATAACAACAGTGATAAGAAAACCGCATCGTATACGCCGCAAACCGCACACCAATATTTGGAGGTTATGTACGAATAAAAATTATCCATTGACTTCAAAAAAGCCGGTTAAAAGAAATAATTATACTTTATGGCAATATAATCCAAATTGGACAGTAAATTCGATGAATAAATTGCAAGAACAAAATAAACAACCATTAGCGAAGAAAACTAACCTCCTTTTTGAATTATTTTCAAGTTTTCAATGTCATTCCATCGTTATTCAACGTTTTCAATAATAAATTACTTTTTTGATTAATTCTGTTTTTAACAACAGACTAAGCGTAATCTTATGGTTATGTAAATAAAATATCCTTTTAAACAAAGACGATGAAGAACCGATAAGCACGTGTAAACAGTTAAAATTTTGCGAATTAAACGTTGCGGCGTCGTATGGTCGATAACTTAGGAATTTCATGTTTTTTGAGTTTTACTCCAAAAATAGTTATAATTAGAATGAAAGGATTACAAATCGCGCGTTATATTTTTTGTCTATATAACATTTTTTTTTAAATGTCCCGCCGGCTCTTTATTATTATTCTTCGCAAATTCTTTGATTATTAACTGGGAGTTTTCGAAATTGTGCGTGAAATTAAATAATTCAACGTGGAAAAATTTTTTATTTTGAATTAGTCATTTTCATTTCATCGCCGGCTAACTTCACTTCGTTGAGTGTAAAAAAAGAAACGAATTGGGGTGGATTGCGGCGAATTCAATGTTTAAATTCACCCGAATTCGACTTTCTGATTCGCTGAAACGAATTGAACCAAAGTGAAGTGAATGCGTATCAATTCGCCTTAATTCGTGGTCAAGGTTATTTCGAAAAAAAAAAAAATAAAAATTGCATGCCTCGAGACTCGAACCGGCGATCCCAATAAATGGACGAGTCCACAGGCTGACCAATAATAAGCTACTGGATTCATTATGATATATTTTACAATGGATCGTATATGCTCAGCGCTACGGTTATATCATAAGAATTCGATTGAATAGGCCACATTCTTCAACTGAATCCGCGTTGGTGAATTCAGATGAATTGCAGCTTGACATAAAATGTCGCTAATTAAAATGAAATGCCGGACACTAAAAGTAATTGATGCTGATGCATTGAAAGTAATTACGTCCCCTAACAATTTTTTGCTGAATTGGGGCGAATAGGATATTTGAAGATTATAGTACTTTTCACGAATTCACAACCAGCTCCAATTCGAAATTGTCACAAGTCAAGATTCACTGGGATTCCTAGCGAATTATTCTCAATTCGCTCCATATGTATAATTACCGAGGAAACATGGTTACATAACAGATCTGTAACTGTTCTAAAGCACAAAAGAATGTGTTCTAGAACAGATTAGTAACAGGTTACGAACATACGAGTAACTATGTCATCGCCCATACGCTAGAACAATTCTGGAACGGTTCTAGAACGCTGTGACAACCGATCTGTAACATTTTACAGATCATAGAACAATTTTAGAACTTAATTGCAAATGTTGTCTGACAAATATTTAACAGATCTAGAATGCTGTGACGACCGATCTGTAACATTTCTAGAACAATTCTAGAACCTTAGTACGCTGCGGTATAAAAAATCTAGGAAAATTCTATAAAAGTTATATAACAACTCTGTAACATATCTAGAAATGTTATTTATCAAATATAAAGCAGTTTTATGTTCCAGGATAGTTATGATCCGGGATAGCGAGTACGCAGTTCCGACTAACAAAAAGTATACGTCCGAGATATCCACATTAGGGATATTCGTAAAGGTTAGCTCGACCGCAGTGTTAGCGAACTAAACTTTGATACTAATTCGTTCTAGAACACACTTGAAACAGGGTTCTAGAACTTCGATATAACACTGTTACGGCACAGTTCTAGAACAAATTTGAAACCAATATTATAGAACGTCTGTGATCAGTTTTTTTAGAACAATTCCATAGCACATGTTACAGAGCAGTGCTGTCACATAGCTCTAGAACAGTTCTGTCACAATTTTGTCACAGTTTTTTAGAATACTGTTGCCTTTTTGGTCTAGAACAGTCCGGTCACAATTTTCTCACAGTGTTCTAGAAGACGGTTACCTTTTTTTTTTAGAACAGTTCTGTCACCATATTGTAAAATCTGTTATAGAACACAGTTCCTTTTTTGATCTGGAACAGTTACAGAACGTGTTTGCTGGTTAGTTTCTTTTTACTGGGAGAGGAGAAGACAATGAACTACATCAGACCAAATGGATGAGACAAAACTTTATTTTTGTAATGCGTTCGTAATGAATAATAATTATTATGATTTTATTATTCTCTGTTCGATTGACGACCTTTTAGTTTCAGGAAATAAAATTTAAAAAAATTCAAGACACTGACACTGAAAGGTCGTCAATCGACAAAATAATGGAACTTGACTGAGAAAATACATTCTGCACTTGCGAAATATTAATTTTATTATTATCAATATTACTATTCAGACCTTTACAACTTACCTGCACGTTTCGATTATTTTCTCCAAATTGTCTCATGCAGTTGGAGTCTCATGTGGTAACCTTGCTAATGACTGACAATATTTACACTTACTTTTAAGTTTAGAATATTTCCTCCAAAAACTTGGCAGCAATCCTGTGGCAAGCAGTATGCTAACCTTTCAGACATTTCCACCTATACCAGCCTGACCGCGTGAATCGTTTTTTGGTTCTCTTATATTGATTTTTGATTGACAAATTGCTGGACGCCAACAAAAACACTGACATGCATGCAGTGACGCTAGGAACTGCGTAAATTGGGACCGTCTGAACAGTTTCCAATTTGAATGCATAATATTGTGTAATATGATCGACTGAGTACCCGCGCACTGCGAAACACTGCATGGGCTAGCAGTTTTAAAAATTATTAGACCGAGAGCCGAGTGTATTTATCTGTATTATTATTGATAGTATTTATTGATTTCAAATCTACCCGCGCTTTCTGGCACTTGATCAGTTGGAAAAGTAGCTTACAAGGGGCGCAGCGATACAAGGCTAGGTGAGCCAATGAAAGTCGCTTGACAAAAATAACTTAAAGTCGCAGTAGAAGCAATT
>NC_046666.1:61245197-61245782 GCF_010883055.1 Belonocnema kinseyi | reverse complement strand
CCCCCCCCCCAGATCCGCCACTGATTAAGTAGTTGCTATTTTTAATTAAGCACCACGAAATTAAACTTATTCGACCCTTAATACACACAAATTTAAAATTGTCGGATTCTTAACTTACATCAGGTATTTTTACTTCAACGACTCATCGTAATGAGCAATAATAATTATCATGTTATTATTTCATTTAATAATTATTAAAAAATAAAAACTATTTTTCAAGTAAAGTTATATTGAAAAAATTGGTTTTTACGAAGATATTAGCCAAATAGGGCAAAAATGGACCGTTTCCCATTCATTTGGTCCATTGTTTTCTCCCTTTTCCCCTCAGCATTCAACGATGTGAAGTTAGCCGATGGTTAAATTGAAAATATCTAATAGGGTATTTTGAATTCAACCACCGCCCTGGCGAAAATTTCGGATAGGATTTCATTCCGAAATATGTATACAAACCAACTGCGAATCCGAAATCAATTCTACATTTCGATCGAATTAAATCGTTCGCATTCATTTTGATTGAAAATTGGTTTAGGTCGATTCGAGTTCAGATTCATTCGGATTAATCATTTATTTCGATTTAAATATTTA
>NC_046666.1:61241005-61245097 GCF_010883055.1 Belonocnema kinseyi | reverse complement strand
AATTGCTTCTACTGCGACTTTAAGTTATTTTTGTCAAGCGACTTTCATTGGCTCACCTAGCCTTGTATCGCTGCGCCCCTTGTAAGCTACTTTTCCAACTGAGCAAGTGCCAGAAAGCGCGGGTAGATTTGAAATCAATAAATACTATCAATAATAATACAGATAAATACACTCGACTCTCGGTCTAGTAATTTTTAAAACTGCTGGCCCATGCAGTGTTTCGCAGTGCGCGGGTACTCAGTCGATCATATTACACAATATTATGCATTCAAATTGGAAACTGTTCAGACGGTCCCGATTTACGCAGTTCCTAGCGTCACTTCATGCATGTCAGTGTTTTTGTTGGCGTCCAGCAATTTGCCAATCAAAAATCAATATAAGATAACCAAAAAACGATTCACGCGGTCAGGCTGGTATAGGTGGAAATGTCTGGAAGGTTAGCATACTGTTTGCCACAGGATTGCTGCCAACTTTTTCGAGGAAATATTCTAAACTTAAAAGTAAGTGTAAATATTGTCAGTCATTAGCAAGGTTACCACATGAGACTCCAACTGCATGAGACAATTTAGAGAAAATAATCGAAACGTGCAGGTAAGTTGTAAAGGTCTGAATAGTAATATTGATAATAATAAAACTAATATTTCGCAAGTGTAGAATGTATTTTCTCAGTCAAGTTCCATTACTTTGTCGATTGACGACCTTTCAGTGTCAGTGTCGTGAATTTGTTTATATTTTATTTCGTGAAACTAAAAGGTCATCAATCGAACAGAGAATTGAACATGATTGAGAAACTGCATTTTACACTTCGGAAAGATTACTATTCGTATATTTATGACTTGGCTTTACGTTTAGAATATTTTCTCGAAAAAGTTGTGTCTGCATTTCCATGACGTCATGCTAAAATACTCAATTCAAAATAACGAGGGCTTCCCGCTCTTCAGTCCGTTTCTTAAATTGGTCAATCACTGACGCGGAGAGCGTACAGGGGCCGTGGTGGGAGGTGACGGAACTGCTCAATTCAAAAAAGCCGTCTACGGGGTACTTGAAATAGGGGAGACTTCACTTTATTATTTTTTTTTTTTTAACGAAAAAAAGTAGAGAGTTATTCAGCTTGAAATAAGCATTCGAACGATTCAAACCTGTACATTATTAAATCTGCCGCGTTACATTCGCAACGTCCTGAATGGCATAAAATGTTAATTTCAAAATATAGAGGAAATTAAGAACTAAAAACAAAAAATAAATTCAAGTTTTACAGTCATAATATAATAATTTATTTATAAAAGAATGAACGCTTGGGTCTAAGTTCAACACGTGTAAAAATTACATACATAATTACGCTCTATCTTTCGGCATTCCATAAAGTTTAAGTGTGCGGTCCATACTGGTTGAAGCAATATACTGGGCATGTTTTCCGAAGCGAACGCCTGTGGCTGTGGCTGTGTGATCATTGAAGACTTTAAGTTCTTGCCATTGCTTACACAAGAAGATTCTGCAAATGAATAAACAAAATGTTAGAATAGAAACTAAATTTCTAAAAAATCCTGTGAAATATAATATAAAACCAAATAAAGAAAATATCAATGGGTGTCTACACAAATCCTAGAAAAAAATTCCCAGACAATTCCAGGTATCTCAAGTTTTTTGCACTCGGAATATGTATACTGGGCATATAGACACTACCTATTCTTAAATATATTAGGACCATCGATTAATTAAATATTTAAATAATACTAAAAACCTAATTAAACCATTTTTGAAATTAAATTTAAAAGGATGAATTTTTAAACAATTAATTAGATTAATTTTCTACCAAAAATGACGCGTTTTCAACAAACTGCACAACTTTTCAATGAAATAGTTAAATTTTTAGTTTAAAAAATTATTTTTTAACCAAACTGCTGAATTATAAAATAAAATGATGAACCATCAATCGGAATAGTTGAATTTTAAGCAAAAAATATAAATTTTTAACTAGAAGAATGAATCTTTAATTGGAATAGTTAAATTTTCAATCAAGCAGATGAAAATTTGTTTCTTTGGCAGAAATAAATATTATTGGTTAAAAAACTAAATTGTTTGGTTGAAAATTAACCTACTCTAGTTAAAGATTGATCCTTTTAGTAGAAAACTGATCTTTTTAGTTAAAAATTCAATTATTTCAGTTGACGATTCATCTTTATTGTTTAAAATTCATAGTTTTGTTTAAAAATAAAACTACTTCGTTGAAAGTGAAACTCTTGTTAAAAATTTATCTTTTCGATGTAAAATTGATCTTTTTTGGTCGAAAATTAATTTTTTTTAAATAAAATTAAACTATTCCATTTTTAGTTGAAAGCTAATCCTTTTAGTTCGAAACAAATTTTCAACCAAAGTGATGAATTTTCAACTAAAATGATAAATCTTTAACCGGTATACATTTATTTTAAACCAAAAAGAGGAACCTTAATATTTTTTTACCAAAAAGTAGGATTTTTCAAAAAAATACGCGCATTTTCAACGAAATAGTTGAATTTTGAAGTAAAAATGATCCATTTTCAAACAAAAATGAAATTTTTAAATTTTCAGTTAAAAAAATAATTCTAAACCAAACTGGTGAATTTTCAACTATAGTGGTGGATCTTTCACTGAAATAGTTGAATTTGAAACAAAAAAGATGCATTTTCTACTAAAATGATGGATCTTTAAATGCAATAGTTGAATTTTCAACCAAAAACATAAATTTTCATCCAAGAAGATTAATTTAAACGAAAAAAGACGAATTTTAAATCAAATATATCAATTTTCAACGAAAAAAGATCAATTGTCAACCAAAAATTGAATAGTGAAGTTTTCACTAAAAAAAAGTAATTTTCAACCAAAAAGATGAATTTTCAACAAAAAATTTAGTAGTTAGATTTTTATTCGAAAAAATGAATGTTCAACAAAAGAGATACATTTGCAAACCCAAGAAAATTATAGAATATTAAACTGGTATAGTAACGCTCTTTTAGTTTAAAAATTATTAATTTACAAACCAAAAATTTCAAGAAACAAGTTAAATTTTCAGTAACAAAAAATTAATTTTCAGCCAAAGAAAAAGAAATGAATTTTCAACAAAATAGCTCATTTTTCAGAGATGAATTTTTAATGAAAATTATGCAATATCAAAAAATTAAGATTTAACAAAAAAGTTTAACTCACAATCAAGTAATTCAATTTAAATTTAAAAAAAATATGAATTCTGAAAGAAGTTGATTTTTCAACTAAAAAAGATTTTAACTTTTAATGAAAAAACATTTGAATACAACCGAAAAAAGACAACTCTTCAAGATGAGTTAATTAAGGAAGAATTCGCAGTTAAGAGAGACAAACAAATGAAAGTACGCTGCTAAGTTTACAATTAAAAAGTTAAATTTGCAAACAAAAAGACGAGTTTTCAATCTAGAAGATTAATTTTCTACTAAAAAGATAGACTTTTCAACAAAATTCATGAATTCTCAAACAATACTTGAACTATTTAATTAAGAACTATCGATTTTCAACAAAAAATAGGATAGTTAAATTTTAATTTAGAAAAATTGATTTAAAACAAACAAAAAACATGAATTCTCAACCAAACAGTTCAGTATTGTAATATTATAACACTTTTATGAATAAATAATTATTTCTATTCGATATTATATTGCAATATAAACGAAACAATTGAAAACGCTCTCGAAAAAATTTAAAGGTAATCTCAGGCTTTCTAGGTTACCTGACATCGGATCCAGCCACTGCAAGATATGTTCCACTCTGATCGAAACAGATGTCTTTCACTTCATACGATTCTTCGAGTTGTAAGGATTTGAAATTCTTCAACTTCCGTAAATCCCAAAGTTTCACGGACGAATCCTCCGCTGCGGTAGCCAAGTAGTATCCGTTTTCTGAAAAGCTGATTGCAGTTATAGGTCCATTATGACCAGGGAAATTGGCCACGTTCGACTGTTCTTTCAGATCCCAGATTTTGACTTGAGAATCAGCTGTACCCGTTCCGAAGATTAAACCGTCAGGATGAAACTGGGCAGTGGTTAGAGGTTGATTTCCCTGACCTGCCACCTAATTAAAGAAATT
>NC_046666.1:61230195-61240905 GCF_010883055.1 Belonocnema kinseyi | reverse complement strand
TTATATATTTTACAGCTTCTAGAGCGACTTATACTAAATTGTGAATACTTTTGAACTCCTTAGAATGGTCTTTTACCTTTTCAAATTATTTAGAATTCTTTTAACTTCTTTGAAATATTCTGATTTCAAACAAACATTTTTCACGGCCAATAAAATTTAAGAAACCAAACTATAGTCTAAAAATTTTTCCATATAAATTAACAACCAATAAATTAAAGCATTTAAAGTGGAGCCCTTGAATTCCAAACTTTTTAAATGGAAGTTCCAAAAATGTAAGTCCACGTTAACATTTTCAATAGTCTAAATTAAAGAATCAAGCAATGAACTTTAAAAATTTTCAAAATTATATTATTTTAAGTAATTTTAAGCTAGGCACATTAAAAATTGAAACATAATTTTTTAACTTAACATTTCTGTAATTAGAAGTAAAATTATTTCCTTTTAAATAGTTTAAACATCCTTGGAAAGCTTTAGAATTTTATTTAAAAATCTTGAGAAATCTAAAAGTGGTTTAAAATTTTTTCAAATTCAAAATTATTTTTGATTTTTTGTTTTCGGAACTTTTGAATACATTTCAAAATGAATTGAATTTTTTCTACAATTTTTAGAAAATCCTGCAAATTGAAAAATTTTAATTTTAATTTATAAATAAGAATAGAACACTTATTATTTGTAAAAATATTAGAGTAATTTTAAAAGATATTTAGAAGTTTTAAAAAGATTCGAATTAAATTTAGAACTTGAAATAATTGAAAAATTATGGAAGGTTTTAAGGATTTTTTTTAGTTTGCAGAATTTTCAAAAATTGCAGGAAAATGTCGATTAATTTTAAAATATATTTAGAAGTTCTGAAAAAAATGTTACCACACTTCGTTTAAATTACTTAAAATAATTTCAAGTTTTTAATTAATTTTTAATCTTTTTAAAACTTCTATGTAACTCTTAAAATGACTCAAATTTTTTGTACAAATAATAAGTGTTCAATTGTTATTTGGACGTCAAAATTTAACAATTTCATTTATAAATTAAGCACTTTTTAAATTAAACAATTAAAATTGTAACGCTAAAAGATTAAAAGTTCTTCGAAAATCTAAAGATTCAAAGCTTTCTATGTAAAACAATTCAGTTTCAAATTGTTTTCTTTTAAATATTTTGTTTCAATTTACTTGTCTAAAATGAACAGTGAAATATTGCTAAGTATTAAATACTTATTCTTTTTCTACATTGAGAAGTTTCAAATTAAATAGGATAAATATTAAATAATTTACACTCACAATATTTTAAATATAATAAAAACCTTTAATTGTGACTATATTATAATCTGGAAATTCTCAAATTTTGAACGGATCTAGAGTTGTTTGGTCAAATCAATTATTGTTCAGATTTCTATACTTAGAGTACAGATCCATTTTAAAAATAATTTATTTATTTATATTTACAGTTGATAAAATTAAACTGTTTTTATATAAAAATTTCAACTTCAAATGCTTTTAATTTGTAATTGTTTAAAACTTCAAAACTGCACTTTAATTATTTAAAAAACTGTTAAAATCTAATTTGGGCAGATTTTTCTTCTGAAAATTCGTAAAATTCCCGGTTTCCCGGTCCGGCAGCCACCCTGTTTTTTTATTAAAAAATCTTCGATTTTAAAAAGTCCGAAATTTTTAATTTTTTTTTTAACCTTTAAAACTGCATTTTAAAATTCTTTAAATAAGAATATATGCTTAAAAATTAAAAATGGAAAATTTGTAAAGTGAAAGATTATTGAATTAAGCATTCTAAACTAAGTGATATAATAATTTATAAAAATAAAAATTTGAAAAATTATTTTAAAATACGGTTGAAATCAAAGTTGGACCAAGTTTTTATGATACAAATTTGATAAAATTCCAGGTGAAAAAATAAATTCACTGTCATTTCCCGGTTTTCCACGATCTCATAAAATTCCCAGTCATTTCCCGGTTTCCCGGTCCAACGGCCACCCTGATTATTTTTAAGTCCTTGAAATGTTCTGAATTCGTAGAATTTCCTGTAATATTTGAGTTTTTATAAATTCCTAGAAATTTCTGAATTCCTTGAATTCGTGGTGTTCCCTAAACTTAGAAAATCGCTTACTTAAAAATAATTCAAAGAAGTACGGGAATTCATATAATTTAAGAATTCCAGTAATTGTAAGAAATTTAGATAACTCAGAATTCAAAAGATTTCAAACCAGAGTGTATTAATTTCTAAACCTGATTGCTGATTGTCAAACAGGTGGTACAAACAATAAATAGTTGAATTAATTTTTTATCCGTAGCAACAAATTAATTAAAAATTATCGGTGTCATCATTTAGGATATCGATTAGACTTATATGCAATTTTTGTTAAAAACATTCTCTATTTTTATTTTGACGTCTACAGGATATTGAAAGTAATTATTTTTTTTTTTTTTTAATAGTTAGATATGTAGTTTCATTTGCCATGGTTTTTTCAGTATAATATTGCTAGTAGGCCATTTTCCCCAGTTTCTGATATTCTAAAAAAAATGTTTAAATTTTCTAAACGCAAAGAAAATTAGCCCAAAAATTCCTAATTTTTTAATATTCTTACGCATTTTCAATGGGTTTTCTAAAAATTGTATATCAATCAATGTAACAGTTCTCTAATTATCACCAAAAAATGTGATATTAAAACTTTTTTATAATGATGATAATTCTTAAATTGCTAATTAAACTTTCCAAAATTCAATCAATTTAATTTTAGTTCGGACATGTTCAACGTGTACATTCAGAACTCGAAAATTGTAAACATTTAACATTGCCGAAATTATTAATTTATGACTGTATCAATTTCCGTTAAATAGCTTAATTTTTATCCTTTTTATATTAAGCCTAATTTTTAATTTTGTAATTAAAAATCTTCCTTTAGAATTATTATTCAATCTTGAAATAGTCTAATAGAATATTTTCCAATTTGAAAGGAATTATTTGTTTAAATCTTCAACTACAAATCGGAAACCTTTTAAATATTACATTGAAATTTAAAATAAATAATATGCACAAAGATTGCTGTAATATGATTCCATTTTTTTTAATTGTTTAATTTTAAGCTTTGAAGTTCAAAATAGTTTTATATTTATATCTAAAATTGTCAAATTCAAAACTAAATATCAAGACTTTTAATAGGAAAATTTGAAATATTTAATAGAGGAATGGTCTTGTCATTTTAAATAATTATTTGAATTTGTAACTACAATATTTTGGAATATAAAATCTGAAACCTCCAAGAATTAATCTTAAAATTAATTTAAGAAAAAACTTCAGCTCCAAGGCCTCAGATTAAATTGTTTTAGAATAGTCCATTTAAAGTTATAATTTTGAATTAAATTTATAGAAACTTTAAAGACGATAAATATATTATTAATAAGTACCATATGACGTAGTATTATGTGAAATTCAAAACGACTGTCATTCACTGTCATTTTCACCGTGAAAAATTACAGAATTTTAAGTATTGCAAGAAAAATGGTGAACCTTTAAAGCTTAATTATTCTAAACACTTTGAAAATTATATGCTTTCTATTTGGGAACTTTTATAAATTACAAGACGCAGGAATTATGAAATACGAGAAATCTCTCGGTGTAATATTTGTCTTCCGGTGCAAATTTATCCCGTGTGGGCGGACACTCTGGGTCCTTCTAACATCAGGGTGACCACAATTTTTGAAAATTTGCATCTCTTGACTCTCCCGATGAATGTTCGCGATTTCTCCTGGGTTATAAAAAAAATTAACTCTCTTTGCGAAACCCACATTTTTCTAGTCAAACTCTTTAAATTTTCCATTATTTGAAGGAAATTTAAATCGCTTAAAAACTAATAACTTTGAAATTGCTAATTATACTTTCCAAAATTTAAACAATTCAATTTTAATTGCAAAATTAAAACCTATAAAAGGGAAAAATTAAAAAAAAGTAGCGTTCATCATAATAATTCCAAACATTAAAATTGTTACCATTTAAAATTACTGAAATTAATTATTGATGTATCAATTTCAGGTTAATTTTCATCCTTTTTAAAATTTAGGCTCAATTTAAAATTTTTTAATTTCAAATTTTTCTTTAGAATTATTATTCATTCTAGAAATTTTAGAATAAAATATTTTCCAATTTGAAATGATTTATTTGTTTAAATCATCAACCAAAAATCGGACAAATTTAAGATCTTACATTGAAGATTAAAAATAAAAATAAAGAACATAAAACAATATTGCTATAATATGATTTCATTTTTTGAAATAGTACAACTTTAAGCTTCTAAATTCGAAATTGCTTTATATTTACATTAAAAATTATTAAATTCAAAACTGACTATCAAGTTTTCATTTGAAATTTTTAAATATTTAATACCGAAATTGCCTTGAAATTTTTAATATTTCAATTTTGAAACTAAGCTATTGTAAAATTAAAAATTCCAAACCTTTTAAAATGAAGCTAAAAATTAATTAAAGAAAAAACTTTAGTTTCAAGGCCTCAAAAATTAAACTGTTTTAGAATTGCAGATTCAAAACTATAATTTTAAATTCAAATGATAGAAATTTTCAAGACTATAAATATGTTATTAATAAGTACCATATACCTTAGTATCAAGTGAAAATCAAACCGACTAGATAGATTTTTTTTACTAAAAAATCTGATTTCTATAAAAAAAAATCACTTTCATTTTCACCATTGAAAATTAAAGAATTTTAAGTATTGCAAGAAAAATTGTTAACCTTTAAAGGGTTTAGAAATTGGTTTCATTCAACAATTTTGTATTCAAATGCTTAATAATATGTAAGCTACTAACACTTTTTAACTGCACAATTTTTAATTAATTTCAGTTAAGCTGCCAAATTACAAATTTTGAACTTTTATCAACTGTCAAGAATGTAAAATTCCCTATTTAAATCCGAAATTTTAATTATTTTCGAAAAATGTCCTGTTTGAATCCAGAATTTCAATTCTTTTCGAAAATTTTCCATTTCAACTAATTGTGAGAATTAGAACTTTTTGGAAAAATTCCCTGCTCCAATTCATTATTTAATTTTTTCGAAAATACCCCGTTTTAACACAGAACAATAATTTTCTTCGAAAAATTCAATTTTCCATTGAGAATTGTTATTCTCCTGGATAAATTCCATTTCCAACTCAGAATTTATTAAAAATTGTAAATTCCTTGTTCAAATCGGGAATTTTAATACTATTCGAAAATTGTCCGTTTCCAAAAAGAATTCAGATTTTTGTAAAATTTCCTGTTGCAATTTACAATTTTAATTTTTCTCGAAAATATCCCGTTTCAACTTAGAATTAGAATTCATTCTCATAAAAAGTTCCCTGTTCCAGCTCGGAATTTAATTAAATTTTAATATTCCCTGTTCCAAGAAGAATTATAATGCTTTTGAATAAATACCAGTTTCAATTCAGAATTGGTTAAAAAGTGAAAATTCTTTGCTTCAACTCAGAATTATAATTCTTTCGGAAAATTTCCTGTTGCACTTCAAAATTTGTTCCTTTTTGAAAATTTCTAGTGCTAGCTCGGAATTTTTTAAAATTTGAAATTCCCGGTTATTATTCTGAATAAATTCTAGTTCTAACTATAAATTTTTAAAAGATTGAAAGTTCTCAGTTTAAATTAAAGTTGAATTATTTTTATTTTAAATAGTTTAAAAATCCTTAAAATGCTTCGAAATTTTATTTCATGATCTTGAAACATCTACACGTTTTTTCGAATTTTTTCAAAATTTAAAAAAGTTATTACAAGTTTTTCACAACTTCTAAATATCTTTTAACATTACTCGAATTTCAAATAATTAAAAACAAAAATAATTTTCAATTTTCCTAGCAATCTTAAAAAATGTTATTTTTAAAAAGCTTTTAAATTTCATATTCGAAATCTGCCAAAATCTGTATTTGGTTTCAAATTAGGCCGTGGAATATTTGCACCGAAATTTTTGTAAGAATAGCCGGGCTTTATCGGTAAACGTACACACTTCATTTAAATTATTTGAAATCATTTCAAATTTTTAATTAATTTGGAATTTTTTCAAAACTTCTAAATATTTCTTCAACTTACTCGATTTTTTCTAAGAATAATAGGTATTCAATTGTTATTTATACACCAAAATTCAAAAAGTTGACTAACAAATTAAATTTTGTTAAACAGGTCAATTAAAATTGTAATTTTCAAAGTTTAGTTTTTTATTCCGTTTTGAGTATTTAATTTATAATGACTGATTTTAAATGCACAGTCAGATATTTCTAAATATTAAGTAATTGTTCTTTTTTTTAAGTGACAAATTTTAAATTACGTGGTTTAAAAATGGAATATTTTAGGCTGAAATTTAATAAAAGCCTTTAATTATTAATATATTATTTACAAGTTATTTTAAAATTAAAAATAGTTTATAAAGTTTCAATAGAACTTTTACAATTGCTTAAGACTTTTCAATTGTTACAGTTTAATTTTTAACGTTAAAATCAACTAAAAATGTTGGTTATCAAAAATCTTCGATTTGAAACGCTTCTAATTTTTAATTATTTAAGTCTCTAAATATGCATTTTGAAATACTTTTAATTAAAATACACATTCTAAACTGAATGATATTATAATTTAAAAAGATCAAAATTGAACTAATTATTAAAAAAACGGTTGAAATCTAAACTTAACTGATGTTTTTTCTAAAAATTTGTAAAACTCCCGGTCATTTCCCGGTCTCATAAAATTCCCGGTTTCCCGGTCCAGCGGCAACCCTGATGGATGTATCGAGTTGAAAGAATAGAAAAAAATACCTTTGTCAATAACCGTCCAGTTCGAATGTCTGAAAACGCCCAGTAGTGATCTAACGAAGAACTAAGTAAATAATCTCCAGTAGGATGTAACGAAAGGCCGGTAACTGGAGCATCGTGACATCTTAACAATAGTGTTGTCTGACTGGTTGCAACGTTCCACACACGAATTGTTGAATCTGGCGAGGCCGTCATTACCACGTCCTCTTCCGGATGATAGATAACTCGTGTCACCTGTGAAAAATTAATTATTATTATTGCGACTGAAACTCAAAAGCCCGCAGTTATACCATCAAATTATTGCATTCAGTGGTTTTCAATTGTGATTGTGAGTTTATACCTTTTTCGTGTGTCCCTTGAGAATGGCTATGATTTGCTCATTTTCTTTATTGAATACTGTTGCATTCTTGTCAGCGCCTCCGGTCAATATCATCCTTGTGTCTGCATTGTGAATGTCGAGAGCAAGAATACCAGGAGCACTCGCAGAATGGAGACTCTTAAAAAGTAAATTAAAGCAAACTTCAGTATAATATCAAACTTACCATAAAAAAAAGTAAGGACGTTCGGATTGAAAATGGTTTGATTGAAAATGCTAATGATTTGAAATTGTTTAATTTCTGAAGTTTTAATTTTCATTTACTCACTTTGCAACTTTGAACTATGAATGTTTTTTTAAAATTGTACAAATTTGATTGATATAAGTTTGTAAAATTGGCGATCAACCTTTCCTACAATCAAAACTTTAATAGCTTAGTAATAAAAAGTAGCGATTCTTGTAAAATTCTAAAATGTAATACACAGCTTTGACTAAAATCAGGATGCCTACCCGATGGAGGACTTTAAATTCCCGGTCATTTCCCCGAATAATTCTAAAGAGTACAAGAGACGTCTAAAAATGTTTAGGGATTTCAAAGATTTATGATTTTAAACAGGGTATTTTAGAAAAGAATTATAATTATGAGTTGGAACGTCCTTCTTCTAAATGAGAATTAAAATTATTTTTCAAAATTTCCGTTCCAAAGTGAAAATTATAGTTGTTTTTGGAAAACCCCTGTACCAAGTTACAAGTACATTTGTTTCCAATCAATCCATTTTCCTATATGCTTATACTTGAATTTTAGTTTTTCGGAAAATTTCATAATACTAGTCAGTGCCCATTTTCTAATATAATTCAGAAATACAGTAACCCCTTTTCCCAAATTTGGAAGAGGGTAGTCTCAATTTGTGACGAATTCTGATTTGGAACAAGGATTTTTCAATTTCTTTCTTCTAAATCAGAATTAACATTTTTTTCGAAAATTCCCGTTTCACGAAAAAAATTACCTGTTCCAGGTCAAATTATAATTTCATAAGGAATAATCTTTTATCCTAAAGTCCTAAAGTAGAAATTATAATTCTCAACGAAATTTTCTCTTCTAAAAACGAAAACTATAATTCCTTACTAAAATTCCCTGCCTAATCTTCAAAATTTTATTTATTAACTGAAATTCCCTGCCCTAAAGTAAAAATTACCAGTCTTTACGGAAATTCGCCGTCCCAATTTCAAAATTATACTACTTAACTGAAATTCTATGTCACAAATTAGAATAATCATTCTTTGTATTTCTAGTATTTATTCCATGTCCTAACCCAGAATTACAAATCTTTTAGAAAATTCCCTGCCTTAAAGTTTAAATTACAATTCTCAGGATGGCCGTTTTAATCAACGAAATAAATTCCCGGGTTTTTCCCGGTTCGCAAACGTTTGTCAAGGTCACTGAGATTTAAAAAATGGAACAGTAAAGCTACAAAAATTTCTAGTGAGGTAATAAAAACTGAGCTGCAAATGAAAGTACTCAAAGTGGAACTGTTAAATTTTGAACTTTTAAAATTGACATTTAAAAGTTTTTAATAGGATAATTTTGTATTCAAGTGCTCAATAATATAGGCGTATAAAATTAAAGGTACTAACATTTTTGAATCTAAAAAAATACAAATCCACGTTATCATTTTCAATGCTCTAAATTAAAAAATCAATGAATAAACTTTAAAATTTTCAAAATTATAGAATTTTAAGGAATTTTAGGCTAGAAAAATAAAATATTGAAAAATTCAAAAAATGTTAACTGAAAGTTTCTAAAATTAGAAATTAAATTATTTTCTTTTTTAATAGTTTAAACATCCTTGGAAAATTTCAAAATTTTATTTCAAAATCTTGAGAAATCTAGAAGTTGTTTTAAATTTGTTTTAAATTTTAAATTATTTTTGAAATTTTTTCAGAACTTCGAAATATCTGTCAAAATTAATTCAATATCTTATACAATTTTCCTTCACATTTGTTTAATGACTAAGACTTTCAAATTGTAACCGTTTAAGTTTTAATGTAAAAATCTGAAAATTCTTAAATTTTGAACTGATTTAAAATCGTTTTGTCAAATCGTTTTTTAACACTTTTTATTACTTAAAGCACAGATAAATTGAAAAAATTTATTTATTTATTAAATAAAAATGGTTTTTATCAAAAATTTTCAACATCAAAGGATTTTATTTTTTATTTGTTCAAGTATTTAAGAAAACATTTAAAAATTACTTTAATTAAAAATGTAGGCTTAAAAATAAAAATTATAAATGGAAAATTTTTAAAGTAAAAAAATTTTGAATTACGCATTATAAGCTAAATAATAGCATAATTTAAAAAGCATAACAATTCAACTAATTTTTAAAAGAATATTGAAATCGAACGTGGACAGATTTTTCTTCTATAAATTTGTAAAATTCCTGGTAAAAAAAAATTCACTGACATTTCCAGGTTTTTCCCGTTCTCAAAAATTTCCCGGTTTCCCGGTCCAGCGGCCACCCTGAATTCTCCACTGAAATCCCCTGTCCCAACTTAGAATTATAATTATTTTAGAAAATGTACTGTTACGTGTCAACATTGTAATTTTATTGGAAAATTCCCTATTTCAAGTGAAAATAGCGATTTTTTCACAAAAATCCTGTTCTAACTCATAATAATAATAATAATAATGAAATATAAAAAACCAATGTTAATTTCAGGGATCACAGCGAAAATGAGGTAATAAAGGGGAAATAGGGTAATTTTCCCACAAAAAAGAGGATTAATAGGGGGAAAGATTAAAAAAAACATTTATTTTTATATGTCGAAAAGAAAAAACAATCTTTTTATAAGAAATTTTATATTTTAAATAATTTTCAATGATTTCTGCAATTCCAGAATTTATTTTAAAAAATTGGATATACTTAAGTCGTTGGAAATATATTCACAGTGATATTAAAAAGTCCGGGAAAAAAGAAAATGAGTTAAACGCACAATTCTGATATGTTTAACATGATTCCCATTTGTCATTTTTTCCTTACTATAATTAATATGTACTTTTAATGTAAATCTAAGACTGGTCTCTTCAGTAGAGCCAAGGAAAAATGCTAAAATTAATCGAATCGCTTGAACTGAGTGATAACATTTTGTAGGTCGACATCAAAAACAAGAAAAGAACAAAATTTTGAAATCGGTTAATGTCTTATTTTATTTTTTAAATTTACAATTAAAAATTTTTAAATAAAAAAAATGGTCTTGCTTAGAATTTTTTGAATATGTACAAAAACATATTTTTTAAATTGATTCGAACCTGAATTTTCTTCAACTTGAACCAAAGAAACCCGTTATTCCTTTTTATTAAAGTGAAACATTTTTCTCGTGGCCTTTATAATGTTCTAAAATCACGAAAAAAAACATGAAATACCAAAAATCTTAAATCACGACAAAAGTTTTTTTTCTTCAAAAAGGTAAAATATTAAAATTTGTGTTTAAGGGCATGTGACACAGCTAAATACCTATATTACCGACCACAGTTTTTCAGTTCACTGAATGTTTTTTTGAACCTAAGAACTTTTTTTGTAAATAAA
>NC_046666.1:61163823-61230095 GCF_010883055.1 Belonocnema kinseyi | reverse complement strand
TATTTTATTTACAAAAAAAGTTTTTAGGTTCAAAAAAATATTCAGTGAACTGAAAAACTGTGGTCGGTAATATAGGTATTTAGCTGTGTCACATGCCCTTAATTCAAGCTGAATAAATTTCTGATTCGACATTTTCGATTTTTTTAAATGTCTGCATATGACTCAACACAACAAAAAAACATGTTTTTGCACATTTTCAACAAAATTGTCATTGAGCAAAAAAATTAATTTTAAATTTCGTAATTTTTTATTATTGTTCACTAGAAAAAGATGTAAATATTAAAACTTCGTCATAATTTTTTTAACCAATAGAAAATATTTCAGTCTGAAATCGTTCAATTTTACTATTTAAATTTATTCACCTTTTTCGAATAACAACGCAGATATTCTTTTTTCTCTGGGCTGAAACTATTTATTTTAGCATATTCATTTTGCAGTTAATGGTGTTCTTCCAAATCACGGCAGCACTCTTCAGTGCTCTTAAACTCAAATTAAAATTGTTCACTTTCTAATCCTTATTTAAAAAGTAATATATATTTTTTAACAGTTCCAATTTTATATTGGATAACAACTTTTGTCTTTAGTTTTCTCATTTTCGACAGGCTTTAAAATTTTTCAGCTTCGTTATGAGTGCAGTTAGTAATATTAGAGAATTTTGCGCGTAATTCAAATATTCAATTTTAAAATATCGTATATTTAAAGAGAAAAGGGGGATGTTTTTTGAGAATAGAGGAAAAGGATAATTTCAAGAAAAAAGGGGAAACAGAGAAAAAAAAGGGGGAAGACTCTAGACTCTGTAATTTGCATGTTAGTACATTCGAGAGAGAAATCCCGGTCACTTTAAGGTTCTCCCGACTTTCCGATCAGACAGAGAGACCCCGCAAATTTCCAACATAGAACAAGATAATAAAAATACTAGTCAATGAAACTTACAGGATGACTGGAGAGAGTTTGGAAATTGCGAATGTTGTCGGCTGTGAAAAGATCTTCTGGGACGGAACGTCCTCGTCGTTTTCGCTCTTGTGTAAGAACTGTAGCTCTATCTTGAAGTTGCTGGATAACTTCGTCTGTGATGCCAGCTTGTTCGGTTGGTTGAGCTGCTGAGCCACCAGCTTCTGCTGCGACAGCCTGAAGAAAATGAGAAATTTTAAAAGAGGATCTTAAAACTAATTGAATGGAAATAACATGTTTGATGAACAGAAGCGTACTGGTTGTGGTATTGCTGTGGGTTGTGTGATTCCAGCTTGTGGTTTGAGAGTAGCCAAAGCTTCTCGAGCAGCAGTAACTTCTTTCGTCAACCTGGCAATGACTCGACACGCGGCATCGTGTTGGTAGAGAGCATGCGAAAGCTCTTGTCGCGCGGTTTGTAGCTGCTGTCTAAGTGTGAATGACTGAAGCATTACGGCATCCCATTCGTCTTGTAAAATTTTTAAAATTGCTGGAATTGATGTGGCACTGGCTGGTTTCGGTCGAACAATGGATGTCGCTGTAATTCACAAGTTACTTGCGTTAAATAAATTGAAAAATTAATTTAAAAATTCCCTGAAAATTTCAGATTTATCCTAATACACTGCCCTGCAAAAGTTTTAGGCCACCTCATTTTTATGACTGAATAAATTCTCTTAATTTTAATTATACCATAGCTAAAAACATTTATCTTTTAAAGGTTGATTGTTTTCGAAATTCTGTATAAAATAAGTCCAGGGTGAAGCCAATTTGTCTAGTTTTTAAGTAGATATTGCAAAAAGTTGGAAAAATTGCAATATTACTTTTGGTAACTAAAATACTTTTGTAAAATGTATGATTCATATAATCATGAAGTTTCTATGCAATTTCCTCAAAATATATATTTATTTAACTTTTATTCTGATTTGCCTAGAGATAAGATGTTTTCAAATTTTTCCAACTTTTTTATTACAACATTAAGATAATTGTTTTAGCTCTCGTATAATTAAAATTAAGAGAATGTATTCAGTCATAAAAAAGAGGTGACCTAAAACTTCTGTACGGCAGTGCATCTCTAGACTTTTCCAGGTAAAGAAATTGACCTACGAGCCTTCAAAGCATTACATAATATTTGAATAATCCAAAATTATCCACTTTTTAATTATTAAATTGTAATTATTAAAAATTAAAAATCGGAATATGTATATAATTTTTCGAGTTTTCTGTAATCAATGTTTTTTCAGTTCTTTTCAAATCAGACAGGTTCTACACTTCAAAACAACATTTTTCGGTGAAGTAATACGCTGTTTTTAAAAGAAATTACAGATGAAAAGCGTTTTTCCAATTTGAGAAAAAAAAACTATTTCTAAAAAGTTTAGACTTCAAATTTGTATACTTGTTTCCAGAAAATACCACTTTTTCTTTAAACTTCTATATAGTTTTTTTACATAATTCAGTTATTCCGAATTTTCTTTCCAGAATCTTTTTTCTAGGATGATCGCAAAACTTTTTTTTTAATTCCCTGATGTTTCCCTTTCAATTTCCTTTTGATTTCTCATTTACTCTGATTATTCAAACTTAAATACTAGAATTCTAATCTTGTAAAATTAAAAATAATGATAAAGGGAATAACACAATTTTAAATTAAATTTGGTAAATAAATTACTCTTGAACGTTATTTGAAAAAACCTCTTATAGCTGTATATGTATGCAGTGGTTTATTCGAATTTTTAATAAAAATTTCAACACGCTTTGGACTGTCGATTTTTCGAAATAAAACAAATTTAACTAACATCAAACCAACATCAAACCGACTTGATTTGCTTGGACTATTACAGTTTTTTAATTACAAATAACTTCATTTCTTTTGGTTAAAAATGGATCCAAAGTCAAGTCGAATATTCGAAATTCGACTTGTTAGAATATTCGAACAAATCCAATTTCAAAAATTCGACTAGACTTTTGGATTAGTTTTAAATCTATTTATTTTTGTTTAAAATTACCAATTTCAGGTCAAAAACACCAACATAAGCTGAAGTTATTGAAAAATTGCAAATATTCTTTGAAGTCTATCAAATTTGCATTAAAAATACCAGTAGTATTCGAAGAAAAACACTAACATGACAGAAAATTGTTCGCAATTGTAAGTCTTCTTCGAAATATATTGATACCCAAACCTATTTAAAAATTGTAAAACTTGTTCGAACTATAATGAAATGACTTTTGTTTTGAAATGTAAATTTCCGGTAAAAAAACGAAAAACGTAAAGTCGGAAAAATTAAAAAAATCTAACTCTAAAGCTAAAATTTCTCCATTTAGGTAATAAAAACTGAGCTGCAAATGATTTTAAGTAATTCTAAGGCAGAGATATTATTAATAGAACAATTGCATTTATGTTACAAAGCGAAAACTTCTTAAATTAGAAGTTAAATTTTTTTTAAATAGTTTTAAAATTCTTTAAAATCTTCAATTTTTAAAAATATCGAAACATCTAAATGTTGTTTAACATTTTTTCCAATTTTAAAGTATTTTAGACATTTTTAAGAGCTTCTAAATATCTTTTAAAATTTTTTAAATTATTGCTAAAGTTGTTTAAAAATCCTGCAAAATATAAATAATTTCTTTAAATCTTCCAGATTCATTTTCGACAATTTTGGAAATCTTTTAAAATATTCTCTTAAAATTAATTTTTCAAAATAAAAAGTCAATTTCAAGTTTTCCAGGAATCATGACTTTCTGTACGAATAGCCAGATTTTGTCGTTATACATAGACATTTCCTTTAAATTATTTGAAATCATTTCAAACTTTCAATTAATTTTAAATCTTTTCAGACCTTCTAAATATCTGCTCAACTTACTCAAATTTTTTCTAGGAATAATAATAGGTGTTCAATATTTATTCTACATCAAAATTCAACAATTATTCTGGCGAATCAAATTTCTTTAAATAGAACAATTAAAACTGCAACCTTCAAAGTTTAGCTTTTTTGTTTACTTTTAAACATTTGATTTATAATTACTGATTTTAAATGAACACTCAAATATTTCCAAATATTGTTCTTTTTTCCTAATTACAAAAATTAATTTTAAAAATTTTCAATTTTTAGATTAAAACAATATTTCAAATTTAAAAACAGCCTTCAATTATGAGTATATTGTTTTGAAGCTATTTTTAAACTGAACAAATGTATACACAGGGTGGCCATTTTTTTTAAATTTTCACCTCCCGGTTCTCACGATGAATATTCGTGATTTCTCCTGGTTTATAACAAAATTAACTTTGTTTGCTAAACCCACGGGTTTTCCACATATGTTATAAATTGTGGAAGTATAAAAATGTCAGCAAACCTTTTTACACGAAATTAATTGATTTTTAAATCATATATTAAGAAGGATAATGAAATTGTTGTGTCTAATAAAGGAAAGTACAGATAAGCGATTTATTGCACACTAGCAGCAAATGCACACGCGCATATCGCGCGTTCCTGTCTCTGAATTTCCATTTACTAACATGAAAATATGCAAATTTGAAAATCCCTTATCAAACCAATTTTTTAACATTAGGTTTTAAATATTTTAAAAATAATATTTAGTAATGAATCATTTCGAATTGCAAGCTTTTGAAATTTAAAAAAATATACCAACTATTTTGGATAATTTGAATAGAAAAAGGAGTTGAATTGTATAATTTCTAAGTCGAAGCGGTAAAAATTAAACAACTGTTATTTGATTTGGAGAATCACGAAATTAGAATGATCTTAGATTAAAAACTTAAAAATATGACAATGAAAAAACGTTAAAAATTGTATATTTAAGATTTAAATTTTGGAAATTGGATAGTTTAAAATTAAGAGTGTGTATTCTTTATAATTAAAATCGTTAAAAATAAATAATTAATGATTGATGACTTTTAAATTTGAATAATTTGAATTTAAAGCGATTAAAATTTGACAATTTAATATTGAAAACTAAATTGAATCTTTCAAATGCCAAGCTTCTGATATTCTAGAATTTTAAATTGTCATGACATAATAAAATTAGAAGATAACATTAAAACTGATTAGAAGACGTTTTCTAAAATGAAATTGTGTTATTTAAACTTTTTTATAATCAAACAATTTAAAATGTCAATTATTGTGAGTAAATTAAAATCACGTAAAAATTAATAATTTTCAAATTACTAATAATACTTTCCAAAATTTAACCAATTCAATTTTAATTGAATATAAAATATTTTTCAATTTGAAATGACTTATTTGTTTACATTTTCAACTAAGAATCGGAGAATTTTAAGATCTTAAATATGAAATTAAAAATTAAGATAAAGAATACAAAACAATACTGTTATGTTACGATTTCATTTTTTGAAAATGTAGTTTCATGCTTTTCAATCAAAAATTGCTTTATATTGACATTCAAGATTATTAAATTAAAAACTGAATATCAAAGGCAAAATATAAAACTTCGAAATATTTAATAGCGAAATGGTCCTAAAATTTTGAATATTTGAATTTTAAACAACAATATATTGAAATTAAAAATTCCAAACCTCCAAAAAACCAATCTAAAAATATATTATTAATAAGTATCATATGCAGTATCAAGTGAAATTTAAAAGGACTGGATAGTTTTTTTTTTACTAAAAGATGTAATTTTTTCAAATCAAAAGCCATAGTTATTTTCGCCATTACAAATTGCAGAATTTTAAATAATGCGAAAAATATTGTAAACCTTTAAAGAATAATTAATTATTTTGAATACTTTAAAAATTATATAATTTCTAGTTGGGAACTTTCAAGAATTACGAAATGCGTAAATTATGAAAAACGGGAAATCTCCAGGTGTGATATTTCTCTCCCGGCTTTCTCTCGATTTGGTGACCACCCTGATACAGTTCCAGTCGGGCGTTTACATTTGTTTGACCAATAAGACTTTCTAATTGTAACAGTTTAATTTTTAGGTTGATAATATAAAAATTCTTAAATATTAAACAGATTATGAGTCGTCTTGTAAAATAAATTATTATCTAATTTTTAATCCTCAAAGTAAAGTTGAATTTTGAAGATCATTAATGAATTCATATTCACAGCCGGTACACTAAAATGTTTTTTCATCCAAAATTGTAGATTTCAAACGCTTCTTTTTTTAAATTTTGGTCTTTTGAATTGCATTTCAAAAATTTTTCAAATGAAAAATGTGCGCTTAAAAATTCTAACGGGTAATTTTAAATTGAAAGATTTTTGATTTTCTCCCCCTTCTGAAAATTACTTTTTATTATAGTAACTTACTTTTGACCTCTATCAGTTGTTCTATGGTAAGATCTTTACGTGAGATGGGATCAATTCCATTGTCAGCAATATATTTTTCGATCAGTCTCTTTTCAAATATTGATCCCGAAACTGGAGATATAACGGGATGCTCTGGCACCTCATTTGAAACTGGAAAAAACCACAATATTTTGATTACTTTATCTGCGATCTTGATAAATGAAAGTCTCTGCAGACTACAATCAAAACTCAAATTTCGGAGGTTATGCGTTACCGGTCTTGAATCTTAAGCATTGTTTGTATAACCCAAAAAGTATAAATTTATGTTTTTTATTACAAACTATAATCATAAAGAATTTCACAATGTCAAAAATAACATACTTGCACAAAATAATGACATTTTGAGTAGAGTAAGGCATTAATAACTCAAAAAAACGTTCAAAGCGAGCAAACTACACGCAAACGCGGCTTTAATGTTCCAAAAAGATTTACAGAGTTTTATGTTACTTAAACAAATTTAACTAAGCGTAAATCACAATCACACTCGCGGAACAACTGTTAAACGAATATTAATAAATAAGTTCTTTGAAAAAGCCCACTATTTGGAGAATTTTTAGCCGAATAATATTTTGAGGTTAGGTCTTATTTTCCAGGAAACTGGCTGTTTGTCGGTGCAAAGTACCAAATCATAAGTTTAAAATGTAATCTTAAATGCTTTGAAGTATTATAAAAAAATTGGAGGATACTCACGTGCACAAAACAGTGACATTTCGGTTTTATTTAACTATCAGCTCTGTCAACACGTAAACTCGTAAACGCACGGAGTTTTTTTGCATTTGGAAATGTTAAGAGGAGAAGCAGAAATCTACCTTATTTATCTATTAAATTAGGATTTTGGTTCCTGGCTTACCGACAGATTACCGACACTGACGCCACAACACGAAGATATTTGCGACCACCCCCTCCCAATAACAAACCTAATAATCGAAACAATACAAGAATAACAAAACAACACCAACAATAACAAAACAATACCCATGTTTTTCATTATATTGTGTTAATATTTCGAATTTTGGAAACTAAAATGGTAAGTGAATTCTATCCGGCTATAATTTAATAAATATTTGCTTCTGTAATAATTCTGAGTACGAGTGTCATGTAATAAATTCTGTGAAATATCTGAAAAATTATTTGGTAAACTTAACCTACAAAATATTCATTGAACCATGATAAAACCCGCCATCCGTTGCTATCAGTTGCATTTAATGCATTTATTCATATTATACAATTATTTCCTTTAAATGGAGCATCTTTTTTGCATATTTAATTATATTGCATGATGAATTTATTTTTGTTCATACATTTTATATTTAACTTGACAGGGGAAGATTAACTTTTATTCTTACAACAATAATTACTGCTTTTTAGGATGTGGTTTACCATGATGACAAATATCATTTTAGGGGGAGCAACAGCAATTACAAATTCAATATATCAGCAATTCCCTTAATTGGAAATTAAACTGTGATTTGATAATGCGATTATTTTAATAATAATTGCAATTCATTTAATAAATTTCCATTTCATTAATATTTTACTGTAAAATATATTCAAGGATTTTTATAAATAATTATTGCATTATTTGTATGTTGCTTGACGTCTTATGTTTTAGGAGATCCAGAAAATTTTAATACAGCTAATCAAATAATTACTCTTATTCATATTCAACCTGAATTATATTTTTTGTTTGCATATGCAATTTTACGATCTGTTGTTAATAAATTAGGAGAAATTTGATTGCTTTATTATTATTTTAATTATACCTTTATACAATATAAATAAGTGTCAAATATTAATATATTATCCATTTAATCAAATTACATTTGGAATATTTGTTAATATTAAAGGTACCATTAACGCGTCACAATTTTTAGTCATGAAATTTGTTAATGGTATTTGTACTAAATTATATGAATTATATGGCATAATAACCAATTAGGAGACGAAAAAACGGATTTTTTTACTAAAAAGTTCTAATACTGAAAAAACATCCTTTATACAAGAAGGAATCACCTAAGAATATTTGAAAATCGGAGAATATCTTCAGCTTCCTATTATGATACACATTTTTTACATTCAAGAACGATAAACAATGGTTTTTTGTAAAAATTCGAAGTAGTTGCCTATACTTCTGAGGAATTACAGCCATAATTTGTAACTGATTTTTTTTCGATTTGATTCTAAAGAAGGTTCTTAAAGTGCCGACGGCTTTGACGATTACATTCCCATTACGAAACTCGCGCTTCGCGCTCGATAATTCGTGTTCACTTAAAAACTTCATCAAGATAATTTGTAAATCTTGTTAAAATCTGCTAAAAATAACGTTTTAAACTTATGGATCTCTTACAAAATCCAAATTGCATATTTTTGAAAATAATTCAACTTTTTGGAAATTTTGTCTAATTAAAAAATGTGATGATAATAGTTTCGAAAAACATATATTTTACATCTAGTAGAAATTTGGATTGATATTTCTTAAACTATTAAAAAAATTTGTTTTTCCTTTTTTAGAAAATTTTGAAAATGTTGAAAGGCATACAACTTTTTGAAGTTTTATCAAATTTAAAAATTTTATTAGGATAATCTGCAATTCTTTTTGACGCGTATCAGAAAATTTGACAAAAATTTCCAAAACTCATAAAAAAATTTTATTCAAATTTTGAAAAAGCTCAAACTTTTTAAATTTGTGTCTAATCGAAAAATGTAAATGACACAGTTTCTAAATATATTTGATATCTAGTGATGAATTTAAATGAAATTCTCTAATCTTTTAGAAAAATATTTATTTTTCTGAACATTTTTAAAATTTTCAAAAGTACATAACTTTTTTAATTTTCATCGAAATTAAAAATTTTATTTAGATAATTTGCAAATCCTCTACCTATCTATAAGAAACTTTAACAAAAAATTTCAAGTTTGAAAAAAAAAAATTTTCAAATATTGAAAATGTTCTAAATTTTTTAATTTTGGTTGGAAATATCTGCTTAACGAACTTAGCCTTCATTTTGGGAAACTTAAGAAGTGTATCAAAGGCTGACTTGATTGGACAAATTCTTCAAAAGTTAGCGTGGCTACAACATTCAGGTAACCATACATACAGACATACGGACAGACATGCAGACAGACACCGATGAAATTTTATAATTTTCGGATTCTGTGAGTGTCAAAACGTAAAGATCCGTTAAAAACCAGAGATCAAAAATTTGGACGATTACATTACACTCTCATGAATGAAATTGTAAAAATCTGAATTATGTGAAAAAATATAGAAATTTGTGAATTTTTGAAATTGTTAAGATATTTCGTTCGAGTGATTAAATTTTTGAAGAACTAGTTTTTTAAAGAGAAAAAATACTCTGTGCTGATTTTGTAACATTTAACTGATAACGTTTTGAACACTGCCGACAATCACGTGGCATATGCATTGTTATTATGGTTATCTTATTCTAAATTCGTGGAAAATATAGAATTTCATTTTTTTTTCAGCACTATAGTAAAAGTACAATCAGATAAACATAAAAGTTATAAAAAAAGATAAAACCTAATAGTTATACTGATGTGAAGGTGAAAAAGCACCTGAAAAAGTAAAAATTTCAGGCCCGTGTATATTAACAACCGGTTGATAAATGGACCTATGGTTTTTTAAAATTAATGTGAGTCCTCTAAGACTATAATGTAGTCAAGTTTCAACCCGATCAAAAAAAAAAAAAAAAAAAAAAAAAAAAAAACAATGTGGGACTCGGTCTGGGACTGCTTTTTCAGATTTTGCAAAAGAAGTACAAATTGTTTTTTTCATTATTACTTCAATATTTGTACTTTATCGTGTATTAATTTTTATTCTCAACTACCCTAAAAAATGTATCATTAAAAAAAATATATAGATAATTACAATTCATAATATGCATTGATATTTAAACAAATGAATTGTTATTGTCTTGTTTTTATAATTAAAAAATCTGCGCATCCTTTAAAAAACAGCAATGTTCTTCATTAAAATTTGATTGCACATTGTGTTTTTTTTCCTAAAAATTAATTTGTTTATCTTCAGTGTTATTTTTTACTTTTTGATGAAAAAATACGCAACCTACCAAAAAATAATTTTTAAAATTTGTAAATCTTTTTTAAGTGAACAACTTTTGTATTAATTTTTTTTCTTGCGTTGTGTCGTTTTTCACGATTAAAAAAATTAATGTTATTTTTTGCGATTATAACAAAAACAATGCATCACTTTTTCTAAATTTAACCAAAAAATACGGATCCTATAAAAAACGATTCATAACAAATGTGTAGCTCTTTTCTCGGTGAACAACTTTTGTCGAAATATTTTTTTCGTAGCTTATGTCGTTTGTCAAGAAATTTAATCTTTCTATTTTTAATGTTGGTTTTCAACGAATAAAACAAAACCTACGCGTCCTATCAAATGTAATTTATAGCAAATTTTTGTAGATCTTTTTAGGCTACACAATTTTTATTTTTTCATATTTTCTCGCATTTTGCATATTTTGACCGCAAAATTATATTTTTGATTATTTTTTGTGTGCGATCAAAATTTGAATTTTCGATTTGTCAAGAAAATCCCAAAAGTTGTTATTATAATCTTGTAGAGCTTTTTAAAAGCAACGCTTTTCTTTTCTTAATTTTTTCCATATCTTACGTTTTTTTTGGATTAAATTTATCATTTCGTTTATTTTTTTGATTTTGAAAATTCTATAACGCTAACAATTTTATTTATATAAAAAAATTGTAGGGATAAATTGTTCGAATTTCCGATTACTAGGAATAGCCGTACATAGCATTTTTAATGCTTGAAAAAAAATTATCTCAAAAATTTTGAAAATGGTCTATCTTTTTGAAATTGTATCCAGAATAGCTGGATAACGAGCTTGACCTTCAGTTTTCGACACTAAGAGGATTGTTAGAGGATCTAAATTTTGTGGCAACACAGAGCGGCAAAGTCACAAAAGATTTACAGTATGTGTTTCCTTTTGAGAGGTACAATCACGAACGCAATTTTAGTACACAACGTTCGTGTTGTCCCTTACTTACCATTTGTTTTCTATTCTTAAATTCTGAGTACACATTTTCTGAAAAAAATTGACTTCACCTGTAAATTTATTTTAAAATTTTGAGACCTGTAAAAATGTTGTAGGGAAATAGCTCTATTTTGTAAGCATACCATCTTAAATTTCTCGTATTTTGCAGGCTGAAAATGCGCCTGTGAAGGAAGATATTGGAGAATGTTCCACATCTCTGAAAGTTAATTTAAGAGAATCTGATAATCCAAAACGCAAGGAAAGTGACTGGAACAAAACAGATGAATCTCCGAGTGGAAAATATTTAAAAAAGAGTGAGACCGATACCCCAGGTTCTAAAGTCGAAAATGCAGTTAAAGAAGAAACCAAATTGGCTAAAACAATTACATCTCCAAAGAGACCTATCAAGAGAGTAACTCGGCCGTCACATAGGGTTCCGTGGAAGCAGTTCGCCGTCATGACCTACAATAAACCGATATTCGATTTTCTCAAATCAGCAAAAAGCAGGAAAAATAAGGATAATAAAAGGAAAAAAGAGAACAGAGCCGCATGTAACAGGTACAAAATAACAAATAACGTCTTTAATTACTGTCTGTAAAAGAAAGAAATATCTCTTCAGTAAAATTTATCAGGATGTCCTCTCAACCGGAAAACTGGAATTCCTGCAATTATGGGGAAATTTTTATATACCTGGAAAAACCTGGAAATCTCAGGATTTTTTCAAAGCCAGGGAATTGGTTTTAGTGTGTACTTAATTTTCTAATTTTAATATAAAATTAAATTATGATATTTTTTTATTTGTTAAAGCAACTTTATACGGCTGAATTTAACTGTTCTTCTTGAAAATTCACCTTTTTATTCGAAAATGCAACTGTTTCAGTTACACATTCATCGTTTTAATTGAAAATTTATCACATTAGTTAAAGGTTAACTATTTTACGAGAAATTTTCTTCGATTAAAAATTATACTTTTGTTAAAAATTGGATTATTTCAGTTTTTATTGAAAAACTGTCCTCTTTAGTTGAAAATTGAACTATTTGGTTGGAAATCCGTCTTTTTGGGAGAAAATTAGTATGCTTGGTTAAAAAGTCAACTATTCCAGTTAAAGATTCATCATTTTAGATGAAAATGCATCTTTTTGGTTTAAAATTCGAGTATTTGGTGGAAAGTTTAATTCTTTTGTTAAAAATGTTTTTTTTTTCGAAAATTCAATTGTTGCAGTTAATCATTCCTAATTTTAATTGAGAATTTATATTTTAGCTTCAAACTTAATTTTTAACTTACAACTTAACTAATTCAGTTAAATATTCCATCATTTTAGTTGAAAATTGATCTCTTCTTTGTTGAAAGATTAGCTTTTCTCGTCGAAAATTCGTCTATTTTGTTGAAAAATTATCTTTTTATTTAAACTGTCAACTATTTGGTTCGAAATATATATATTTTTTAGTTGAAAATTCGTCTGTTTTGGTAGAAAATTTATCTTTTGGGCTGAAAATTCAACTATTTCGGTAAAAATTCATCTATCTCGTTGAAAATGCAATATTTTTACTTGAAAAGTTAGGAATTCGAAACGTTTGAAATTGAATTCAATATATTACCCGTATTAATTTTACTTCAAAGAATATATTTCCCTATTTTTGTGAAAAAATTCCTTATTTTCTTCACGAATGAAAAACCAGTTATTTAATTTTACATATAAATAGAACTATTTTTACATATTTAGATATACACAAGGTATAAAATAAAATATTATTTATAGTAAAATTGCGAAATTGTATACTGTATATGGGGCATTCCGCGCATAGTTGCCACCAAATTTTTTTTTCACGTAAAATATTTTTTTTCTTGTTTAACACTCAAAAATATTCGATATGTACTAGGCAGTCTGATAAGTACCTGAAAATTCTAAGAGATGGCATTAGTATTCACTCATGTGAACCATTTTCGTCGAGCTTGATCCTTCAAATGACGCCTGTCAAAACTTCAGCCATTTATGTTTACGCATTTACAAGTTACAGCACTGAGAAGCGACTAAGCTCCGAGTTTTTTTTAATATGGAAAAATCTGAGTTTCGAGTTTTAATCAAACACTACTATCTTCGCAAGAAAACGATATCCGAGAGCAGGGCCAAGCTGGATAAGTATTAGCTGGACTGCACCGTCGATTGGAACGATTCATAAGTGGTTTACCGAGTTTCGTTGTGGCCGTACGAGCACAGTTGATGCTGAACGATCTGGGCGCCCAAAAGAGGTCACTACACCAGAAAATGTCGAAAAAATCCATGATATGATGTTGAATGATCCCAAAGTGAAGTTGAAAGAGATAGCTAATGCTGTAGGCATATCATTGGAACGTGTGGGCAATATCTTGCATTCAGTTTTGGGCATGAAGAAGCTCTGCGCGCGATGGGTGCCGCGTTTGCTCACAGTAGACCCAAAACGAATTCATGTGACAACTTCCCAGCAGAATTTGGCATTATTTTCGCGTAAGCCGACCGAGTTTCTGCGCCGATTCATAACCATGGATGAAACCTGGATCCACTACTACACTCCTGAGTCAACGCAACAGGCAAAACAGTGGGTTCCACCGGGCCAAAGTGCTCCGAAGCGTCCAAAAACGCAACAATGGGTCGGAAATGTTATGGCCTCCGTATTTTGGGATGCACATGGCATAATATTCGTGGACGATCTTGAAAAAGGTAAAACCGTAACCGGAGCATACTATTCATCATTATTGGACCGATTGAAAATCGAAATCGCCGAGAAACGACCGCATTTGAAGAAGAAAAAACCGCTTTATCATCACGACAATGCGCCTGTTCAATCCTGCTTACTCGCACAAGCAAAATTGCATGAAATCGGCTTCGAATTGGTTCCTCAGCTACCGTATTCACCAGACCTGGCCCCCAGCGACTATTACTTGTTCCCTAACCTGAAGAGATGGCTCACCGGTAAGCGTTTTTACTCAAATGAGGAGCTCATAGCTGAACTGAGACTGCCTAGTTGGTTTCGAATAAATTGTACTAAAATTCACTGTAATTATTCATATTACTATTTATTTATTGCGACTCATGCTTTCTGGGCTCAGAGTACTCAATACATCACATTTCATAACTTTTCTTAATTCTAAATTCAAATATTCATAGTTCTCTTATTCTAACATTCTACTCCATTGACTTCTTCTTTACACTTTTTAATTGTCTCATATTCACTTTATTCCACTTCTTCGTCCATCTTGTGAGGTCACCTCCTTGTGAGGTCACACATTTCCCTTGAAACATTTCCTTTGAATGCCTCTTTCAGCTTTTCTTCTCCATTATCTCCTTCCAACCACATTTTTCTCCATTCCCTCACGCTGTCTTCCAAGAATTCTTCTAGTTTTTCACAGGATATTATGTGCTTCAGAGTTTCATCTTTCTCTTCGCAAAGCCTACATTTAATGTTTTTGTAGCCTTCATTTCCTGTTTTTCCGACGTTGCCACATCGCACCCTAGCCCATTGCTCTCTGTATTTTTCGGATACCTCCTTCTTCTCCCAGTATTTCTCTGCTCTAGGCCCTTGTTTCCAGTGGTGGTATCCTTTACAGTATCTAGATTCCGTAGCCTTATTCCAGTCCTCCAACATAATTTGCTCCTTTCGCCGTAACACGCCCTTTAGAAGTTGATCATGAAGCTCTCCATCATTTTCTTCTTTTAGCTTTCTCAGCCATTGTCCAATCTCCAACTCCATCTCTTTAAGCGCCACCTTCATCTCTTTTCCCCACTCTTGGGGATTGTTATTTTCTAATCCCCTTATTTCTTCTAGCAGACAGGCCTGCGGCCACCTTTCTTCTCCCATATCCATTATCACCAGCAAATCGCTTCCTGCCCTCCTTCTTGCTTCTACTTCCACTTTGGTCCTCCCCGATTCCAACCTCCATATATAAGCAGGTGTCCGTCTATCCAATCCCATTATCATCTTCATATACCTTCCTTGAAGTTTCTCCCACTCGTTCGTTTTATGCCAGCCCCACACTTCCACGCCGTACATGAATCCCGATTTAACCAAAGTGTCTTAACAGGTATGCTCTTCTCCTCAATCCTTTTATTCTGCTCCTCTTCATCACTCCCCACCCAGCGTTTGAAGCTTTTTGAGCTTTTCCTGCCACATTTCTCACGTGCCTGCTGTACGTGCCTGTCGTAGAGAACCAGAAACCCAGGTGCTTGTAAGTTCCGACAATTTCGAGTTCTTTCCCATTAAAGTTTCACGATTTTTCTTTTTTGAGCTTCCCTCCTTTTCTGAAGACCATTTTTTTGGTTTTTGTGACGTTGACTTCCATTTTGTTCTTCTTCACGTATTTTTCCAACGTTTTTAGCATTTGTCTCAGACCTTCCGCCTCCTCTGCCAGAAGTACCATATCATCGGCGAATTTCATTACGAAGATTTTCATTTTCCCAATCACCGTTCCTCCTTCCTTTCTCTTCGTCAGAGTTACGTCCCAGTCCTCCAGAAAGATGTTAAAGAGTATTGGACTCAGTGGGCATCCTTGTCCTACGCCCGTTTTTGTCCTGAAGCACTCTGAGATTCCCTGTTCAGCAATGACAACGTTTTGAGTATCCCTATATATTTCCTTGATCATTCGTAACATTCTTCCAGTCACTCCTATACGTTCTAACTTTTCTATCGTGAGATCTCTGTCAATTGAATAGAAAGCTATCTTGAAATCCACAAAGACTGCCATTAATCTTCCTTTCTTTCTCTTCAATCGATTTCCTATCAGTGAATTCAAGACAAATACATGGTCACGTGTTCCCCTTTTCTTCCTAAATCCTGCTTGGCTTTCTCCGATTTTCCCCTCCTTTTATATCCGCGTCCTCCATCTTTCGGCTAATATTGTAGCTAACAGCTTATACTCTACATCTAGGAGTGCAACTCCCCTGTAGTTCGCTGTTTTTTTTCTCCCCTGCTTTGTAGATTGGGTAGATCCATGCGATGGTCCAGTTGGTTCCCAGTTTCCCCTTCTTCCACAGTCCATTAAGGATATTTGCTAAGTTTACCATTGCTTGTGCTGGTAAATTCTTGTAGAATTCGGCGGTTATTCCGTCCTCCCCTGGCGCCTTTTTGGTCTTCATCTTATAAAGCCTGTCTCACTTCTTCCGCTCCAAAGTCCCGGTTCAAGAAATCGTCCTCCGCTTCCTCCTCTACTTCCCAATTGCCTTGCTCTCTTTCCCTTTGCTTATGATTTTGTTCTTCTGTCTCCGTCGAATCCTCTTCTGCATTCAGTAATTTTTCGAAGTGGTTTACCCAACTTTCTTTGTTTATTCTTCTTCCTCTCCTTTTCCTTCTAGGCCGGTAGACTCCTATTGCTTCCCAGAAATCACTTATCGTTTTGCTTTCCTCTACCCTTTTTCAGTTTTTTTCCCTCCATTCCTTTGCAGTTTTTTTAGATAGCTTCCGAGTGCCCTCCTAGCTGTAACGTATACTCGTCTTTTATTTTCCTTCTCTTCTTCCTTTGCGCGTCTGTATTCTTAAATTCCTTCTTGCCTCCTTTTTCATTCTTGCGTATTCCTTGTCGTGATATTTTCTCCCTGCTGGTTTTCTATTTGATTTTGTCATTCCTATTTTCTTTGCTGTCCTTGTAATAATTCTCCCCATCTTTTCCTTTTTTACAGGGTCTTTCTCTTGATTATTTTCCTTCCACTCTTTCCAGTTCTCATGTAGCTTCTTCTGGAATTCTTCTCTTTTTTCTTCTTTCCAAAGTAGCTTCCAGTCCTCTTCTCCTTCCTGGGCCTGGTCTTCCCATCTTCCCTCTTGGTTCGGATCTTCCCATTTCAAGTCGCGTACTGTGAACATCACTGGCATGTGATCAGATTCTACTCTGTCCAACACTTTGAGGTCTTCTACTGGGTTCCTTCTTCCATTTTCCAGGGCGAGTACGTAGTCTAGCACTGAGCTTCCTCCCGCTCCGACATAAGTCAAGTTTCCATTTTCATCCCCTGCGGTTCTTCCATTCATAACCACCAGGCCAAACTCCTCACAGAACTCGTGCATCTTTTTTCCTTCTGCATTCAGGATTCTGTCCTCAGATCTTCTTCTGCTTCTGTGTCTGTTTCCCCTAGTTCCTCTCCGATCCTTGCGTTCCAGTCCCCAGCTATCATTATCCAATCATCCTCTTTGATTCCTGATTCCACGAGATTACTCGGTTTTGCCCTGACTACACTTACTCCCACGTTATTGTAGATTGTTATAATCTTTCCTTTCTCTTTCCTTCCTGTCTTTTCTATAATTAATCCGTAGTCCCATTCTGATACCTTTATCCCTTGCAAATGGTTCCTTATGCCTACCAGTTGTCCTCCTTTGGCTCTTCCTTTCTTTGCTTCACTTGTCGCTGCTTTTCCGTGCCATTTGTAGTTTGGGTCTAGGTTCGCAACTGCATCTTTTTCATGCTTTTCTTTTATCCATGTTTCTTGTAGTACTATAATATCAAAGTCTGTAAGAAACTTCCATACATCTCTTTGATGTTTGAAACCTGTGATGTTCCAAATTACTACCTTCAAGTCGCGATACGAATCTACTACCTCCTTTGCCGAAAAACCGTTTCACTGAGTCTTCCTCTCTTTCATCCCAGTAATTAGCTACACCATCAACAATAAGTTTTAGGTAGCCTGCTTTCACGTCCTGTCCTCTGTCTCTTTTTTTCTCTTGCCTGCATTTCCAGCCACTGCTTCACTTCTCTTTCTCGCTTGGTCATATCATCTTCCACGAAGATGGGAGTACCTTTCAACTCAAGTTTTCTTATGAGAGCTCTGAATTTCGCGTCCTACAATTTCAGCTCCTCTCTTACATTTGTTTCTTCTATTCTTGCTTCCAACAGATGTATTGCTTCAATTGCTTTGCTTTCAATTCCAAGTTTATCTTCTAGAAATCTCTTCACTTCTTCTTCTGGTTCCTCTCCTTGGAAGTTTGCTCCCCCGATAATGAAGTTGTTTTTCCTTCATCTCCTCCTCGTCATTTCTCGTCGATATTCCTGCCCCTTCAGCTTTTCCGGTTTTTTGCAGGTTTTCTTCTTCTTTCCCCCGAATTACTTGATGCTTCGTCTCCTGGATTTTCCGTTGTACTGTTTAAGTGATAATTGCGATCCTCCTCGATGTTGTGTTGTATCTCTGGATTTTCGACACGCTGCTCCCTTTCTTTGAGCCTTTGCTCTTCCGGTTCTCGCTGTTGCTTTTCTTCCTTCCTTGGCTGCTCCTGGCCATTTTCTTTGGTTTTCGTATTTCTTGGTCCGGTAACTGCGTTCGAGTTTTTCAATTTATTTTGCTGCCTGTGACGTTTCTTGTCGTTCTGCACTGACACAGAAGCAAGAGCCCTTTCAAGTTTTACTATTTCTCGATCTTTCGCTTCCGCCTCTTTTTTCCATGCCGATACGCCGCTCTCTAACTCCACTTTTTCCATTTCCCACTTTCTGGCGTCATACCTGATCCGTTGCCTTAGTAGTCCAATTTCTATCTTGAGGTTTTGGTTTTCCTCCTCTAACTTCGAACTTGATTTTTCCATGATTTTCCTTATTTCTCTTATTTGCTCCAGCATTTCTCCGTTGTTTTCCTTTTCACAAACCCCTTCCTTTCTCGAGCTCTCATCCACTTCTATGTTCGCTGCTTCCTGTTCCGTCTTATCTTTTCCTCCTTCCTTTCTGGTTTCTTGACTCTCATTTTTCTTCTGTAACCCGTCATTTTGGTCCTTCCTCCGCTTTTTCTTCTATCTCTTCTTCTTCTTCCGCCTTTTTTCCGCTTCCAACGTTTCGCGCGATTTTGGATTCTTTGTTTTTCTCATTATTTTTCTCTTCCTCCGGGAACACGTGTTCTAGGGTGCTACCTCGCTCTGCACCCTTCCCTGTTTCGTGTAAATCCTCATTTTCCTCATCTTCTTTCTTCAGCCTTCTACTGTTGTTTTCCCTTCCCACTGGGGATATGTTTATTTTACTGCTTCTTTTGAAAGCCTCATCTGCCAGACACCTCCCAAAAATCTCTCCCCCACTTTTCACCACATACCCCTCCATTTTTGCCGCGCTTTTGGCATCCGCTATTTTTGATTTATCCATATTTCTGGGTCTCCCTCTCTTTTTTTTCTCTTCGATGTGCACTTTCTTCAGCAATTAACCTTCTGCTTGTTTATCAGCTGTCAGATCTGTTTCTTCAAACTTCCGCTGCATTGCGCTAGTGTCGGCGGTCTCCATAACCTGCTTCCTCTCGTGGCTCTTTTGAGCACTAATCACTGCACTGTCACCCATAACTTCTTCACTTTCCACTTGCGGGTTTTCACTTGCACTGTTATTAAATCCTTATCCCAACTCAGAATACCACTTTCCACGTTAAATCGCTTATCCAGCCACCGATTAAACTCACTTCCACGTTTGCACCTTTCCTTTGAACTAATTCCCGCTCGATTTTCCTCTAATACAATCCGCCTCGATTCAACCCATACGCCTTCCCCTCGAACTCTCCACTTTAATTATTTATTTTAATAATATAAATAAAATATTTATCAACAAATGGATTTTTTCAATTTGGACCTGTTTTTTAAATTCATTTATTTTTATTTTAAAGAGTGAACTAAAAGTTTTTCTTGATCTGGTAAAAATTTGGGACTTTCGAATCAATGAATTTTTGAATAGCAATACATTTTGAATACGTTAAATTAACAATATAAAAATAAATGATTTTGCAGGAGTTCGGCTATTCAAAAATTCATTTCTTCGAAAGTATTTGACTAGCCACTCCCAAATTTTTAACTGATCAAGAAAAACGTTTAGTCCACTCTGTAAAAGAAAAAAATTAATTTAAAAAACAGATCCAAATTGAAAAAAATCTATTTGTTTATAAATATTTGATTTATATTATTAAATAAATAATTAAAGTGGAGTTTAGTATACTTTATTCGAAAGTTGAGGAAAAGGCCCACATTTTAACTTCCGCATTAATTTTCATATCTTTACTTAATATTGCAGTATAAGCAATTAAAAAAGGTACTTTTTTAATAACATAAAATTTTGTTTTGAATTTTCTCGAAAACTTTGCGTGTCACATTGAAATCAAAAAATACGTAGCAAATATTTCTGAGTGTTAAATAAAAAAAAAAATTTTACGAGAAAGAAAATTTTTGTGACAAATATTGTATCGAATGTCCCATATATTCGAGTACATATTTCGAGTAGATTGTTTTTAAAAAATGCGAAATACATGAATGGTTCCGTACTATGAAAAATTATACCTGGAAAAATCTTGAGATACCTAGAAAAAACCGGAAAATTTCAGGGAATTTTTTCAGTATTTGAGCATACACTCTGTTTATCAATCTAAATTATTTTACAGTGAATGTGACTGTAAGGAGAAATTGAATAAATTAAAAGAAACCCTGAATTCAGACGAATTTGTAAGCAAACTAAGTGATCTAACACTTGAGCAAAAAACATACGTTGATAAGCTTGCTGTAAATATGTGTAAAAATTTACACGAGGATAAATTTACCATGGAAGATAAATTGATGTCCCTCTCGATCTACAAGAAATCACTCAGTATTTATGAGTATTTAAGTACTTTCCTAACTCTACCCAAAATTAAAACTCTGAAGAAAGTAGTGCGAACAGTGCACTTTGATACAGGAATTACAACAGCAATGATAAACAGAATGAAGGAAGTAGCAAAGAAAAAGAGTGGCACTGATAAAGTTGTAGTGCTAATGTTTGGCGAGATTAGCTTGGAACCATTTTTAAACTATAATGAACAATTGGACAAAATTCTTGGCTTTGAAGATTGGGGAGGAGACGTTCGATCCCAAAAAATTGCTGATCGAGCTTTGGTTTTCATAATTCACGGACTTAATTCTGAATGGATATTGCCTGTGGCTTATACTTTTTACGATCAAAAGCCAAAAGTTTCAAGACTGGTTAAAATGTATAAAGATGTCGTTGCTGCAGTTCAAGAAGCGGGATTTAAAATTGTCGCTTCTGTCTGTGATCAAGGAGAAGTTAACGAGGCAGCTTTGGAGAAACTAAGAACTAATACTTTAATAAAGAGAGGATCTGACACTGAAAAAAATGGTATGCTATTATTCTATATTTAATAAAATCAAATATAATTTTAGTCTTTTGTCACTGTTTTCAAAAAATACCACTATTTCTTCACTTTACTTTTGAATATATTTTTCAACTTTGATGACTGCTTAAAATAACATTTCCTTCTTAACTACAGAAATATATAACTGCAAAATATTCCCCAAGGCTAATATGTACAAAAATTGATCAAAAATATCATACATTCATGTATTCTTTATTATTTTCTATCTCAGACCTCAGATTATACATTTACCACTTTTTAAAGAAATGGAATACTTTGAAATTCATATACTTAAACATGAAAAAATTCATATTTCAATCGCAGTGTTTCAAAGTATAATCTGCAATGATGAAAGTTCAAAAAATAATTATCTCAAAGTGAAATTTTTTTAAATGAGCAATTTGAAAAAAAAATTAAATTGGAAGGCTTAAAAAATAAAGAAGTTCAGAATTAAACAAATTAAAATTAAATAAGTACAATAGGATGCCCAATAAAAATTCTATTATTTTAATTTTTCAAACTCCAAATTTTTTCTTGTTGCTGAAAAAAACTGCCATAAATTTTCTTATATTAAAAAAAAAATCATTTAAAATTACCGCTGGGTCGTTTTAGGCCTGAAAATGAATTGTCAGTTTTCGTTAAAAAAAATACAAATTTAAGGTTGATAATTCTTTAATCATCAGAAAGTATTGGTTATTTATTGAGGAATTAGCCTGGAATAATATGCACAGGATTTCTTCTATAATATAAAGATTGTATTCTCCGTAATAAAGAAATTACAAATATTTATACAAGGTAACAGAAAAAAGTCTTGAATTTTGAAACACACGAAAAATACACCTTTTTATAGGTTTTAAGAGTACTAAAGTATTTTTAGATGTATTTTTACCTATCATCCCTACTGAAAATCCCTATATAGGTTCCTATATATTTCACCTATAGAAAATGACATAGGATCTTATATAGGTGCCTGTATATAGGTTCCTATATAAGAAACTATATAGGAATTTTCAGTAAGGATTTTCCAAAAAAAGATGTGAGCGCTTGGATAACTGATCATTTTTTAGAATTGGGAATGTTTTAATCGTGTTCTCCGAAAGTTAAAAAAGGAACTGCTTTTGATCTTATTAATAAACAAATGCTTCTCAACGTACTAATACAGGAATATTTAAACCAGCCCTATGCATCGCCCGTGTATGTGTATGCGGTAGTTGTTATTTTAGCATCCGGACGGGTATCGTAATTCGAATAAATTTAATAGATGGCGCTCCGATCAGGTAGGCCTGTCGCTGCATTATCATGTATAGCAAAAATACTCAAATTCATTAAAAACATGATACTTTTTATAAATATAAAAGGAAGAACAAAGTTTTCCGTAATAATAAGAGCATCTGTAATTAGTAATCAACAAAATGCATGAAAACATGTAATTTAATATTAGGAAAATTGAATAGAAAGGTGAGTATTTTGAAAACAGTTTGAATTGTATCCATATTTTTCTATTGTTTATTTTGCTAATGTAATTAATTAATTTTATAAACAATTGTATTCGTTGCAAATTTCAAACGTTAATTGATAATATAACTTGACTAATAATAATAGTAATAATATTTAAACATTGATAATTCACGAGCAAAAACGCTCGTGCGCATAATCAAATGACACATCGTAAGATGGCGGCTCTCCCCACTCATTGAATTCTCCCTCCTCCCGTGGATTTAGCCCCGCTCTCCTAAGTTAGGATGGCATGCCTAGTCCCTTGTTTCCTATGTCCATGTCTATAAGAGTTTAAAAATTGTTTGGGGTGTTAAACACCCTGTGACAGATAGCTGTTTTGCCGACAAAATAATAATATTTTAGCGGCGAAATTTAAAACTATTTGGATTATAGTTGAAAATTAAGAATATAAGATTTTAGCTTGACTGGGTATTTGGCAATCGCAAGTGGCTGATCAACTTGTTTGAACAGGAAATATGATGTTGTTGTAATAAAATAACTATGCATACAAAGACTTCTTTGTATGAAGCCGAAACGGAAATTCCAAAGGACTGATTTTAATGCTATGGAATTTCCTGTACATAATATTTTGCATATAGAATCGCTTATATTTTAGCAAGAAATATTAACAGGAAGTGACCAATGAGAATTCTCGTAAATTTAATTATCTTAATGGGTTTTGGTTTCGCGGATCACTGATTAAAAGGGTGCAGAAATTTAAATTAGTTTGGATTTTTATTTTAAGGGATGTTGCTGTAACTCTTCAATTTCAATTACGTAAAGATATTTGAGTTGTGAATTGTTGAGTCAAAATAACATTATTGGAGGCACTTTGTCGGCGGAAGTGTACTTGTCGGAATTATAACTGTAGAATTCCTGTACGTGCTTAAAAATGGTTTTTCTTATCCGTTTAATATGCCGCAACCGCCGTCGCGGCCATCATGAATTTTTGCACGTGTGAAGGGAGGACACGTGATTATCGCGTAGGCGGTTTGTTTTCAAGATTATAAGTGGGATTAAGACAGATCCTTGCCACGGTCGCGACCGGTTAGTCTCTGATTCGCTTCCTTTTAAAATCAGAGTTGAACTTAATTGAATTCTTGAAAAGGATCTGATGTATGTAAATTTTATATTTGGTTTAATAAAATGTAAAGTAGTTTAAATTCACTTTGAAATTTGGTTTACTTATTTTAATAGTATCCTTTCATTGATAAAATTTGCGATTTTAAGGATTTAGAGATTCAGTACCGGATAGTTAGTCTCAGGAAGTTAAGGTTCTAACTTCAATATTAATGGTTAGGGAGAAGTTACAGAATTTTGACATTTATGTTTTTTAGCTACCCTGTTTAATATCTATTTCCTAATCTCAACAGGTGGTACTATTCTTGTTCACGGTGTGGAGATCGTTCCACTCTTCAATCTTCCTGATCTGCTGACAGACTTTCGGAACATTCTGCTCTCAAAAGATTTGGAATTCTGCGTAGACTCGAACGTACGACCCCTGAAGTGGGATCCCGAAAGAGAACTTCATATCAAAAAGAATAAGCAGAAATTAATAGCTTCATGGTCACACATTGAACTCGCTTATCGCATAGATTTTGACAACAATCGTGCCAATCGTAAAATGCCAAAACTGACGGATAAGAATGTCTATAAAAAAGATCTGGAGAAATCAGAGGTAGAGTGTGTCCTCAATGTCTTCGATGGAAATGTAGTGGAAAATCTCGATTTGATGTCACGTGATGAAGGTATGTTTGATTTCTTTCTTAACCATATTTATAGATCTGCTCTTAATTTATGCAATTTAATTATACATGCTCAAGATATTATAATTATGTTTCGATCAGTTGGTTTATTTTATATAATAAGAAATAATATAAATTAGCAAAAGTTTCTTATTTTGATTGCCTAATAATCCAATTAAAGTATATGCTTCAATTTAAAGCACTATAAAATATAATTAATAGTCAAAAATTAAAACAAATATCAAAATAGCTCAATCGGCTTTCATACAATTTTAATTTTAATCGGAAGGAATTAGAAGCAAAGAAAAAAATGAATAAGTAATGTATGATTTTTTATCGTAATAAGACGACCTTAAGAGACATTCTAAAATTCTGAGTCGTACCGATGTCTTTCATTTTCTATACTAATCCATTTTGAAAATGTTTAAAATAGGATCTTTGCATAATTTATAAAAATTGCATTTTTCAATCAAATCAACTAGTTTTTACATTGATGAAAGAAAATGTGGTTTAAATACTTTATTTTAAAGAAAAATTGAAAAATAAATTAGAAATATTTTGAATATTACAATGATCTTGAGTTGTTCATTTTGCTTCTTCTTTCAAATCTTAAATCAAAGAAGTCGAAACAGTTGACAAATTTCATGGAGCAGTGACTATTTGCACATTTAAAAAAGTACAGGTTTAAGAATGAAATTCAAAAATAGAGACTTCACAAAAATTCGTTTCTTTATAGTTAAAAATGGTTATCTATTTTTATATTTTAAATTAAACTTGAAAAACAAATGACATTTTTTTGCGACGGCCTCATTAAAAATTCGCTAACTTGTTTAGTTTTGAAAGTTTATAGTTTAAATTCACAACATTTTGAACATCTTTTTGAAATAGATCTAACATGAAGATTTGTTATGGACATTTTTGTGGAAATTAGTTTTGGAAGATCAAAAGTCAAGTTTTCAATTATAAATCCTCCAAATTAAAGACATTTATGATGTAAATCGTAAAAAATACAGAATTATCAATTTTAAATATTAAGATTTCTATAATTTTTAATTGGAAATTTTCAAAATTAAAAATTTTAATTTCAACGACTTTCAATTCAAAGTTCAACAATTTTAAAGAGTTATAATTAATAGCTCTTGAATTGGTATGGTCTAAAAATAAAAATTCCTCAATTTTAGTGACTTTGAAAATAAAAAGTGAACTTTTCGATTCTAATTTTCGAATGTAAGTATCAAAATTACATCCATTTTTTATGATAAATTCTCAAAATTAAAAACTCTGCAATTCTAAAGATTTAAAATATAAATTTCTGCAATTTTGAAAATTCTAATTGAAATTTCTTGAATTTTAAAAATATAGTATCACAAATTTTTCGATTTTCAAGATGCATATTTTACAGGAATGTAATTTGGAACATTTGTTTTCAAGATTTACAATTGAGAAATTTATAATTTTAAAGATATATAAATCAAAACTCCATAGTTTTTATATCAAACTTATAGAATTTTTAATTGTGAAAATTAAAAACTGTAAAAATTGTGGTTTCAATTAATTAAGACAATTAAAAACTTTTTAATTTTAAAGATTTACACTTCAAAGTTGTACAAGTTCAAAGAGCTGCAATTGAAAACTGTGGAATTTCAAAGATGTACAAATAAAGACTCCTAATTTTTTATGATAATTCTTCAGTCTTAAAGATTTGCGATTAAAAATTCTTTAATTTTGAATATTTTCAATATTTATTGTGTATATAATAGAAAATTATGCAATTTGAAATGCTTTTTTTTTTTAATAGTTCACTTTTGAAAACTTAAAATCGAGTTTCATTCAATTTTATTATATTATATTATTATAATATATTATATTATTATACTATTATTATAATGTTATACCGCCGCTGCTTATAAGAACGAATCCGTAAATTATATCGCTGTGAAAAAAACACTTCTTATCATAACGCCATGAAAAAACTCATGGCGTTATTCTTGAAAACGACGTAAAAGAATACATTTTTATGAAAACGCCATGAAAAAACGCTATTCATGAAAATGCCGTGATAAGAAACTAATTAATGAGAAGGAAGTCTATTCACATCGTTTCTTCAAGTAAAAAATTACTTTTTTATTTTGTTATAATTATAATGGTTTATTATTTTATTAAAAATAAAAGAGGTTATATAATTTAGCATTAAATGCTTGTATTTTTTAGATTAATATACATACTATATTATTTGTAGCTGCAGTAATATATTATTCAAGATATGTAATTTATATAAAATATTACTACTTCTACTAATATTATGATTTTTATGTTAATTTAAAAAATCCAAGCATTCAATATTAAATCATACAACATCTTTTATTATTAATAAAATATTAAACCATCATAACTATAAGTAAATGAAAAAGTAATTATTTATTTGAAGAAACGCTGTGAAAAGATTTGCTTCCCGAGCGGCATCACTCGGAGGCCAAGGAACGAATTTTTCTGAATTCAAATGTTTGGTTTGCGTGGCGTTATCGAGCTATGGGGGGGGGGGGGGGCATTCCGCGTTATTTCGCAAAGCGCGAAATAAGGTCTATTTTCACGGCTCATATAGGAATAAGGTTTTTTCTCAGCATTTACCGAAATATGTATTTTTTTCGTAGCTTTTTACTGAGATGTTTTCATCTCCACAGTGTTTTGAAACAATTTATTTTTTTTACAGCGACCTAATGAACAATTTATTTTTCACGGAGTTTTTGAAAAAGGTTTTTCTTCAAAGCTTTATTTTACAGGTTTTTTTCAGAAGCACCGGTGATATATTATGTTTCTGTATATAAAAAAGGAACTTCACAGTGACTGAAAATGGAACAAATTACTATTTTCAGGAATTAATTGTACCTGTAATTAGTTCCTTTTTTCAAGAAACTTCCCCAACGCTGCATCTAGTTTTAAATAATGATACTAAAGCCAGGTAAAAATTATTGTTATTTCGATCTAACATGATTAGGCTTTGATATTCCAATTGAAACTAAAGTATTTCTATTCGATCGCAAGAACTTCAAGTGGAAACAGAATTTTATAAGTTAATTCTAACATATAGGATCTTCAATGCTCTGGAAGGAATAAAATCAACGCTAATTGTTTAATATCAATCTCTTATATTTTAGGTAAAATAAAAACATCAGCTGAGGAACTCCATGTCCCTCCAGAAGGTTACTACACATCGTACATATTGAGCTTTTTAAAAAAGCTAAGTGATGCTATGAATGGAGACAAAAAAGAAGACGATCCGAATTATGAGTTGGCAACTCTTTTTACGCAAGACAGTTTCCATCATCAATTTTTGGAGACTGCGAAGAAAGAACTTCGTCGCATGCGCTTTATTGATAGAGAAACCCAGATGCCGGTTGATGAAAGAATTTCATGCCTTGAGAATTTGATAACAACAGTGAAAGGCTTCCAAACTTTATGGGAAAAAATAAACAGACTTGGTTTCGAATTCATGAAAACTAGGGATTTCAATCTGGAACCTTTGGATAACTTTTCTAGTAAAAATTCGGATCTGACATGCCAGAAATTCGCTAGAAACTTTAAAAACTTCTGTTATCTTGATATAAATGTTTAAATTAATGAAAAGAAAAAATAAGCTGTAAAGTTATTCTTAACAGTCTCTTTACACTTTAAATTCTGCAGAATTTTATTAATATATCTTGAAGATTAAATCTAATTTATTTTAGGTTCATGTTTTATGATAATAATCATTATCAGTGTCTATTTTACGCATGTTTTTGTTCAGTGATTCTGTAACTATTCATTTTTTTTCTAATGGTACTAGGAATGAAATTTATTTCATATAATATATAATACAATTAGTTATTTTGTCATACTTCAGTATTTCATGTTGATAACTTTGTTCTTAATAATACCTATTTTACTTGTTATTTCCTTCTTAAAAATAAAACTTATTTTTTCAATTTTGACATTGCACATCATTCATATTTATTCCAATTTTATCTATAATAAAAGCTGGAAAACAGTATTTATTACACAATTTGAACACTTTTTAATATTACTATTTAGAAAAATGCATAATTTTAAACCTAGGATTTAGAACGAATTTACGAGTGAAAATATTTAATTACACTGAACTTTGTGTGAAAATTATTTTTGCTATCGTTATTTAAAATTATTTATAAATATTCCTATTTATTCTCATTTAAGTTTTATAGATTGAAGCTTTACAAATTAGACGTTCACTCATTGAAGAACAAGTGGTCAAGGGGTCCCTACACAAATTCTGGAAGAAAAATTCCCTGACAATTCCAGGCTTTTCCAGGTATAATTTTTCCTTGTATGGATCGATTTAAATATTTCACATTTTTTTTAAAAATCGACTCGAAACATGTACAGTTTCGCGATTTTATAATAAATATTTTTTGTTCTCTAGGGGTTCAATTATTATGTTTAATGTAGAAAGGTTTGACAAATTATATTACAAGATACTCTTAAATATGTCAGCATTATCATCAATCATTTCTTAAATTTATCTCTTAAGTTCATGTATTTGAATAATTCCAAAAAAAATTTATTTTATCTTATACTTAAAATTTTTAAATTTCGAAATACAGTGACTCTTCTATAGCGCCGATTTTGGGGCTGACGGTGGGTGGGAACTAACTCATTACAGCCCGTTCCGCTTTTGTTTGTTCACGCTTGAGTGCGTGTCTGATTGCCAACCGCAGACATGGATACACCTACCTGCGGCACGGCGTCAATTCTCGAAAGGGCTATAGAAGGGAGAGGACTATTGAAGGGTTTCACTGTACATGAATTCTCAACCAAATAGTTAAATGTTGAACTAAAAAGACATTTTTTCCACTAAAAATTCAAGACCTAAATTTTCAGTTAAAAAAAGAATAATTTTTAAACAAAGCAAAACTAATTTTTTTTAAATAGTTATATTTTCAAACAAAGTGACGAATTGTCAACTACAATGATGAATTTTCTGCTGGAATATTTTTATTTTAAACCAAAATGATGAATTTTCAACCAAAATGATTAATTCAAATTAGAGTAATCAAAGAGATGAAATTTCAACTAAAATTACGGAATATTCATTTGGAGCAGTTGCACTTTCAGTTTAAAAAAATATAATTTTCTACACAAAAAAAAATGGAAAAAAATCTGCCCACCAAGCGGGCACATTCTCATCGCGCGCTCGCAAGTTTGAGCGAGCCTAGGGCGCGTGAGTGTTGGTTCTTGCGCTTCGCGCTCGATAATTTATTCATCTCGATCTACGATCTCGGTCTTTATATTTTCGCACATTCTTGCGCAAACCTTTTAAAATTAAGACTCAAAACTTCCACCACTGTAATTTTATGATTTTGAACTGACTGAGGGCTCTCCAGGGTGTCTAGCGATTTTTATGAACAAAATTCAAGGTATTTTCCAGGTCAAGAAATCAAGTTTTGTCAGGTCTTTGTTTTACATAAAATAAACGTTTGTTATATATCAAAAAAAATATGCCGATTAATTTTGTATTGGCTAACAATTTCTAAAGAAAGCAGAATCATACTTAAACAAATTCTTAATTTTTTACGAACGTAAGTCGTCTTTGTGAAATCTGTGGGAATATTTTTAAATCTTTGTACAGTCTTTGGCGTAATTAATATCTTTAAAAGGTTTTGGAATCTTTTGAAGTATTTAAAATCTTGAAATTGGTGTAAAATCTTTTGGAATCTCAAAACTTTTGTAAAATCTTTGAAATCTGTGAAATTATTCGAAAGCTCTGAAATATTTGTGAAACATTTCTTTTAATCTTTGAAATGTATTCAAATCTATAAAATCTAGTGTAATTTCTTTCAATCCTTATGAATTCTCTCAAACATTTGTTAAATCTTTTGTATTCGTTTAAAATCACTGGAATATTTGAAACTTTGGTGAAATTTTTGAAAATCTTCTAAAAAATTTGAAATTGTTTAACATATTAAAAATTTTTGAAATCTTTGAAGTCTGGTGTAGTGTACCCTTGTTGAAAACTTTGAAATTCTTGAAATTTTTTAAAACCTTGAAATCTTTTGAAACCTTGAAATATATTTAATCCTTATGAATTTTTAAAACTATTTATGAAATTTTTCTGAAATGTTTTGTATTCATTTACAATCATTAAAACATTCGAAATATTTGTGAAATCTTCTAAAAAAATTCGAAATCTTTTAAAATCTTTGAAATCTAAAGTATTGTTCCCTTTTTGAAATATTTGAAATTCTTGAAATCTTTTGAAATGCTTATGAACTTTAAAAAAAATTTGTGAAATCTTTCTGAAACCTTCTGTATTTGTTTGAAATCACTGAAGCATTCAAAATCTGTTTGAAATCTTCTAATTTGTTTTTGAAATCTTGATTAAATCTTTGTGAAATATTCCTTTAATATTTGCAGTGTTTTTAAATCTTTCAAATCTGGTGTACTTTTTGAAATCTTGAACATTCTTGAAATCACTAGGGTATTTGAAATCTTTGTGAAATCTTTTGTAATCTTAAAACAAATTTGAAATCGTTTAAAATATTTCATTGTTTTGAAATTTTGTAAATCAGGTGTACTACATCATCCTTCCTGAAATCTTTGAAATCGTTATGAACTTTTAAAAATATTTGTGAAATCTTCTTGGAATCTTTTTTATTCGTTGAAATCATTGGAATATTTTAAAACTTTGTGAAATATTTTTAAATCTTCAAAAAAAGTTGAAATCTATTAAGGTCTTTCAATGTTTTGAAATCTTTTAAATCTGGTGTAATAGAACCTTGTTAAAATCTTTGTAATTCTTGAAATCTTTTGGAATCGTTATGAACTTTTAATATATTTCACATTCTATATTAGCGGAGGAGAAATTAAAAACTTATAGAATTATTCGCAATACCAAAGTGCATTAATTGCAATCTATAAAACAATAGGTACAGTCTGTAAAAAGTGCCTTGAAATATCTTTATTTTTTCTGTAACGAACAAAAGGTAAATTATATCTCGATAAATGAAAACCTTTTTAGTAACAAGATATGTTCTAAACGAGATGTTTATTTCATAATAGGCTAAAAGATTGAAATTACTCTTCGCATTTCAATAAAATAACTGTTTTAAAAGCAAAAAGAAAAGCAAATTCAAGATTCTCTTGAAAAATTCAATGAGATTTCCAGGGTTTCAAGGTTTAAAAAAAAATTCAAGGAGAATTCCATGTTTTCAAAGTCGCTAGACACCCTGCTCTTACACTCCACGCTCGGTCTTTACATTTCTCCCACATTCGTGCACAGGCCTTTTAAAATCAAAGGTCAACGGATCAAGAACTGTAATTTTGTGATTGTGAAATCTCTTTTGTTGAAGCTCTTTCGGCTTTAACGACCGTATTCTCATCACGTGTCTCGTGGTCACACTCGATTTTGTCCAAAATGTCAACTTTTCTACATTATGCACAACACTTTTGTATGAAATATAATACATTTGCTATGCACCTCTGCCTGGGAATGCTTATTCAGATATTACATAATAAAGCACAAATTGTATTTATCATGATTATTTTAATATTTCTTATTTTGCTTTAAATTGTATCCTAAGCTGCGCTGAGACATGTATCATTACCATAAAGGACCCCGCACTAAATGTATGGGAAAATGGATTTCGGTGGATTTAGCTGAAACTTTGTACTTTTTAAGGTTATAAGTGCCGGATGAAATATCCGTAAAAAACTTTTAAAAAATGGACAGTTTAGCGCTATGCGGCGCTAAGCGCTCATGATCAGTGAATAAAACGAATTACAATAGATTTTGTTACAAAAGCGATGACAACATAGAAATCACAGTTCAGATCGTGGTCTGTCATATTTTCGCCTACACCGTTGACTCATATAGCGCGCTTCTCAAAACGATCAAGTGCTAAGCGCCCAAGATTTGAACTTGACTAAGTAATTACTTTTTTAAAGGCAGAAATGGTACCCAAAGTAACATTAGTAACTAGTGCGCACATACCGATAATAACATTCTACCCTTCGCAAGAGGGTTGAACGCTAAGCGCTCAAGTTCAGCGAATAAAACCAATCATAGTAACTTTAGCCAGAAAAGCGATGTCACTATAATATAATCACGCATCAGAAAGTAGTCAGTAATATGTTTAGCCAAATCAATGAGTTATATTGCGCGCTTCTCGAAACGATTAAACGTTAAGCGCCCAAGATTTGAACTTGACTAAGTAATTACTTTTTTAAACACAGAAATGGTATCCAAAGTAACATTAGTAACTAGTGCGCACATCGATAATAACAGTGTATCCTTCGCCAGAGGGCCGAACGCTAAGCGCCCATGATTAGCGAATAGAACCAATCCTAGTAGCTTTAGCGACGTCTGCATACGAAACACGCATCAAGAAGTGGTCAGTAACATGTTTAGCCAAACCAATGACATTTCTTTTGTGAAAGGACTTTGAAAAAGTGATTTCTTAGTCAAGTTCAAATCTTCTGCGCTTAGCGTTTGCCCGTTCTGAGAAGCGCGCTATATGAGTCAACGGTGTTGACTCATATTGTAATTGGTTTGGCTAAACATGTTACTGACCACTTGTTGATGCGTGTTTCGTATACAGACATCGCTGTCGCTAAAGCTACTAGGATTGGTTCTATTCGCTGATCATGGGCGCTTAGCGATGACTTCAGATATCTAACTTTTTTTTTAATGCTTAAAATTGGAATTAATAGAACGTCTCTCGTAAATGGAATGAGATACGCCAAAAAAGACAACATTTTTTAATTCAACTAGAAAATTTTATATCAGTATATAAGTTATAATTATAAATAAGTATAATGAGAAAATCCATCAATTAAAAAAAAGTGTTAATAATTTGAAGAGAAATTTAAAAAGGGAAAGCGGATTAGCCACGACCAACTACTGTAAATAACTCTGTCCGCGTTGTACGTGACGAATACAAGAGGAACATTATATTACCGTCGCACCACTCTTAAAAGGACCACTAAACGGATCTTGAAAAGAACCCAAATCTCTCAAACTACCTCCGAGACTATTTTGTTTCAAATCGAATTTGTTTATAGACTCAAATGGGCCAGGCCATTTCGCTAAAGAAAACTCAGAGATTTCTTTCGGTAGGGTTGTGTCGCTAAAGCTACTAGGATTGGTTCTATTCGCTGATCATGGGCGCTTAGCGTTCGGCCCTCTGGCGAAGGGTACACTGTTATTATCGATGTGCGCACTAGTTACTAATGTTACTTTGGATACCATTTTTGTGTTTAAAAAAGTAATTACTTAGTCAAGTTCAAATCTTGGGCGCTTAGCACTTGATCGTTTTGAGAAGCGCGCTATATGAGTCAACGGTGTAGGCGAAAATATGACAGACCACGATCTGAACCGTGATTTCTATGTTGACATCGCTTTTGTAACAAAATCTGTTGTAATTCGTTTTATTCACTGATCTTGAGCGCTCAGCGCCGCAAAGCGCTAAAACTGTCCATTTTTATGGATTTTTTTACGGATATTTCATCCGGCACTTATAACCTTAAAAATTACAAAGTTTCAGCTAAATCCACCGCAAGCCATTTTCCCATACATTTGGTGCGGGGTCCTTTATATTATTACAATTTATAACATGCAAAAAAAAATGAATCATACTAATTCTTTTTCCTTGTTTCCATAATTTTTAAACTTTTTTTACGATTAAAGAAAAACGACTGTTCTGTCCTTTTCTGCCCTTTTTCTAAAAATTCAATTTTTTAATTTTATTTTTTACGATTAAAAAAAATCTACTCGTCCTATATAAAAATTATTAATAATAAATGCATAGATATTTTTAGAAGAAACAAATTTTGTCTGTTAATTTTAGTTGGTACCTTGTGTCGTTTTTTCAAAAGATTTAACATTTTTATTTTTTTAGACTAAAGCAAAATCTACGTGTCCTATCAAAAATTATAGCTCTTTTTCGGATAAACAAATCTTGTCTTATTTTTTGTCGTAGCTTATGCCGTTAGTCCAAATTAAAAAAATTTTTAATGTTGTTTTTTACGACTAAAAACAAAAACTACGCGTCCTATCGAAAAGTGATTAATAACAAATTTGTAGATATTTCCAACGAGCTCATTCATTTTTTTCGTATCTTGCATAGTTTGACCAAAAAATGGAATTTTGGGATTTTTCATTATTTTTGGTAAGATCAAATTTTGAATTTTCAACTTTTCGACCAAATTAAAAAAGTTATTTTGATAATCTTGTAGGGTTTCCAAAAATCAACGTTTTTCTTCTCTTTTTGAATTTTGATCCAAAATAGCTGGTTTACGAACTTGTTCTTTCTTTTTAGGTCTTAAAAAACTGTGCCAAAGCAGAATCCAATCTGAGCAATTTTTCGAAAGTTATCGTGCCTACAGAATGCAGACAGACACCTTCGTAAAATCGTTTTTTCTGACTCAGGCGGTCTCAAAACGTGGAGATTTGATGAAAACCGACAAAATGAAATTTTACATAAAATCAATACCTTCTCATTCTGACGAGAATGTAAAAATAGTTACATTTTCGAACGAAGTGATACATTTTCAACTAAAATTATGAAAATGCAAGTGGAATAGTTGATTTTTAAACAAAAAAATACGAAACTTCAATCAAAATAATTAATTTTTAACTGTAGTAGTTGAATTTTCAACCAAAAGGATGAATTTTCAATCAAGAAGATTAATTTCTCTACAAAAAATATGAATTTTTTATTAAAATATATAATTTTGTAATCAAGGGGATGTATTTAACTAAAATTATGGAATATTTAATTGGAGTAGATGTAGTTTCAGTTTAAATTAACATAATTTTTGAATAAAGAAAAATGTTTAAATAGGCAAATTTTCAAACGTAGTGATACATTTTTAACTAAAATGATAAATATTCAACTAGCATACTTGATTTTTCAATCACGAAGATTAATTTCATCTAAAAAAGACGAATTTTTAATATAAAAAAAATCATTTTTCAACCAGAGATGAATTTTTATCTAAAATAGTTAAAGATTCAACTAGCATAGTTAAATTTTTCAGGTAACCAAATTAATATCAATCGAACAAAAAAAGAAAAAAAATTTAAACCAAAAAGTTAAATACAGTAATATAAAGATACTTTTACAAATGTCTAGGTAGAGTCGGCACCATGGATGAAACAATTTAATCCCACTACCTGTAAAATTACATAGTCAGTTTTAGTTTTTAAAAAAATGAAAAGAAATTTTAAGGTACGGGAATGTGTTTTATGTTTGTATTTCGACATAATTTTGATTAATAATGTAATTTTCAAAAGCAATGTGATTCAGAAATGCGAAAGATCAAATTATACAATCGTTCATTTGTTCAAAAACAAACTAAAATTAGCATCGTTTATATTAACTGACTTTCGTATAAAACTAAAGCAAGCTTTTGCTTTGGTTTAAAAATAAGAAAAAAAGCTGATTTGTATATTTTATACAAAAAAAAATTAGTACACATACTGTACAAAAACTGACTTGAGCAAGATTTTACATAATATAGCTTCATAAATCTACCATAAATAAATAATATTTAAAACTAAGGTTTTTTTGATTTTTTAGATGACACGATTCGATTTAGACAAATCAGAAGTTCGGTTGTGAACAGGATTTTTTTCGAAGTCAGCTTTAATCTTTCCAATTATTAGATCTTGTGAAATACAAAATTACTTCTTAAAGATAAAAAAATAATTACAAAAATGGAATTATTTTTATCATGCTCGAACTTTGCGTTACACAGCTTGAGATTTGTTGTGGGGAGGCACATTCCACGTCACAAAATAAGTTTTTAATCGTTTTTTCCTCTTAAACTAAACGTCGATCTAAACTTAGTTTGAACTGAGCATTTATATATAATTTTATATAAAATCAGGAAACAATCCTATTCTATTTGCTATTATCGAAGTTGAATTTATTCTTGCTTGCCTCTAAACGGCGCACTTTTTGTTGCAAGCCTCTCATTTGCTGCTTGTAAACTTTTATTTCATTCTCGTAATGTTCTCGAATTTGTTTTTTAATCGGACAATGGAGTATCCTTTCTGGCGAAACAGATGTTGCTCGATCCAAGCTCCTTTTTTTCTTCATACCTGAAATTATCCTGTGAATGTAATGATCTCTAAATAACAGAATACAAATTCAGAGTGTCTAGCGATTCTTAGAAAAAAAATTCAAGGTTTTGTCCAGGTCTTTTTCTCGTACATCAAATAATATAACCGTTTGCTATACATGTAGAAAAAGCGATCCATTGCATTTTTTTATTAGTCAATATTTTTTTTTATGAAAGCAGAACCATAAATAAACTATTAATTTTTTGCAAACATAAGTCGTCGAATGAGACTGTCAAACTGAGAAAATAAGACCCAAAGTTTTAACGATATTATACCTATACACTCTAATCAATTGTCCAATAAACTTTTAAATTAATATTTATAAATTATATTTTAAAAGTAACCAAGAATAATTATATATACTGTTTTATTTTACTAAATGCTTGTATAATACACATTTTCAAAATAATAATCCAGTTAACTTCAAATAATGATTTCCAAACTCAAAATAAAATTTGCAAGTCCCTGAATTTTTTTTTAGATAATTAATTCGTGAATTGAAGCAGATTACTACCATACAAAAATCCTTAGAACATAATACTTCAATATAATTTTGAATTTAAAAAGTGTGATGCCATCTTTTTACAGTTTCAACATCCGTTTTAAAGCCATGGAACATTCTAATCCTGGAAATGAATAAACACTGACTATTTTTAAAAACTTTTTAATATCAGGACTTCATTGAAAAGAGAAGTTTGTTTTTTAACAAATAGAATAAAAGATTAAAATGACTTTTCGCATTCAGAGTTGCAAGAAAGTCCCAATTTCGAAATTCCCTGGCTTCCTGTGACTTTTCCCTGACTAATAAAAAATTTTCCAGTAAAAAGCTGAGTTTTTAATTAAGAAGATTAATTTTTCACCCAGAAAGGCTAATTTTTAACAAAACAAACAAAGCGTTATCTAAAAAAATCAACTTTAAGCTGAAAAAAATGAATTTTTAATAAAAAACAATGAATTTGTAACAAAATCGTTTAATTTTTACTCAAAGAGATGAATTAAAAAAAGATTTTTAACAAAAAGTGTAATAGTTGATATTTCCACTAAACAATATTTCATTTTTTAATCGGAAATAGTTGAATTGAACCAAAGAATACGAGTTTTCAACGAAGAAGTTGAATCCTGAATCGAAACAGATTATTTTCAAATCAAAAGGTGGAATTTACAATGAAGAAGATTGTGGAATTTGCAACAAAAATAGTTGAATTTTTAACCAAGAAGATTCATTTCCCATCAAGAAGACGAATTTTTAACAAAATAGATGAAGTTCCATAAAAAATAAATAAATATGAAGTTAAACAAATTAATTTGTGGAATTTGAAACAAAAATAGTTGAATTTTTAACCAAGAAGATTCATTTCCCATCAAGAAGACGATTTTTGAACAAAATAGATGAAGTTCCATAAAAAATAAATAAATATGAAGTTAAAAAAATTAATTTTAAATAATTAATTTCAAATGAAAAAAATGCAACAAACACGTTAAATCTCTACCCAAAGATATGAGTTTTCTACTAAATTACATTTCTGCCCTAAAAGACGAATTCAGGTTGGTCGTTTTAATCGACGAAATAAATTGCCGGTCATTTCCCCGGTTCGAAAACATTTTTCACGGTCAATGAAACTTAAAAAATGGAACACGAAAGCTAATAAAATTTCCACTTGAAGTAATAAAAACTGAGCTGCAAATGAAAGCACTTAAAGCGAAACTGTTAAATTTTGAACTTTTAAAATTGAAATTTTAAACCTTTTAATTAAAAAATGTTGTATTCAAATGCTCACTAATTTACGCGCATAAAATTGAAGGTACTAACATTTTTCCATTAAAAAAATTAAAATCCGCGTTATCATTTTCAATGCTCTAAATTAAAAAATCAATCAAGAACTTTAAAATTTTAAAATTATATAATTTTAAGGAATTTTAAGCTAGAAATATCAAATATTGAAAAATTGAAAAATTTTTAACTGAACACTTTTTAAATTAAAAATTCAATTATTTTTTTTAAATAGTTTAAACATCCTTGAAAAGCTTCAAAATTTTATTTCAAAATCTTGAGAAATCTAGAAGTTGTTTTAAATTAAAAATTATTTTAGAATTTTTTTCAGAACTTCTAAATATCTGTCAAAATGAGTTGAATTTTTTCTACAATTTTCAGAAAATCCTGCAAATTTTAGAAAATTTCTTTAGAATTTGGATGTATAAATAACAATTGAACATTTATTATTTGTAGGCTGAATTTGAGTAATTTTCAGAGATATGTAGAAGTTTTGAAAACATTCAAACTTAATGTAAAACTTTAAATGATAGCCTAATATAAAACAAAATGTAGATTTTCGCAGATTTTAAACAAAAAAATTAGATTTTTTCAAGAATTGTGCAAGGCTTCAAAAGAATAAAAACATTTTCTTGAGGTTCCTAGTAAAATTAAAAATAATTTTTATTTTTGAAAAATTATTTTAATAGAATATTGAAAAAGTTTTTTAAAGATTTAAACAAAATTTTCAAAAAAGATTCATGAAGATATTAAGAAAATTTTCTAAAATTTGCATGATAATTTTTAATCTTTTTAAAACTCTTAAATATCTCTTAAAATTATTCAAATTTTTTATACAAATGTTCATTTGTAAATTATACATCAAAATAAAATTTTACTAACAAATTAAGCATTTTTCGAAATTTTAACGATTTCAGGTTTTCTATGTCAAACAATTCAGTTAAAGATTCTTTACTTTTAAACATTTGTTCAATCACACGTTCACTTTTGTTTAATGACTAAGACTTTCAAATTGAAACCGTTTAAACTTTAACGTTAAAATCTGAAAATTCTTAAATTTTGAACTGATTTAAAATCATTTTTTCAATTCGTTTTTGTTCACTTTTTATTACTTCAAGTCTTTAATAAAGTCTTTAACAAAGAATTTAAAAATTCTTCAAATTAAAAATGCAAGCTTAGAAATAAAAACTTCAAATGGAAAATTTTTAAAGTAAAAAAATTTTGAATTACGCATTGTAAGTTAAATAATAGGATAATTGAAAAACATGAAAATTCAACTAATTATTTAAAAACTGTTAAAATCGAACGTGGACAGATTTTTCTTGTACAAATTTGTAAAATTCCCGGTTTCCCGGTCCAGCGGCCACCCTGCGAATTTCAAACAAAATACATGAATATTCAACCTAAAATAGAACAATTTTGAACTAACAATAGATTAATTAAATTTTCAGTAGAAGCAATTAAGTTTCAACAAAATAGTTTAAATTTCAACCAAAGAGATGAATCTTAAACCAGAAAAAAATGAATTCTTAACGAACAGTGTAATAGATCGTATTTCCGCCAAAAAATATTTCAACCTTTAATCAGAAACAGTTGAATAAAACCCAAAAATATGAATTTTCAACAAAATAGTTCAATGCAGAACCAAAACAGATTATATTGAAATAAAAAAAAATGAATTTTAAATAAAAAGATTTGAGTGTTCAACCCACAAAGACGAATTTTTCAAAATTAGTTAAATTAAAAAAATGTAGAATTTTCAACAAAATAGTAAAATTACTTTCAACTTCAGTTTATCGAAAATTCCCTGACTCTTGTAGTTTTTCTCTTACATTATTTGACTAATTTTAAATTCATTTACCTGTAAAAACCCTGAAACTTCAGTAAAAGCGCAGTTTTATAAGCAAAGAACAACAAAATAATTCAAATTCAAGGATATTTCGAAGGTTATCAAGGTTAAAAAAAAAACCATGTTTTCAAGGTCGCTAGACAAACTGACATTTAAGCATAAACTTACCACACGTTATGCACGGCGGAATTTCTGGTTCATTTTCAATCGGCTTTCTTCGAGGTGAACAATTAATACTTTGAGACTTAAAAGAACTGTATTGGTAAGGTTGTGCACTGGCGGTTTTTTCGGGCTTAGCCTTCGGTAACGGTGCGAAGCCTGGGACATCACCGTCACCGAAATAAAAGAAAACATTTGATTTACATTTATTTGAAATATCCGCGACTGGGTTAATCAATCCGTGTGTTATTTCCGCCGGAGATTCATCCTTCTCCTTCTCGCTTAAACTCATTTCATCGTCTGAAATTGTATGAATAGTAATACCCTCTACCTCTACACTTTTAGACTCAGATAAATCCTGCGAATCATCCTGAGACAAAGTATTTGTTTCTGTTCCACTATTTTTGGCTTTATTTTTATTGCTTTTGTCCACACAAAACTACGAAAAATAAATTTATTAATAAAATGTTTAAATTGGTTATATTCAACAAATTTACGTATCGACAGTTATATTATAAAAATTTGCACTTACATTCGGAACAGCATTCCCTCGCAGCTTGATACAGGTTGTCGCTCTTTTGTCAAAAGCATCTTCAGGGAAATGGTTTGAGCAAATACGCGCTTTTTTGTCTACATTTTGCAATCCTAAAGCTTCAAGCCATTTCTTTCTTTTCATTGGGTCCTTTGGAATACTACAATAATAAAAATTATATAAACAACAAAAAATATAGCAACTATTCGCATTTTGAATGTATAAACTTAACCTAAAGATAAGTAATTCATTCTTACAAATGGAAAGCGACATTTTTGGAATTCTTTTTATCGTCATTACCCCTTTCAAAAAATACGCTTTTGCAGTTTTTCACAATACACTGAGACATTTTTGTAACATAAATAACATAAATTTAATCCTCTGTTTATTTATCCCGAAAGTGGTCAAACGCAGTTAAACGTGATCGTGAAGATGGAGGGATATTACTCTGATATTACCTATCCCCTCTACATGAAAAATGTTCGTTCGTACTTCTGCGCATGCGCTATCCACGGCGCCAACCAATCGGGAAACAGATATATGTAAAATGCCCGCTAATATTTGAAATTTATCGAGAAATTTTCTCAAACTTTCCGTATATTTCCGAACTTCGAAAGACCGGCCCTCGGCCCTGCCTAACGCCTGCGACTCCGATTTGACTGCTGTTTTGTCCATTCTATCGATTTCAGTCTTCTTATTGTGATATACGCCAGAAAGTACTGTGATTCACAAACGTAATCTTCGAGTAAACATAAAAAAATGTTTCCTGAAAGATATATCATTTGCATTTTTCTCATTTTGCTGACGATTTCGTTAGGTTATGCAGGCAGTGGAAATTATGCGTTTGCCAAAGTCGAGGTAAGTTCAGCACTTGTCATTCAAAGTGTCAGAATAATTTTTGTGAAGTTAATTTTTTTTTTAATAATATGACTGTGTGATTCTTTTCTAGCTAAATAATTTTAGGTGTATGCGAACTGTTGAAATTTCAGTTCGCAAAATTTTTCGCATTGGTAAGATCAGATTTGGTAAGATCACCAGTGGTTGGCATTGACACTATTCATTGGCACCCATCATTCAAATTTCAGTGTTTAAAACAAATACTAATAACTTCACGCAGTGGCGTTGCTTGGGAGCTTAAACCCTCTCGAAATTTTAGAACTCTGCATACTAGGGTGGAAAAAAATGTTTCTGTTTCACTTCCCTATTTTTTTATTTTACTTTAAAATCAATTTTCAGGGTGACCTTTTTAATCAAAGAAAGTCCCGATTTTTTCCCGGTTACCAAATATTATTCACGTTTTGTGAAATTAATAAATCCGAAATCTTTACATTTGAAGTAATAAAAACTTATTAAAAAATTAAAACATTCAAAGTCGAACTTTCGAATTTTAAACTTATAAAATTGAAGTAAAATTTTTTTAACTTCTATAACTTGTAGAGTTAAAAGATTCAAATTAAAAATTACTTCATTTTAAGTAATTTTAAGCTGGAAACATTAAAAATTGAACGATTAAATATTTTTTATAAACTAAACACGTCGGAAATTACAAGATAAATTATTTTGAATAGTTTTAAAATCCGTAAAATGCTCAAAAATTTTATTTCAAAATTTTGAAAAATCATGTTGTTTTACACTTTCAAATTTTATATTATTTTTGACATTTTTTTAGAACTTATAAACATCTTATAAATTAATTCGAATTTTTCCTAAATTTTTTTTAATCCTGCTAAATTAAAACAATTTCCTTGAAATCTTTCACATTCATTTTTTATCATTTTGTAAATATTTTGAAGTATTCTGTTCAAATTAATTTTTGATCGTGAAAAATTATTTTCAATGTTTCTAGATAACTTAAGGATTTAAAAAAAATTCTTTTTAAGCCTTTCACAATTCTTAATCTACATAACTGGATGTTGTCGGTACACGTAGAAACTTTCGTTTCAATTATGCATTTGAATAAAAAATTTTTTTCTAAGAATAATGGGTATTTGATTGTTATTTATACATAAAAATTCAAGAATTTGACTTCAAATTGAATGTTCCGAAATAGAATATTTTAGACCGAATCAATATTTGAAATTTAATAAAAGCTTTTAATTATGAATACATTATTTTAAAGTTAGTTAAAAATTAAATTTTGTTCTAAAGTTTCAATCTGGTGTTCAAATTTTCCCAAGTGATAAGACTTTTTAAGTAAAACAGTTTAATTTTTAATTTTAAAATCTGGAAAGTCTGAAATTCTGAACTAATTTCGAATCGTCTTGTAAACTCAATTATTATTCAATTTTTAATCCTTAAAGTACTGTTCAATTTTGAAGATCATTAATTTATATTCACAGATGACCAGCGAAAAATGTTTTACATCCAAAATCTTCGATTTCTAACGCTTCTAATTTTTAATTGTTTATAGTCTTTGAAACTGAATTTTAATATTCTTTAAATTAAAATGTACACTTAAAGATTAAAACATAAAATGGAGAATTTTTAATGTGAAAGATTTTTGAATTAAGAATTCTACCCTGAATTATATCATAATTAAAAAGCATAACAATTTAACTCGTTATTTAAAAAACGATTGAAATGAAACTTGGACATATTTTTTTCGAAAAAATGGTACAATTACCGGTAAAAAAATAAATTCACTGTCATTTCCCGGTTTTTCTAGGTCTTATCGAATTCCCGGTTTCTCGATTCAGCAACCACTCTGAATTTATTATCAATTAAACAAAAGTTTAAACCGTGGTCCAGAGCTTTTAATCTTTTAAGTGTTAATTTTTCCTGTGTAAAAATGAAAAATGATTGACGTAAAAGCAATTAGTGTGGGAATAAAATGATGATAGGTCTATTAATATTATTACTAATATTTTTTGAATTTTTATTTCTAAATTTGCAAAATTAAATACTTTTTTAATTTTTAAAGATTTGGAATTTAAAGTCCTACAATTTTGAAGAGTTAAAATTGACTATTGTTGAATTTTGAAAATGTGGAATTGCAAATTTTGCAGTTTTCAAGGATTATATTTTCAAACATGGAGCATTATTTTAGAATAGCTTAATTTTGAAGACGTACAATGTAAGTGTTTAATTTTAATGACTTTCAATTTTAAATATTGACAGACACCCAAGAATATTGACTTGATACTTATCCTAGGGGTTCCTTTGCATACCGAATAGATTTTTGGCGCTGGTTAATATAAATTAAGTTTTTAATCATTTTTGTAAAACATAGTTTTTTTAACTTGCAAAAATTTTGCACATTAAAGTTGTAGATCTCATCGAACACACATATTTTTTGTATTTGCCATTTTTATCTAAAATTAATATTTATCCAGAAAAACGAAAAAATACATGTTTAGATTTTGCATGACAAAAAGTTCCAAAATCAGGGATGTTACATAAGCCAGATTTAAAAATTCCAAGTTTTCCAGATCAACTTTTGAAAAATTCCTAGGTCAAATTTAAAAAAAAAAATTGAATTCAAATTTTCACTCAAATAAATTTAAGAGCATTGTACTGTTTGCAATATAATTTCCAGAAAAATTCTGGACACTGCCATCGGAAATTATCTACACGCTTATTTCTTAAGCTATTTCTAAAGTGCCTTACTTTTTATTGCAGTAATATTAACATTTTTTCTTAGCAATAGCGCAAACGTTTATAAAATGCTACATCTAATAAGCTCAGATTGAAGGTAAAATGTAAATTGAAAAAAAGTATGCAAAAAAATGTCGTGATGTTTTCGAAAAAAGGTTAATATCTCTGAATAATTAACCATTTTTAATATTCTTGGGCTCTCAGGTTTAAAAAAAGTTTAATTACTTAAAAAATTTTTTTAAATGATTATTGTTAATATTTCAATACAATTTAATAATATTTATAAAAATATTGTTTTGAATTTTTTTAGTGACCTGATTACAAGCATTATTCGACAATTTGCAACTTTTTGCACCAAGCTCGACGGTAGAGTAGAATTTAGGGAGAAAATCCTGAAGATATTTTTTTTAATTAGAAAAATATTATACAGAACTACCTTAAAAATTAGCTGAAGAACTCTGAAAAAATGTGTATTGTTTCCAGATTTATTCCAATTTTTCGAAAACGCTTAAATTTGACACCTTTTTGCAATAATTTTTTATTAAATGGTCATTTTGCCTTCACCTTGGGCTTATTAGAAGCAGAATTTTAGTATCTTTCGCGCTATTATGAGAAAGAAAATTTTCTGTTAATGTTAAAAAAATTAGGCATTTTTAGTAATAGCTAAAAATAAGCGTGTGGATCATTTCCACCGGTCATTTTACCCAATTTAATACATTTTTTAAAGAAAAATCTGAGAATTCTTTTTTTGTAATTTTTCTGGTAAAATATTAATTGCAGGAAAAAAGTATGAGAAAAAAAAATATTTCGAGGAGATCTACAACTTTTATGTTCAAATTTTTTATCTCGGATCAATGTTTTTGGAGATTCTTAAATAAATATAATTTTTTATTTGAATATTATTTAATATAATTTTTCATTTATAATAATCTGCGTCAAATATCCTTTTATGACTTTCAACTGGGATTTAAAAGCAACATCCTGGGCCAAGGTTCAAGTCAATCTTTTTGGGTGACCTTTGAGGAAGTATAGCCAAATCGTTTTTCTAAAGATAAAGTCTGAATTTGTGAAATTCTGACGATAAAAACGTATTCTCTTATGATCTACTAATGTGCTTGAAGATTTTGAGATATATTCAAACAAACTTGAATGTTTATAAAAAAATAAGGCCTACAAGGTAGTACATGTCTTTATAGGCCTGCAATAGAACACTAATTTACATTAAAGGTAGAAAGAAACAATATATTTATAAAAGAATGTTCAATAGTATATTTTTCAAAGTTATTTATGAATCAGTAAAAATGTGAAAAACGACCGTGACTGCAAAATTCTCAACATTTCGGCATTGAACCGAACATAATTTATTATTTTGCTCATCTAGAGATTCTTGTTTTTTCAGAGCTGCAGAGGTTGCTCCTTGAACTCTCTTCCGGACGTAAAAAGCTTTATTTTCAATGATTTACCATTATAGTATCCTTTACAAATTTTAGTTTAGAACTGATTTTATTTAACAATTGATGTTCTAGAAAATCACACTTGATATTTAAGCAATGACACTTTTAATTTGTTAAAAAAGACTGTTAGAATTTTTATAGTCGTTTCAAATTTTGAAACTGGTTTTCTAAATGTCCTTCACCATTTATTTTTAATGATGATTTTTTAATGCATCCTTTTTTCATAAATTGTAAGTAAATTGTGGTTCAACTATTCAGAAAATATTGAGACTTAATAAGTACACTAGTTCTATTCGAAGCTCTTTAAGGAATACTTGGGTACGTTGCAATGAAAGAAATTGGTCTGCACTCTCATCTTTGCGCAGCTGGTTGATAATTGTATAAATATAGAATATAATTTTTTAATTATAATTGTAGCAATTGTTGCAATTTTGTGTAAAATCTCATTTTTAACTCAAGAGCATACCTTTTTTTTATTTTCTGTCTCTGCTAAAAAAATATAATATGTTTTTTATATTGTATGTAAATAATGTTAAAATTTCATAATAAAATATTTTTATTATTCTCAAAATGTTTCAGTTGGTATCTAGAAATATTAAATTTATCAGTTTTTTAGATATCAGACTCTGTAAGAATACCATTTAAATTATTTTGTAAATAAAGTCGAAAATATTCCAGTTACAAATTATCAATTTAAAAGTAGTTAAAAATAAAAAATAAATCCTTAATAAACACGTACAGTGAAAACGCTGAGTTTAAGCCAATCCAAGGAGCAAAACCCGAACTCGTACTTCTAGACGACAAAAACGAGGTGAACAAACATTAATTTAAATATTTTAATCTCATATTTGAGTGATTAAAAAAAAAAGATTTTCTAATGTGAACACGTACACTAACATACATTACTGTTCAAAAGTTTGGATCCACCTCTTTTTTATGATTAAGTTCTCTTAATTTTAAATATGTCAGAGCTAAAAAAATTTCTCATTAAAGGATTAAATGCTCTTAAAATTATGTGGAAAATGAGCCCAAGCTGAATCCTATTTGTCTACTTTTCAAGTAGATATTGAAAAAATAGCGTATTTCAATGTTTTCTTAAATTTTCAATAACTTCCTTAATAATCAATATTATTTAATGTTCTTGGGCTCATTTTGAAGTACTGTGATTTTTTTTATTTACGCTCATAACGCTCTTGCGATACGGTGGAATAATAGCTTAAGTTTTTGCACTGTGATAAGATTTTTTTAAGATTTACCTTTACAAACTTTTGCGATACTGTGAAAAAATACCTTTAAAATGAGTCCAGGAACATTAAAAAATATTCATTATTACCAAAGTTATTGAAAATTTAAGGGAACATTGAAATTTACACTGTTTTTCCAATATCTACTTAAAAAATAGACAAATAGGCTTCATCCTGGGCTCATTTTCCACAGAATTTTCAGAGAATTTAATCCTTTAAAGAGAAAAAATACAAAGAAAATGCAAAATCGGATATGATTTAGAGGTCCCCTATTAGAATGTTGTCTTTTTTATTGATTTCTTGTTGTTTTTATGTTCGCAGTGTCGTTGAAATGCATGTATTGGGGTATTATACATATAAAATTATCTTCTTTTGTATTGCCATCATTTAAAATAATTTAGTGAAAAATTTCAAGCAAAATAATGATGTTTTCTTGTTCATTTCAAATTTTTCTAGAATAATAAAAATTTTTTATTTACTTATTTTATTTTGGTAATTGGCGCATTATATGTCAAATTGTTGTAAAAAATATGAAACAAGTGAGATAAAATGATTATTTTTCTTCAAAACGAGTTAAATTTTTTTGATTAAATGAGTTACAATGATCATTATGTAAATGGACATAATTATATATGTATACAATTGAGCCTCCCGCGAACAAAACAGACACGCTCGAAATGCCTTGGTTTCAGTTGGCCTCTTGGTTATCTCGTTCTTGACTTTTTCGAATTGGATTTTTAATTTCTTTGAATTAAGATATGCTTCAAAAAATTGAAAATCCGACTTGAAAAAATCAAGAACGAAAATAACCAAGAGGCCAACTGAAACCAAGGCATTTCGAGCGTATTCCGTTTTGATCGCGGGAGGCTCAATTTTAATACATGCATTTTCAAGACATTGAGAAAATAAAAACAATAAAAAAATCACTAAGAAAGGCGAAACTCAAGTAGAAGACCTCTAAATCGTACCCTATTTTTGTTTATTTATTTTTTGACCACAAAGATACAACTAAGGCTTGAGTCGTTGTTCATGTTCAAAAATCTCTTTTTCGCTTTATAAAATCAATCTACCTAATATATATTGTATATACTATTGGGAATGGTCGTCTACTATTTCGTCACTTGGTGCCCAAAACTGGAACTAGAAAGAGTAGGTACAATTTTAAAATTGTACATTAATTTTCGCATAAAAGTGTTTTTACGATATTTCATGTAAGTGTCAATGAATTTAAGTTTGAATAAACTTTAATTAGTGTATGTAGCGACAAATTTTATCCAAATTATGCGAAGAATACGAATAATAGACGATTTAGGGTGGCCGTTTTAATTCAAGAAAAAAATTCTTGGTCATTTCCTGGTTCACAAACATTTTCACTGTTAATGATATTTAAAAAGTCGAACTCTAAAATTAACAATTTTTCCATTTGAATTAATAAAAACTGAGCTGCAAATGAAAGTACTCAAAGTGTAACTCTTGAATTTCAAACTTAAAATAATTTACACATATAAAATGGAAGCTACTAAAAGTTTTAAACTGAACAATTTTTAATTAAATGCAGTTAAAATGCAAAATAAATTTTTTAACTTTTATAAATTGTAGAGTTCAAAGATTCAAATTAAGTTCTAAATATATAATTCCACGTTATCATTCTCAATGCTTTAAATTATAAACTGAAGAATCAATCAATGAATTAAAATGTTTTTAAAATTATATCGTTTAAAGCAATTTTAACTCAGAAATATTAAAACTGGAACGATTACAATTTTTTATAAACTGAACACTTCTTAAATTAAAAGTTAAATGTTTTATACTTTAAATGGTTAAAAAATCCTTAAAATGCTTCCAAATTTCGTTTGAACTTTGAATTTCAGAACTTCTAAGCATCCTTTAAAATGAATGCAATTTTTTTCTAATTTTCTTTATAAATTTTGCCAAATTAAACCAATTTCCTTAAAATCTTCCACATTCATTTTTGATAATTTTGTAAATCTTTCTAAATCTTTTTGAATAATCACTCAAAATTATCTTCTCAAAATAAAAATTATTATTAATTTTCATATGAATTTTTTTTTCTCTTCTGAAGTCATTCCAAATTCTTAACTATCTTTTAAATTTTTTGCTCGAAATCTGCCAAAATCTATATTTTGGCGGTATACGTGCACAATTTGTTTAAATTATTTCAAATTTTAAATTGAATTTGAATTTTTTTCAAAACTTCTAAATATTTCTTCAACTTTCTTGAATTTTTTAAAAGAATAATATGTGTTCAATTTTTATTTATCTATCGAAGTACAAAAATTTTCCCTACGAATTAATTTTTTTTTATATAGAGCAATTAAAATGGAACGTTCAAAATTTAGTTTTTAATATTTAACTATAATAACAGATTTTAGATAAACAGTCAGATATTTCTAAATATTAATTAATTCTTATTTTTTTTAATTAAAAAATTTCAAATTGAATGGTTTAAAAATTTAATATTTTAGAATGAAATAATATTTGAAATTTACTGAAAGCCTTTGTTTATGAATATATTATTTTGAAGTTATTTTAAATAGTTTATAAATTTTCAATGGGGCGTTTACATTTGTTTAACTAATAAGACTTTCCAATTGAAATAGTTTACATAATCTTAAACGTTAGAAACTGGAAATTCTAAACTTGTGAACTGATTTCCAATCGTCTTGTAAAATTAATTATTATTCACTTTTTAAATCTTAAAGAACGGTTTAATTTTAAAAATCATTATTTATATTCACAGTTAATTAACTGATAATGTATTTTAAAGAAAGTTTTTTTTGTTTACGATAAAGACTTACTTTTAGTATCCAACACATACTTTAAACTCCACAACCAAAAACGTTAAAACACTTTTATACAAAAATTAATTTACAACTTTAAAATCGTACCTATTCTTTCTAGTTCGGATTTTTGTCAACAGGTGGCGTAGCGCAGTTTAACCATTCCCAATATCAGGACTATTCTCTGAAATTAATTGATACACCGTCGAAATTTCATATCTAATTTAGGGTTGCTACAAGACCTGGAAAAGTCATAGAATTGTGAAAAATTTCTAAAAAATCTGGAGGTCATGAAATTTTGAAAAAGTTACTGGAATTTCTTTAGTGCATATATTACAAACACTTCACAATTATTTAAGTACTTTACGGAGATTTTTTAATTTTCGGATTGAATTCAATAACTATTAAAAAAAAAACTTAAAATTTATATTAATAATTCTACAAGAAATTTCAGGTAAATTAGTCCGCGACCCAAATTGAACTGAATTGATTTTTTAAAGTAGACCTGGAATTTTGTAAAAAGTAGACCTGGAAAAGAATTTTTGAATTTTAATTTTTAAATTAGAGTTCAGAAACAACCCTGTAAATATTGATATGAATGATTAATTTCATATTAGTACTAAAGATAATTCGTTAAAAAATATTGTACTAATTAATATTATATTTTCACAGGAAGTAGAGCGTTTAGCACTTTCGCAATTAACCCGTGAAGAATGCAATGAATTAATGGTATCAAAGGGGTTTACGAAGAAGCCATTGAGAGATGAAGTTTAAATTTTAAGCAGGGCCGAGTTTTTTTATTTCTTTTTAATCTCTATAGTTTTAAAACAGCAATAATATTCATTATTAAATTACATCGCACAAGTTGTTTAATTAAATTTAAGAAAAAAGTTGGAATGTTAATTAGGTACTTTATCTATGTACTTCAATATGTACTTGAAATATCAATGTATAATAATATTAGATACAGTTTCAGGGTTTTATATTTGGTATGGAATAGTATTAATTAATTAATTTAAATATATCTAATTTAAATTTAATCCACACAGCACAATTATTCAATTTATCTACATGTAATTACTAGATTGCACAATTTGAATATATTGTTCCAGCATATTGCAGAGCACAAATTGATGAATTTAATAACAAAAAGACGAGGACATTTCTTCTCGCCTTCCATAGAGCTACTACCTGTGATATATAATCGCTAGAATCACAACCAGATTGATTTATGTATTTAGATTACACTTTTTTGTTGTAATTTTCCTATTATAAACTAAAAACATGATTTAAATAACCAATGATCATAGAAATATCTTGGAAAGTTTCTTTTAAGTAGTTTTTAAAAGATACTTTTGTACACATCCACTTAACAGTTATTCATACATTTTGTACTCTTATTTAGAAGTGCTGTGAACTTTATGTGAAATAAAAAAATGCAAATATTCGACATTTAAACAATTTTTGAGAGTAATGTATCCTTCTTATTGTTAAGAAATACTTTTTTCCGCAAAAAATGTTTTGTGCTTGTTTAACTATGTTTCAAGAAAAAATTTAAGTATTTCAATATTTCATGTTTTTTATTTGGTATTTTTATTTACTAAATTTTCTAATTTTCAATTTAAAGAAATAGTTTTGTTCGTGGTAGATTAAATAAAACAGAAAATGAAAATTTTTAAATTTAAGTTTATTTAATAAATTATTTAAGTTAATTTAAATTTAATTTAATTTTTAAATTTAGTTTTTTACTTTAAAGTGTTTATATTATTAAAGGTTTTGATTTATCATTTTAAGCACTTCATATTCAGAAATATTTAACTTTAAATTGACAATTTGAAAATGTTTAACTTTTAAAATTTATATAAACAATTTAATTAATTTTCCGACATAAAACTTGAAATTATTTTCCTTGGTAGACCTGAATCTTGAAGGAGATTATAAGAATTCGTTAAGGAGTCTACAGAGAATTTTTTTTTTAGCGGAATTATTTATTTAGAGACCCCCCCCCCCCCCATAAAGGGTCCAAAAATGCCGCAAAACTGTATTTTACAATTTTGTGCAAAATTAAAACATATGTATATATATATATATATAAGCTTTTTTCCCCGCTTTTGGCATAAATTATTTTCATTTGTCAAAGTTAATGTTTTAGGAAGTTTTCAAATAATTTACAATTGTGTAAGCCGTTTGCGTTTGTTAATATAATTTTTTTCCTAGGAACGCAAGCATTTGTCAATTATTTAAACAATTATTATTTAATTGTAACTTTTTCTCAAAAAGTGGTAGAAAACAATTTTTCTTCTTACAAATTTATATTTGCTTAAATAACTTTCTTTAGTATCGAATTTGTTCTGAAATAAATGTTTAAAATTGATATTTTTCTTTAATGAATGCAATAATTTGTCATTGTCAGGAACAATATTATTGTTAGAAAAATTATCCAATTGTTTAAACAATTTATTAAGATGAACTATATGTTTCTATGGAAATGCGATAAAAAATCTTATTTTATTCTATATTTATTTAAGTATGTCACTTATTGTTAAATATTCAAATTTTATACAAATCCTGTAAATAATTATTTATTTAAACAAATTTTTGAGATTGATCGTGAAATAAATTTAACTTTCAGCTTCCAGAACAATACTCATCAGCCTGCCGAGTTGATTAGCAAAAATGTAAGAAATCTTAATAAAATATACTTCTCTCTACCAATGTAAAAGACTGTTTCAATAAATATCAAATGTTTAAAAATTTGGTCTAATATTGAAATATGTAACGATAAGCCAAGCATTTAACCAAATTTCGAAAAAATAAGACTTTTTGTTGTATTTTCATCAAAATTTACAATTACTTTTTAATAAATTGATTAAAAAAATTGGATTATGATTTCAAAAAAAAATGTGCTCAATAATGAGAAATTACCGCGTTAATTACAGAAAAAGATCAATTTTAAACATTTATTTCAGAACTTCAAATAGATGTTCAATAATAAGCGAAAAATTTGACCAAATTAAAAAAAAAACTAGAGTTTTCTACCTCTTGTTGAGAAAAAGTTGTAAGTAAATAATAATAATAGTAATTTAAATAATTCATAAATTCTTGAAACGAAGGTCAGTCTTCCTATAAATTATTAATTATCCGATAAGACGTAAAAAAACCTTTCAATAAGTAGGAAAAAATTAATTTGAGCAAGTGGAAATTATTTATGAATGCTAAAAAGCATTTTAATTGTCGATCAAAAATAATGTAGAGGAGACCACCCTACTCATTAAAAATTAGAATTTATTATTTTACTTTTATGTATGTATACTTATAATTAATGATTATCCAATTGTAGAACGGTATCCTAAAGGCAAAAAAGAGATAAACCGAGCCACAGACGGTGGAGCCCTTGGGGGTACAGTGGGCGATAACCCCTCGTAAATTGCCTAAGGAGGGGAAAATTATTAATTTGCCCACATCTGAAATCGAATGATTAAATCAGATTAAATTCACCAGATCGTTTGAATTTTTCCAAAAATCGATCTAAAACCTTTGGGGAATCACTGAAATCTTATGTAACTGAAGTTCGGAACGTTCAAATAAACGAAATATATTTCGACATTTCTCTTTCACCCATAAATATTGTTCCCAACTGCAATTTAAATTATGCATTATAATTATCTTTCAATAATACATTATTTCCAATATAAATTAGCGAACATTTTAGCACTTTTCCTGGTTTGCAAATTCATCAGCAAACAATTTAATTCATTTGAACGTTCAGAAGTTCAACCACATTGAAATCTTTGTAGAATATTTGAAATATCTGGAAGTAAATATGAAATTGTTGAAAATTTGCAGAAATGATTGGAGTTTCTGAAATCTTTTAAATCTATCCGAAATATTAAAAAAATTTGTGAATATTTTTGAATGATTGAAATCTGTTCAATCTGCCAGAAATCTTTGCGAAATATTTCAAATATTTTTGAAATAATTGGAATACCATTGAGAAGTCTTTTAAATTAACCCAAAATCTTTGGGAAATCATTGAAATCTTTTTATCTATCAGAAATATTTAAAATATTTTATAATTATTTGATAATATTTTTGAAATTATTGAAATCTCTTAAATCTATCAGAAATTTATGCAAAATCTTTAAAATATTTTTGATTTATTTTTCAAATCATTGAAATCTTTTAATTTATCCGAAATAGTCGTAAAATCTTCGTGAAATATTTGGTCGTATTTGTAAAAATGATTGAAATCTTATAAATCTAACCGAAACCTTTTCGAAATATTTTAAATCTTTGGGAAATCATTGTACAATATTCTTGAAGTATTTTATATATTTTTGAAATTTTTGAGATCCTTGGGAAATCACTGAAGTTTTCGTGAATTCTTCTTAAACTATCCGAAATATTTGTAAAATATTAAAAATATTTGATATTTGTGAAATTGTTCAAACCTTTTCGAAATATTTGTGAAATTGTTCAAACCATTTCGAAATATTTGTGAAATTATTGAAATCTTTCTGCAATCATTTGGATATAACTTATGCCTTTGTGAAACCTTTAAATCTATCCGCAATCTTCGCAAAATATTTGACATACGTTTCAAATATTTGGTCATATTTGTAAAAATGATTGAAATCTTATAAATCTATCCGAAATCTTTGAGAAATATGCCAAATCTTTGAAATATTTGGAAAATCATTGACATATTTTGAAAATATTTTTGATGTAATTGATATATTTTTGAAATCATTGAAGTTTTTGTGAAATATTTTTAAACTATTCAAAATCATTATGAAATATTTTAAACCTTTGTGAAATCCATAGAAAATCATGGAAATCTTTGTAAAATCATTCGGAAGTATTCAGAAATCTGTGAAATATTAAAAATATTATTTTTAATTATTTGTGAACAACATGAATTTCATACATCTTTTTATTATTATTTACTATTTATCGTTCATTTATTATTATTTATGTACAATTTGGATTTAGTATAATATTATTATACTATGTACAAATTGTGCCATTTATTATTACAAGCTTGTTCTCCTGCCCCCACCTAGAGATAAAAGGTCAATATTAAAGTAATTTTGTGGATATTACTCTTTGGAGATTCCTAACAAATTCTGATAATCTTCTACAAGCTAAGTTTAAACCCAGAAATATGAATCTTAATTTACCGAACACAAAAATTTTCGCATGATAATCTTGTGGTTTTCCGAGCCTTTGCCGTCCGATCTGGCTGAAACATGGAAATTTTTTTAATACAAAATGGAGGGAGGCAAATAGTTGGATTAAAAATGGTCTCTTCGAATAAAAACCAGATATGACGATTTGATATGCTAAATGCCATTTATTCCTTTTATCGTTACAATCATCAACCTCGAAAAATTGAATTGAAAAACAGTCTTGTTCATCGTACCTGCCACGAACATTAATTCCTTCTTTTATAATTTTGTTGTAAACAACTTACACTGGAATGTAATATCAAAGAAGAGAGAGAGAAAGAGAATATACATTAGGAATAAACTATTAATTCATATAATTGAAGTTATGTTTTAAATTAAAAATCTAAAAAGTAAAAGAATACTTTGAACCACTTCTTAAATGGCCTTGAAACAAATCGAGTCTTGTATCGTTGATTTTTTCCGCTTAGCAATAATAACTATAACTCTATTAAATAATAAAATTACATATTCATTTGCATGGTTGAAAGATCATTCTTAACATATTGTTATCATCAGGATTGGTTTCACCAGTATGCTCAAAAGTCATTTATCTATTACAATCTTTCTATAAAATCAATTTTAAGCAATACTAACAAAACCAATCACATTCCAACACTCAACACTTCCATACGATTTTTTTTATCTGAAATTAATATTTATGTATATATTTATATCTTAAAAACTAATTTATATACACTTTTGAAGTCCTTTCCTTCATAAAAGAATGGATTAGCCTTTTTTTTATAATTATGATGCAGGTATTATAGTGATTTACTTAAGTGATTAAAATATCCTGCATTTTGGATACAGTAATCAGCGCATCTAGTTACTCATTTTTAAAGTATGTACACATTATCAGTACTCACAAACCCATTAAAGAAACATTGCTTTAATGCTTATAGCTGAAAAAAAGTATATAATAAAATTGAGTAATCGCTATCACATTTTTTATTGCGACGATTACCTGGATTTCTCATGTAAGAGACAGTGACTCGAGAAAGCGAGTCACCCCATTTTTTCTTCATAATTATGCTCATACATTGTCAGCTTAACGTTGGTGCAAATTTACACTGTTTCTTTTCTAGAAAGACAGTTAATGCGAATTTATTGGGTAACCTTTCACTCACTGTCACCGTGTCACTCAAACGCAATTAAAAAGGATCATTGGTTCATTGGAGAAGTAAAACGCGGTCGATGAATGTACTAGATCCGGTTTTCGGGTGGGTTTACAAATTAGAAAGCGCCTTTTTAGGAATGGTGTTACGCCAAAAGAAGCCAACAAATGAACATCAGCGCCAGCCAGAGAAATATCCTCGACAGAAATTGCTCTTCTTCAAATTGCGGTGTACCTCGAGGCGCTGAAAATTTTTGCATTTATTACATCAAGTTTACATTTTGTTGCATATTTCATTACTACAAGGCTCATAATCACGTTCGAGATCATAAATAGAGTCACTAGTGGCAGAATTTTTAACCCATTAAGTCCCAAAACGAAGAAATTTCTCTCTTTCGTTTGAGCTTAAATGATTTTATAAAAAAGGCAAAGAAATCAAGTGAGAAAGGATATAACCGTGCTTCCACTGTACTTCAATTATTATCCTTCAACTTCAGTGTTACACAGCAGATTCATGTAAAATTGAAAATCAGTAAACATTAACTTTTATTTTTATGAAGATAATATCAGTGAATCACTCAATCGTTGGAAAAAAAAACAATAATTCACTCACTGCATTGGATTTTGGTGTGAAAGTGACGTAAAATAGGAATAAATATTTTTATTTTGTTTTCAAATAAACTATCCAAATACCTTTTTACGTTTTAGAAAATCGTAGATAAAAAACTCAACGGATTTGAAAAGTTCAGACATTTTGTGCACTCTTGTGCATATTTGCGACTATAAAAATGCCTTCCCCCCTCTATTTTTTTGATTGAAAAAAAAGAATTTTTTTAAATTTGTTAATTATTAATGGAAATTCCATATTCTCCGTTTTTTAAACCTTTGCATCGTTTAGAGTATACCCAAAAATAGTAGAAAAGAGTATTTTAGAATAAACTCTTTGCCGTTTTTATAAAATTATTCAAGCTGAAACGTAAGAGAGAAATTTCTTTATTTTGGGACTTAATGAGTTAAAAATTAGTATCAAAACAGTAGCATGGATATTTGTACATACAATAAACTTATATGTAGGCCTTGAATCGACTAGGCAGGTTTTAAAGAAATCGCATAAGTGTCGTAAGTGCATGAAAGCCCGACAAATTGGTTTCTTTGGGAATTTATAGTAAAACTTGCAAATAAAGAACTCCACATTGTAATTTTTTTGAGTTTTAAAGAAGAAAATTCCATCAAACACTTTACGCATAGAAAAAAAATAACTAATAAAATAAATTTTATTTCAATTATTCTCAAATTAATTTATAGAAGGGTTACTTTGATTTTTTGTTATCATTTGATATTTTCTAGATTTTTTTAAGGATAATTTTTTAAAAATTCTAAATTTTACACTGACAGTGACGTAACAGAAAAAATAGAGACTTTTAGAAGAGAAAACTATAATTAAAGAATAATAACTGCATAATATGAAATTGTGTCATCACGTTTTTTGATAAGTAAGTATCAGAAATACGAAATTCGCCGAAAGGCCGTTTCCATACAGCTTTTTCCTTCAAATACGAAATTTTTAATACAAATTTGGATACAGGAATGATTTTTTTTAATGCAATAATCTAAGGAAATTATGCTGTTTTGATGAATAGTTCAATTTTTTTTATTTAAAAAAAAATCTTATGTTCTAAACGTGTCCAAATATGCATGGAAAATTCGAACGAACGACTGTACTCTTCTACGACAAGTTTTTTTACTGAAATGTTTTTACATTTTTTTTTTAGTTTCTAGGGAATTAATGAATACGTTTAATTTTGAAAGCTTGGACAAATGATATATTTTCAAACAAAAATTAAATAGTTAAATTTGTAGTAAGAACAATAATTTTCAACCAAAAAGATGAATTTTTAACTGAAATGCTGAAATATTCAACTGGAATAGTTACATTTTCAATTAATAAAAATTAATTTTCACCAAAAAAGCACAATCTAAACAAAATAATTCACGAAGCAACTAGAATAGTTAAATTTCATAAAAAAAATGTTTCATCTAATTAAAAACGAATTTTCAATAAAACAGCTCATTTTTCAACCAGACATGAATTTTTAATTAAAATTATGAATTTTTAAACGAGAAAGGTGGTCGTTCATAGCATTTCAACTGAAAAATATTTTAATTTTCAATAAAAAACTGCTGAATTCAACCAAAAAGAGTAATTTTCAAAATGAGTTGAATTTTCAACGAAGAAAGTTTTTCCAGTCAGGACACAGAGAAAATTGCAAACAAACTCTTGAAAATTCAACTGAAAACGATCAATTTTCCACCAAAGATATAATAGTTCAATTTTCAGTCAAAAAAATTAATTTCAAACCACAAAAAAGAAGTCTCAACAAAATAATTAAATACCCTCATATAAAGCTACTTTTATAATTAAAGAATCATTCTTATTCAATTTTAGATTACAATTAAAAAAAATTTAATTAAGCAAGCTCTCAAAAAAAGCAATGACTTTAAAAAAAATTTCTTGACATTTCCAGATTTCACGGCTTTCGAGGCAGAGTCAACACACTCTAATTTTGAGGACGTCCATATATTAATTATTATTCCTCAATGAAAGAATTTCTCCAAGTGTAAAATATTTCTTTCTAAAATTTGAACTTAACTTCTTCCGCAGCCCAAAAATTTCCATTTTTCCTTTCTTTTAATTTCATCTTCATTCTTTTCAAAACTCGAATATTTTATATTTCAATTCTTATAAATTGGAAAGGATTGCTAATTTAAAACATTTTAAAAACAGAAAACTTTTGAAATTTTGTATATTATGAATAAAAGAAGAATTTATTACTTTAGCAATGTTTATTCTTGAAGTCCCTCCTCACATTAAAATATTGTTAAATTTGAAATTTATTTTAAGGATTGTATTTGCTATTTTTTACTCTTGAATGTGATTAAATCAAACTGCCTTAACCAATAAGTGTTAAAAATTAAATCGGTGCAATATGGAAATCTTTTTCTTCTAAAAGTTGAACAAAGAAAAAAATGTCGTAAAATCCAAAACTTAGGAAGTACAGAATAAATTTAAAATATTTAAAATAGTTCTGTGTATATATTAGCCTTTGCCACTATTTCCCAACATATATTTATGCACTTGAGATAGTAAACATGTTAGTTTAGCCAATTAGAGAAGGATTTCGAAAATAATTTCAAAATTAAAGTGTAGAATCAGTGGCATTAGCAGCCAATTACGAGTAAATACTGGCGTTTTTTTTTAACTAATGGAAAAATAGTAGAATCGCTAAAAAAAAAAGGTCAAATAGTGTCAATAGTTGCGAGTACGAGCCCTATTAGTGAGATGCTATAAATACAAAAATAGGACATATTTTCTGACGATAATTCTGGCTTAAATTATAATTTTTTTCTTCAATTTTCCTTTTCAATTTCTTCATCCATTACAGATCATTTGAGTCTGAACAGGGTTGTTTCTGAAGCGGGAAAAACAGGGAAATGACACGACATGAGAGCTCATAAAAATTTTCAACAATTCCTTTAAAAATTAAATTCTTATAAAACTAATTTAGACTCTTGAGATTTTATATTGTCTCAGCATCGGCGCATGATTTCTTAAAATGATCGTACAGTTTTCAGTTCAAATTTTACACATATTCTGTTGTCCAAGAATAATTAAAAAAATGTGATCACTTTTAGCAACTATTCTTTTCCATTTTTTTCAGTGTATGTATTATCCACTTGCTTATAAAAGTTAACAAAATTAAATAGCAGAATTTAAATTACCTGTACTAGGTCGTGCATCTCCCATGTTAAAAGTAGAGGTAAAAAATCCAAATGGAAAAGCACCGATACCAAACGACATATGAAATCCTCCATCTCCGAAACCAAAACCAGGAAATCCGACATTTGCTTCGGGTTCCGATCTTTGTCCGGCAGGACGTGGTGGTACATTGTTTCTGTCAATATATATATATATATATATAAAATGTTAGTATAAAATAAAATAAAAAGTTGATTCATTCGACAGATAAAGTAACCAAATAATTAATTAAAGCCTGATTTGTTATCTACATTCGCAATTCAATGTCAAATCATCTGACAAATTTAAGCTGCTGTTAGTAATCTTGATGAAAGCGGTAGTATTTCTTCTCTTAGGTGTTGAAAGAAAAACTCTAAAATGATTTTTGAAACATTCCAAAATCTTGGGAGCTATTCATATTCAAAATTCTTTTTTTGAAAACTCATAACTTTGATGATTTTAATGTGCTTTTTTTAATTATTCGTAATAAGATGCAGTATTGAAAAAATTTTTGTTGACAAAAAAATTTCAAAAACTTGAATTTTTAAAAATAAATTTTTAACTGAATTTCTGAAAAAAAACACTTTTTTCTTTATTTTTTGATAGATAGCTTACAATATCTTCTAAAACCCCAGTAAATTTCACAATGGGATCTCAGTTAGTTTTCGAGAAATAATTAAGAACGTAACCGTGGCATGAAATAAATTTCAGATAAATTTTGAAGTGTCATTTTCCTCATTAAATTTTGTATGTTAAGAATATTCATTAATGCATTACAAAATTATTTACATACCTTGGGTCTTCTTGTTTCATAGCTCCTCTCCCGTACAATGGAATGACTTTTTCTTTGCTAATTGCAGCTTTGCATACGGGACAAACTTGTTTCGTAGGACGAGTTTCAAGCCATTGGTGGAGGCACGGCCAGCTAAAAAAAGAGAGATTGAAGTAAATAAAATTAATAGAGTGTAATTGTACCTTGAACTCAAATGCATCTGAACGTAACCAGCGAGCCTGAAATAATAAGTTTCTCAGTCTGCATTTACCTGACTTTTCCCGACTAACTTTTCATTTTTCCTGATCATTAATACATAAATACCAAAATTCTAATCTTGTAACATTTTTAATATAGAATCTTTTATAAATGAAAAAAAATTTGCAATTTAAATTTATATATGTTTAATTTATTAATATCAGGACTGACACAACCTGATTTACTTGGCAAACTGAAAAAAAGTTACCAATTTAAAGCGAAAAAGTTGTTCAAAATTAAGTCATTTCTAACCCATAAAGTTTCTAATTTGAATTAATGTGACTAATGGTCCTTTTGAATTCAAAAGAATTCCATTCATGAGACTTCAAACAATTGAAGTTAAATTCAAAAGAACTCCAATGATTTCGAAGCAAGCCAAAAAAGATTGCATTGATTTAAGTAAAACTGGAGTGCATTTAGAGGAAATTACGAACAATAAGAAGAATTCAATTAAATTTATAAAAATCGAAGTTAAATTAAAAAGAAGTGTAAGTGAACATATTTGAACATCTCTTTAAATCCTTGTAATACTAGGAAATCCCTCAATTCTTGTAAATAAATTCTTTTCAATCCGTTCAAAAATTACAAAATTACCTGAAATTCTATAAAAATTGATAATATTTCCTGAAATCCTGGAAAATTTATTAATATAACTTGAGAGTTATTAAAATCATTGAAATCCTCGAAAGTCTGATAAAATCCCTTGGAATCTTTCAAAATACCCTAAAACTATATTTGCCATATAAAAACGTTCCATATTTTCCGAAAATCTAGGATATTATTTGGATTTATTTTAACTTTTCAAAATAACCTAAGAGATTTCAAATCTTTTGAAATTTCATTAAATTATTTAAATCAATTAAAAATTCAGTTGAATCTTAAATTACCCAGAAATATTTAAAATCCTTTAAAATCCCTTTAGCTTTTTTAAATGTTCTATAATATCTCAAATGTATTGAAATCTTAAAAATTTAAACCCTTATACCTTCCAAATTCTTTCTAATTCGTTCAAATTAGAGATATCAATTCCTAATTAATTGAATATTTAAAAATATCCTTAAATTCTTTAATATGTTTGAAAAATTCTTCAAAAATTTCGAAATCCTCCGAAATTCCTCAAGTCTTGTAAATTCAAATCCTTGGACTCTGAACATGCCTTAAGGTCTTTTAAAATACCTTAAAATATTTCAAATTCTTTGAAGTATTTTGAAATCCTTTCAAAGTTTTTAAACATTTTTTAAAATTCTGTACAAAGGAATCTTTTAAAATAATGTAAAATATTTCAAATCATTTGAAATCCTTTGAGATTTCTTGAAGTTCTTGAAAATTCCTTAGACTTTTTAAAAATAAGTGAAAATCCTTTAAAATTCCTTCAATTTGTTTAAATCTATTTCAAATTTTTCGAAATCCTGGAATTTGATTAGAATGCCCAGAGAGCTTTATCAAAATGTGCTACTTTTAACATATTTTTAAACAATAAATTGAAATTATAACCAAGTTTTACGATTATTGTGATCGTCGGGATTACTTGAACATTCAAGTTGAGTTTAAAAATTGAAAAAGCAAATTATCAAAAAATGGTCCAAATTTTTCTTAAAAGTGTGATATTTTTAATATAATATAGACTTTTTACTTTTTCTGATTCTAATGCAATTTATTTCCCCTATCGAAATTCATCGCAACATTATAAAAAGTTAAAAAATGACAAAATAGCGACGGGTTTTCTGAAAATATTCAATCAATTTATTCAAAATTCCAACGTTTTTTTCTCTAGATTCGTTCTAATGTAAATAGTATAATTTCATAATATTCTGCCCTTTTGTGAAAAGGTAATTATTTGTCTAAAACTAATTTACTTCCTTATTATGTTACAAAAATATTGTTAAAACTGTTAATTCAAGTCGTTTTTTATTTTTCATCACAGCATAAAATTTTGCTGTTGTGAAAAAATACATCCTACAGAAAATCCTAAAAAAATACATATTTTCATAAAAATCTCGAAAAGGTATTTCGTTACTTAAATTTTTTTTTAATTTCTAACAGATTCCGAAATAGGGCGAGAAATTCTATCAGAATCGGAAAGAAAATGATAAATACCAGTATTAGAATTTGAAATATCACACCGTTAACAGAAATTCTACCCAGCATTACAAATACTCCAAATTTGGTCAATATTTGTTGCTTCATACGAATATTAACGAATACGATATAATTACCATAAATTTCCATAAACTTTGCCATAATTTTCGATACTTTACTGGTAACTTATATAAATTTTCGGTACATTTTAAGATCCTTTTTCAAGTTTCAATTTTCAACTTTTTTTTTAGGACTGCATCATGAAATCCTTCATTTGTTATTATTTCAAACCTTAAATCTGAAATTTCTTTCTTTTGATAAGAAAATGATTCCCTGTTTTTTTAAATGTTTAAAAAAATATTTAGAGGTTGCTATAAAGTGTTTTATTCCGATTATTCGAAAAATTATTTTTTAATTCTAGGACAAGTAGTATTAAAATTATCTTTTCCAACAGTGAGAATTGTCGTCAGCAAGGTAATATTTCCTGAGAGTTTCATAATTTAAACAACATTTTTAGGGATGAATTTGACCCTTCAATCTAAACTTTATCATAAAATAGCAACTTGCAGGGTGCTAATAGCTACTTCATTGCATGAAAATTTGTTGAAATCCCTAAAATCATTAATATCCTTGAAATTTGGTAAAATACCGTAAAATCTTTGAAATCCTTTGGATACCCCTTTAATTATTGAAATACATTTAACATTTCTTGAAATCTTTTAAAATACCCTAAAATAATTTAAAAAAAATTAGGAATAGGTATAGACCTGAATACAACAATAATTACCCCATGGTTTAATTTATTGAAAGAAAAGTGACTAAAATAAGCTATTAATTAAAAAACGTGAATTTTCTGACTTGTATTTTTGTAAAAATCCCTGGCTTTTCCCTGACTAACAAAATTCCCGCACTTTCTCCTGATTTCCTTGACCTGTGGCTAATCTGCAAAATCATTTATCTGATTCAATGTTTTAGTCTCACTCGAATTTTATCGAGTTCAGACTCACCAGCCTCCTTGAAACTAAAATTGGAATCGAAATGAAATTAGAAAACTTACCAAAATAAGTGACCGCACATGCTAACTACCGCATCCTTGGCAGTATCAAGACAAATATTACACTCGAACGTTCGATCATCTTTTTCTTTCTCCTCCGTCGCAGATCCCGAGGGCTTCGATGGCCCAGCTTGTTCCTCCGCTTGGCTCATTTTTAGGCGTGTCTACCGTGAAAAAAAGTTTAATTATTTTTTTTATTCACACGAAAACTGATTCACTTTATTTAAATGATAAATTTGTCGAGCATTTATAAAACAAAAAAAGTTAATATATCTTTGTGAAAAAAGTTCTCATCATTGAAAATTACGTCACAGATAAAGAGACATATCAATTAAAATCTTTACAATCACCATTTTTCTTTCGCACAATCTTATTTGACGAAAACGTATCATACGGTTAGATTGTAAATACAATTACCGAGGCCAACTGTTCATTATTCAAATGCCCATTGTTTTTTATTCCTAGCCAAGACTTGTCTATCATTGTAGAGAGACGGAAAATAAAAATGTTGAGGAAAAGTATAGACTTGTTGAGTTAACGAGACTTCCAAGTCCATAAATAATTTTTTGTAGTTTCAAGATTTTCACTGTTAATAAAGCTATACTCAGCAGGATATACCAGACAGTATTTTATTTCCAAAATAACTTTTAAATAATATGTAATCAAATAAACTACAACAAAGTAATAAAATCTATATATAAATTAAATTTCGCCCCTTCTTTTTAACAATTGTTAAACTGAAATACCAATTAAGGCAGTTCACGATTCAGATTTATGATATAAACAAAAATATTACTTTATATGAAAAAAAAAGATTGAAAGTCACGAAAAATAATTATTTGAATAATGTTTTTTGTACATAATTTAATTTTTTCTTATTATCACTTCTTATCAATTTTAAAAAAGGTCAAACTTTAAGAAATTATTGTTCCTTTACGCGAAAGTATTCTCCACAACTTCACTGTTTCCAATTTTGAAATTAAGTCAATAATCTTCAAATATACATATTTGCTTCAAAAATGTTTTCTTTATCAAAATTAGTTTAACTATTTCTGCCAAAGAAAAAATTAATTTAAAAATTGGAAACAGTAGTATTGTAATTCTTTCTCAGATAAAAATTAGTCATCATTTATTAAAATTCAACAAAGAATTTTTGCAGGATTAAACAAAAATTCACAAAATTTCTAGAGAACTTTGAAAAAAAAAATCAAATGGAATTTCAAGAGATTTTAAGGTATTTAAAGGAATTTCACAAAGATTCAAGGGCTTTATTAAATCTTCAAGAATTTTAAGGGATCTTGAGGGTTTTGAAGAAATTTTACAGGATTTAAAGAATTTTATTAAATTTTCAAAGATTTCTAAGGATTTTAACGTTTTTTTCTAGGGACCTTTAACCCTTAAACGGCCAAAACGCCACTACCATTTTCCAAAGCTTTTCGAGTCTGTAATTAACCTGGAATCTTACTAACCGGTGGAATAAATGTCTAAACTTTGAGAATCCATGGTTCAAAGATCGATTTTTCGTTTTAGTATTTTCAAAATGGCGTCTTAACGGCAAAATTTTTGTGAAAACATTCATGATTTTTTTTACAATAAACGATGCGCTTTTCGGAAAAATCATCAGGAATAAAAAGTTCTTGTAATCAGTCAAGGAATACGCTTGAATTTGTTCGAAGCGTTTTGAGCAAAACTTTGGATTTTGCATATGAACAATTTTTGCAAAATTCAAAATTTTGCTCAAAACGCTCCGGAAAAATTCAGGCGTATTCCTCGGCTGATTACAAGAACTTTTT
>NC_046666.1:61140104-61163723 GCF_010883055.1 Belonocnema kinseyi | reverse complement strand
GCATTGATTGCAACATGTATTGCTGCTTACATTGTTTCTCAAAATTACATTCTGAAACAGCAGGATCAAAATGATTTCAACGGATTGAAATCTGAAATGAAAGAAATTCTCCATAAAAAAAATTTTTAAATGTAAAAAAAAATATATAAAATCCCTTAAAAAAAAGAGACTATCGAGATTCGGCGACCTCCACGTTGGTGATAGTTGTGCAACGTAAACTTTGTTTGCGGCAGACGGACGATAGATATTCGTGAATCATTTTACTCTTACACGATGCTTAGAATTCTGAAAATTTTTTATTGAAAAACTATGCGCTTTTCGGAAAATTTGTCAAGAATAAAAAGTTCTTGTAATCAGCCGAGAAATACGCCTGAATTTTTCCGAAGCGTTTTGAGAAAAATTTTGAATTTTGCAAAAATTGTTCATATGCAAAATCCAAAATTTTGCTCAAAACACTTCGAAAAGATTCAGGCGTATTCCTTGGCCGATTACAAGAACTTTTTATTCTTGATGATTTTTCCAAGAAGCGCATCGTTTATTGTAAAAAAATTCATGAATGTTTTCGCAAAAATTTTGCCATTAAGACGCCATTTTGAAAATACTAAAACGAAAAATCGATCTTTGAACCATGGATTCTCAAAGTTTAGACATTTATTCCACCGGTTAGTGAGATTCCAGGTTAATTACAGACTCGAGAAGCTCTGGAAAATGGTTCACAAAAAAAAGTAGGCACGAAAAATCACGTTCTTTTTTTGTTTAAACTGCATTTTGGGATAATAAGAAAATTTTTTGAGGAATTTCATTGGGACCGTCGGAAAGAGGAGATCTTAAGCAATAAAAATATATGTGTCTCAATTTTTTCTAGTGTCGAATAGTCTTAGTTATTGGCCGTTGAAAAGCAGTGTACCGGTAGTGGCGTTTTGGCCGTTTAAGGGTTAATGAATAACTTTAATTTAAATTATATTCAAGGGATTGGAAATGACTATTTATACTTTAAGAAACAAATTTAATTTAATTTGAAAGGAATTCTATGGATTTCAAGAATTCAATGAAGAAGATTAAGATTGGTAGGACCTGCAATTATTTCAAAGATTTTGGTGGATTTTACAAATTGTTACAGATTTCAAAGATGGTAATAAACTTTAAAATATTTTCAAATGTATCAAGGGAATTCAAGAAATTCCAAAACAGTTTTATATGAATTGCGATTTTAAATATATGAAGGGAATTGACAGATTTTTATTGTGTAAAGTTTATTTGTGTACAATCGCTATTTTTGTGTATTTTCATGTGAGATTATGAATGGTCTACAATAAATCTTTCCTTTGTACTTTCTCCATGTTTTACATTATTTTTTTCAATATTTTTGCATTATTTAATATAAGCAAAACTTTAACGTCCGAGAAACCATTTAGGAAGATAAACAAAAAAACAACTTAGTTGTGAACAACGCCATTGGATAAATTTTTATTTTAGTTTCAAAAAGTAAAAGAGAATATCCCAACGTTTCAGAAATTCACCATTTCCATCATCAGGGGATAACCGATAAAATAGGCGGTCGATTAGTTTCGTAAAGACATCATTTTTTTTTTTGAATCAGTCGAAAATAGTTGTGATTTAGTACATTGTTAATATGTGGATGCGAATAGGAAATTTCCTAATTAAAATAAATCTTCATATTTAGAATTCCTGAGTGATTATTTTGAAATAAAATTGTTCATTAAGATGTCAAATGTAACTAAGACTAGTTGAAAAGGAAGTAAATTTTGTTTAAAAGTTAAAAATAAATGTTAATATTTTTTATTAGAGCAAGCTGGAAAAGCATCCTGCTCCCATAAGGATGACTCCAAAATGCATTTGCATTATTTATTAGAATGCTGATTATTCTATAATTTTTGTCTATATAATGATTTTCTGTAATAAATTTTATATTATCAATTGAATTGTTTGCAATCTTGTTCAATGCTTTGAAATACCATGGAATCTTTCAATCTAGTGTACAAAAAAAATCCGAGTAATGAACCCCTCGTTCTAGTTTTCTTTTTTCAGCAAACATCTGTGACAAAAACTGTAGTAAAGACTTCTCTAATATAAAATAATACCTATTGGAAATGTAACTACTAAATAAAAATATCAAGTGATAATTTGAAGCCCTTCAAAAATTATGAATCCATTAAATAATATATTATAAACAAATGCTTATTCCACTAATCTTCTCATTTCCGGGTTTCCCCTAGTTGCTATCTAGACTTCATCATAAACAAATTAATCATTAAAAAATAAAACTATAAGACAAAACCAAGTTCCTGATTACACCAAATGAATACACACATCAATTTTAAATACAAAACAAATAAAAACTAAACTTGCGCGAAAGAGATAACCTAAAAACAGTATGATGAAAACACATTAAAAAAAAGTATTAGTATATAAATAACAAAATATGCAGAATAACAATCTCCAACTGCCGCCAAGAAGGTAAATATAGATAAAAGCTAGGATTTACAAATATTTTTCGACGTACGCAATCGTCTTGTATATAGAGGTAAAAAATCGAAACTGAGCGCAATTACAGCGCGGACTTGTGAAATGTCAAAACAAAAATGATGAATAAGGTACTTCCACCCATTATCTGATGCTATGAGCATTATATTTTCATATTATAAACAAGTCTAAGAAATGTCAGTATAGTAAATAATGTACTTTACTTTTTAGGTTTCTCTTAAGCCAATACCTAACCTATTATATGTTATCATAAAAGACGAATTGGGTTAATTATTCTTTCGACATGTCATGCCTAAAATTCACTGTAAATAAGCTGAGAACTGCATACTCACCTTATGTAAATAACACGTATCACAGCTTAATTCACGAACATAAAAGAGTATAAAAAATAGTAAGAATTTTGGAGCAATATGTTGTTGACATGGAATATTATTGGGAATTGGAATGTTTTGAGTCCGATATTTTAATAGACTGACAGGAAAATAATGAGAGTCGGAATCTTGACGGCTTTGGGGGATTACTGACTACTGGTGTAGGCAGTTGTCAAGCGGAGGTCAAACTTTTCGATAAAATTACCTGACAATATGACACTAGAAACGCAATTCACTTGTGACACTTACGTTTTAGGCGGAACTGGCACTTTGCACACCGGACTGCTTTTTCACTTTCGCGAAAATGCTGGCGGACCACCCGAATCCTAAGGATTATAACAATTGCGCAAGCACTAGCAGATGATTTTCATGATTTCTCGAGAAACGGATGTTCGAAATAACACGTAAGCCATTTGACTTTTAACACCCGAATCTTTTCGTGTTAACTATCTGTCATGGTTTCGGCACTGCAGATTCTCGGGTTTATTTTCGTGTAAGGTGTTTGAGAGATCCTTTGAAAATTGTGAAAATTGTCCTTATTTTTCATTTTTCTGTCGCATACTTGACTAACCGAGTTTTGGAGTCCTTGAGAATCATGTTGAGAATTCTGATTTTGATGCTCTTGTTGGTTGTGTCATAATCTACATTATCGATAGAAGCAGATCCATTCAAATAGTTTTAGTCGTGAGTACTAGATGGCACTGGAAGTACAAAATTGAAAATCGTGAAAAAGAGATGGGATAATTTCTAATTTTAAATTTAGGTATATAATTAATTATACAATATTTGTTTAGTGGTGCTCACACAAACTATTAAAAAAAAAGTTTCTGTTTTAAATTCATTTAAAAAATGTCTTATGGTATAAGTGATTTTTAACAAAATGTTAGTTATACTATTTATTGATTTAACATTTTCTTTAGCGATAGTTCGTGCTTCTTTATAGGAAGTTGTCCTGTGTTAAAATACGACTGCAAATAGTGAGTCTAGAATTGAAAGTGCGCAGTTTTTAAAATGTCTAAAAAGAAATAACTTCATGGTAATTGATAATTTTTGAAGATTTAGAACTTTAAAGTATTCTTCAAGTTAAAAAAATTAATTACCTTTTTAAAATAGTAATATAAAGTAACAGTCCAAGAGTTGTAGTAAAATACCAGTTAACAAACATTTTGATCGAAAATGGGTTTATTGCATACAAAATTCTTAAAAAATTAAATACACATTATGGTAAAAAGATTTTTTCAAAATCACATTTTTCATACAATTTTTTTAGATTTATGTTTTAACAAATTAGAAAAATTAGTATTAGTTAGTATTTAGTTACATTTTTAACATGGTAATCATTTTTTCAACCTTTTAACATTGAAAAAAAATATATCTATTTTTTTATTCATACGTTTTCTTCATATTCAGCATCTTTATTTCTCAGGATCAGGTCTTTATTTTTGCTAAAGATTGAAAATTCGTTTTTCAATCGCTATCCAAAGCCGATTATGAAAACACATAGAATATTTATCTCAACATCTCAATTGATATTTCTCGGAATTTGCTAAACTTTGTGGTATCAAACTTTGATCAGCTTTGATTAGCTTTGATTATCTGCATTCGAAAATTGAATATCTCGGAAGTCTGATTTTATTTTTTACATCCACTTTTTGGAATATGGATTAATTTTTTGGTATCAAAAGTTTTTGGTCTGAATTAAACAACACTTCTACTCGCAAAGGACACTTTTAAAAAATTTTAAATAGTGATTTTGATTTTACAGAGTGTTTTTCTCTCCTTTGAAGAAGTCTCATTTTGTTGCTAATCTAGTTCTGCACTTCCAGTCTTCAATTCCAAATCCTTTGAATAGAATAGTAATTCAACACTGTAGATTAAAATCTTGAAGCAATTTATAATTTTAGAAAATTCCTCCTTAGAAATGAATGTAGGTAAAAAAATGTTGAGTGCACCCCAGTACAGCTCCAGTACTCGTTCGCCAAGTCTTGGCTAGACGTTGGCATGGCCAATTCACCCAGTACTGCGCCAGCACTGGTCCGCCAAGGCTTGGCTGGACGTTGGCAAGAGCACTGGCTCGGTACTGCGCCAGATGTAACTTACGGCTTAATGCAGGCATTTCCCATTGGGCAGATCATAAAATACAAGATTATTTTTATTTGTTGCTATTAAATGGAAATATTTTTAAAAAGCGTAGGTATTCGGGATTTTCTTCTTTTTATTCTGCGTGTGAATTATTTTTCTTTCACTTTATCATAAAAAATGTTTAATGACAAAAATGCCAAAATACCGGCAATTGAAAAAAAATTAAGTGGATTTTCTCAAAACCCGCACTGCTCTACATGAAAGAAAGCTATTTTTGAAAAATCGAATTCTCGCATTTGCCTCGGAAAAAATAAACGTAAACAAAGTGTCAAGATAAAAGTTTACACATCCAGAAAATATTAAAAAAAATATTGCTTTTTGGTGACATCTTGCATCGTTTCCGCGAAATAATAAATTATATTTGAAGAAAAAATGGTTGTTCTTTTCCAGAAAATATTTATATTTTTTCATCGAATGTTGAAAACATTGAAAAATGATTTTCAGGCAAACACAGAAAACGCTGGTCTTAAATTTGTTGCAGCTCAAATTTAGTTGGTCTCCCATTGACTATTTGAGAGAATTTTCAAGTCTCAAATGTATTCCTCTGAACGTAGGTGCACATCTGGGCATCTAGGGGAAAGTATCATTTGGACACTGAATTTTGGCTCATGCCGGGGGTTGCGGACTGCTGAACCGCGCTGTCAGCCACCTGAAAACCTGTTAAAGCAACTATTCGCTTTGCGATATTATACTAAATAATTATTAATAAGGAAACTAATTGGAATAATATTTGCCTAATTTTCAACTTTCTTTCATTTAACAGTGTGTACTAGTCACTTAGAATAAAATGATAACTTCCTAATGCTACTTTCAAAAGGTAGGTTAGTCATGGCCGCCGATATTTAAACTAAAGCCGGGATGTGTAGAAAAAGTCATAACCGTTTCTATACAATTTAGATATTTTCACTTAAACCACCAGCTAACTTCACTTTGTTGAATACAGAAAATCTAGAGGAAATTGCTTCGAACGAACAGGCATCAATTAAGATGCAGACGGTCACGACTTAGTTTTTACATCCCGGCTTTGGTGGTTTGAATGTCATGTAGGTTTTGACTAACCTAAGATTTGGATATTATCTCACGTTAAGTCCAATTTTTATTCCAAGACACTAATAGTCACTTGTAAATAAGAGAAAATTAAAATTTAGGTAATTATTATTCAAACTTACCTGCTTTTCAACATCTATTTCACCCAAATAACGTCCGACAACATTATTTTGACAGGTGACTGACAGTTTGTAGACGACACTTCACGTTGCTCTGGATGAGAAAAACAGTGTCTAAATGATGCTTTTCCCCTATATTCTGTAAATGAACCTGTGTGGCTCAAATTTGTTGCAACTCACTTGAACACCGATTTCGGCGTACATTGGAGGATCGACGATTTTCTGTGAACCTGACGTTTTTATTTCATCCATTTAAAAAAAAAAATGTTGCTAATATAAAAAAGGCATTCTTTCAGTTTTATTGAGACTATACCATTTTTGAGACTAAGACTGTGTTCAATTTTTTTCAGAATTTTCAAGTAATTTAAAAATAATTGAGAAAAATAAAAAATAAAGTTTGTGGTCAAACTGTGAAATAAGTGTCTGTTTACTTACACTCTAAAATGATATATCCAAATACTAACTCATTCTGTCACAAAAAGCTGGACCTCTGTCTGATTTAAAGTGGAATTGGCCGAGTACTTAATAATTATACTTGGAAACTTTTTCTTGTATACTTTCCTATTCAAAAAATTCTTGAATACTTCATCTTCAACTCTTTAATAAAATAATATCTACCATTAAAAAATTCTCGACATCTATATTTTTTAATATTGTTTATATGTTCTTCAGGTTCTTACAACTCATTATAATAGATAATCACAAGATAAACTTGCTGCCGAATTTGAAAGAATGCGGCAAAATGACAGTGGAGAATCGCCCCAGAGATTGCATTCAAGAGGTCCTAGCGCAACAGGTTCTTCTAGAATAAAAATATCCACCTCCGAGAAATTTCGCAAAGCAATTCCAAAACATCCAACCTCGATCCTTCACAGAAGACAGACCATGAAGGTGACGGATAACGGAGATGATGTTACTCCAAAGTTACTATTTCATAATGAATATAGTGCAATGGAGGACAAACAATTAACTGTCTTTGATACTCTTGGAGGCTCACTGAATGGTAGCAATACATTTTTGAATGTGGTTTCATCTGTTGTCGGAGGACTCCGAATAAGTACATCTAATGTGGTATCGGCCTCTCATCATATGGCACTTCTTGGTGGTGATGATATACATGTCGACAGTCTTCTCGCGACTCAAAGGACTGATGAACCAGACCTCGAAGAAGAAAGAGCACCCTCGCAATTTCATTTGCCCAGGTAAATTTCCATAAGAAATTAATCAGGGCTCGGATATACACTGGGCTTTCAAAAATTCGCATCAGTCTCATTAAATTACAAAGGAAGTCCCATAGAATTTCAAAAAAAGTGCATAAAAAGTTGTACCAAAATTTAAAAGATAAAACAATTAAAACAAGTGTTTTTAACATAGCCATTCAGCTTGGAAGGATTCTGAATCTGCACGTAGAAAAATTTCAAGAGATCAATTCACAGAAGCGCGTGATTTTAGAGCTACCATTTTTACGTGCTTTATTGTCTCGGACTCTATGATCTAAAAGCATACGTTTCGAGACCTGAGAGAAAAGGGGCGTGGCCTGATGTCTGAAACTTCGAGAACTATGCTTTAAAAGCAGGGGTTCCCGTGATCTTAGTTCTCGAACCAAAGCGTAATAAAACCAAGGAACAGTGCCGTGAATTAATCTTCCGAAATTTTTTTCCGTGTGGGTTTAAAATATTCCTTTCTGAACTGTTAAACGTGTCAACTTAGATTATTTAAAAATGAGAAAAGTTTATAATCTACATTCATTTTGCATTTCCGGATCATTCATTTTGAGCATTTTAAACTTTAAATTACTACACAATCAAGACTTTAAATTTGAGACTTTGAAATTATAAATTTTGTTAATAATTTAGATTTTACAGCCAAAATGTTCTCAAAACAGAATAAATAGGATGACCTCTCACGAAAACAGACGGAACACATTTTTTTATATATAATTAATATGGATAAAATATTGATTTCAATATAATTAGCTTTGAATTCCTAAGAGTTCAAGTGAAAATATATTACATTTTTAACAAAGTAATTGAAGTTTTAGCCAAATAGTTATATTTTCATCCTAAAAAGGTTATATTTCAAACAAGTGGTTGACTTTACAAACAAAAAAAGACGAATTTTTGAAAAGGCAGTTGAATTATAAACTTGAGAAGTCGTATTGTGAACAAAAAAAAAACATTTTTTTTTTAACAAAGAACGGTATATCTTCAACCAAGTACATGTTTTTAAAATCAACAAAATGGTTGCTTTAGCAAGCAAATAGTTGAACTTTCAATCAAAAGAGACGAATTTTTCACGAAATAGTTGAATTTTTAAACAAAAACACGAACTTTTTACAAGACAGTTTAATTTTTAACGAAAATGTTCATTTTCAACCAAGAAAGATGAATTTTCAAACAATAAAGTTGAATTTTCAACCAAAAAAGATTACTTTTCTACCATAAAAGATAGATTTTCAATCCAAACGGACAAAATTTCTATCAAAAAAGACGAATGATAAAAAAATTGTTGAACTTTTGACAAAAAAAGATTACCGTTGAACAAAATAATAGAATTTTTAATCGAACGCTTGAATATATTTATATTAAAAAGAATTTTAGAAGACAGTTTACCTCCTAACTAAGAACTTTTTTTTCAAAAAAAAATGAATTTTAAATTAAAAAAGACGAATTCCCTAAGAAAAAAAGATGAAATTTTAACAAGATAATTGAAATATCATGTCAAAAAGACAAATTTCTTGAGATGGCAGTTGAATTGTCAGTCTGAAAAGGTCAATTTTCAACAAAAAGTTCATTGTCAACCAAAGAAGATGACTTTCCCGAGTAAAAATGCTTCGACTTGAGACATGCCGAAGTCGAAAAGTTCAACTTGAGCATGTCTCAGTTTTGAGACGGAGCCAGACTTCAATTTATGTCTTGAAGACAATTTTTTATGTCTTAAAGAGATAAGTTTATCTCTTGAGTAAAATTTTTATGACTCCAATACGAGCTGTTTATAACTTTGAGTTTATACATGGCCTAAAAAAAGGGTAATTCTGACTGTCATAACAGTTAATCTTTGCTAATGATTGAACAATCTTGTAAATTTTTATACAATATCCAACTTATTTACGGATTTTCATTTGTATTATACTTGTTTGACGATGATTTCGAAAATATTGTTTGTTTTTACGTATTTCTAACGGCTTAGGAGATCCTTCTAGAAAGTTACAATTTTTATTTTTATGAATAAAGTTTTTAAGGGCTATACTCATTCCCACCCACAGATTCTAAAGTTTTTAATTAGAAATAACGCATTTAATAATTACAAATTTTTTATTCATCAATTTTAATCTCATTTATGAGCCGAAAAAGGTTCGAACATCTCAGCCAAGACAAGGCCATAAAAGTAAGACGAAGGCTTATGTCTCGACTCAGTTTTAAGACGCAGCCAGAGCATTTTTACCTGGGTTTATACCATAAAAGACGATTTTTGTATCTGAAAAGACGAATTTTCTACCAAAATAATTGGATTTTCTACCAAAAAGGATGACTTTTTTAACAAAATAGTGGATTTTTCAACAAAAAAATTAAATTTTCAAACTTTTCTTACTGGGTTTTATTAATTTTGGCTATCAATATACTGTCTTCTCTTACTCGATAAATATTTCTACACCTATTTTATATCATTTAGGGCGTTTTATTATGTGCTGTTGTTGAATTAAAAACTATCCATTATTTTATAAATTTTAGGGTTTTTTATTGAAAATTAAAAAAAAATTAACGGTCCATTTAAAATTTTCCGATCCACTGGTCACCCTGTTAATCTTTTGTTTCATATATTCATTTTTGTCCTAAATAATCGATAAACCACTAAAACTTTAACAAATACATTTATATACTTCATATATTTATATCTCAAGGTGTGATTCCGATATCTTATACGTCAAACCAGATAAGGTGACGATTATATTAAAAGAAACGGAGACCTTCTTTATCTTCGAAATGCCACAATTAACCGAAGATCAAAGGACCCCGGAAGGTGCTGCTGTTCTAGCAGAAAATGAGAGATACAAGTATATCACAGTCGGTGCAGGATCCAATAGGAAACTTGCCGATGCTGAGACTCAAACACCCCAAGTTCACACTAAACCACGAGGCACTTACTTGGGAAGAAATATGCGTCGCAATCAGGGTACTTTTGTCAGTAATTGGGAGATGAGCGATACTTATCAATCACTAGAAACAATGGAGGAGGTTAATGGGTTGTTGTATCCTCGGAGTGCCAAGTCCAAGAAAAGGGTAGAGCATCAGGTTAGTTTCAAAATCCCATACTAAAGGTAAAATTTATATTGCGATTTTGAAGCTTCTACAGAATACTGTCTGGTACCAAAGTATTGATCAATCAAATGCTTATTACAGGGAGTCAGTCACAAGTTTCCCAAAGTTGAAAATCAAGCTGACGTTTTGAGTATAGATGATCAACTCCACTGCATCTACCTTAAGCCTTCTTTCCGAGAAGCAACACATGTAATGCTACGGATACTAGCGAGCAACTTATACATAACAGCTCAGAAGCGATTTACAGGCCTGATCAAACAAGATCCTTATGCTATGAACCTAGAATTCACCTACAGTTTAGATCTTCTTTGGACCTTTTCCTCAGTAATGGTACAAGGTAGACCGGTTACTTGTTTCTGCTGGAGTTATGAAAATCCAAATGTACTGGCAGTGGGTTATGGTGCTTTGAAAAGTTCAGAAGTCAAAGACGGTATTTTAGTCCTCTGGTGTGCAAAAAATCCAAGTTACCCCGGACGTAATTACTTTTTTGACTCTCCGATTTCAAGTCTCGACTGGAGCAAGGAGAAGCCAAACTTGTTAGCTACTGGTTTTTACGATGGTACTGTTAGAGTTATTGACGTGACAGGTAAAGAGACAATGGTCGTGCAACAGAGTCAGAGGAAAACATCTCCAACCTATGAACCTCATTGGCAAGTACAGTGGTGGAGTGGAGACGATCATTTCGATCAACAGGAGTTTATTTACACATCTAATCAGGATGGGAGAGTTTTTTGTTATCGTACAGGGGAGGACTTTATTTGCATGGAAGTCATGAAGGTTGCAAGGATTGAAGGCAAGATTGAAGGGGTGAAAAAGACGGTTCATGGTATTTTTTATGATGTTCCAATCAGCAGGAATCCTGGAGCATTGGTCCTTCGAAAACATCCAACCTTAAACAGCATCTACTTTGTTGGCACTGATGAAGGATGTGTGCATCGATGTTCAACGAACTATTTGCATCAGCACATCGACAGCTTTTTGGCCCACGATGGACCAATCTATTCCATGGAGTTCTCTCCTTACTGTCCGAAAATTTTCCTAACAGCAGGTGCTGATTGGTGCACCCGCATCTGGGCTGACGGGATTATGGAACCTCTTATCACTTTGTCGACTAAGATGGCGTGGGTGAGAAGTGCTACGTGGTGTCCTACCAATTCTACAATCATTGCTACTATTGTAAACAATGAAATTTGTATTTGGGACATTAAGAGAAAAACGTACAAACCTACTTCGATAACTATCCTACCAAAGGAGAGCACTTTGCTCTTGTTAGAGTTCACCAAAAATGGGAATCAGCTGGTAGCTGCGGATTCTAGAGGTACGATTTATATTTATAACTTGGAAGGGATGCCTTTTCCTCCGTTTGACCAAGTTCAAGTATTGATGAGCTCAATCGAAAAAGCTCTAATCACCAAACCCACTCTACTTAAAAAACTGAAAAAACTGAGTGTAGCATGCATGTAGCTTGACGGCAGCGATAGATTATTCCGATGAAAGTATTTCTGTTTTATGAAACAAGTAATGAAAAACTCTCTCTCTGTGATGTATAAGCTATTAATTTGTATTTATTATTTATATATTATTAATTATACATTAAGTCAAAGGAAGATAAATGTTTTCATGGAAAATTAAAAAAATCGTTCAGAAAATAAGATATTGGTCTATTAAAGCCTTGAGAAATATATATACATATTTTTAAGAATATTCACAAAAAAATGCACAGTGATGACTAAAGTTTTTAATAAATTCAAAAAGATGCAAATAAAAAAATGTTTTTATAAGGTTTTGCGTAAAAGAATATAATTTTAATAATACTCCGTGATAATAATCACAAAGGCGGGTTTAATAATTATTTAGAATGTTTTAAATAAAAAATAAAAGCATATAAATATACATTTCTTTAATACTTCTGGCTAATAAATCCAGCGGAGTAATTTGATTTTTTTTAATCTGTTAAAAATATTGAAACCACCAAATCTGTTAAAAAATTAAAGACACCCTTTTTTAAATCAAAACATTATTTTAAAATATTTTTACTTTAAGGGCATTTAACTTTTTTCACTTAATTGATTTCTTCCTAGAAATTTTTCAAACAATGGCTACTCAAAAGCTAACGAACGTTAATAAAGGGAGTGAAATAAATAAGAGTAAACCAACTTAAAAATAATATCAAATTCTTTAAGAGTAATTGATCAAAAGTTTTAAAAAAAATTCGAGTTTAAACAAATAAATATTGTAATCGAGATTTAAATAAATTACTAAAAATTAAGAATAAAATTGGTTTTAGAATATTACGTATAAGAAATAAAATTATACGACATCAACAAAGTTACAGAAGATATACCTGAAAATCCTATAAGATAAATTTCTGAATAGTATGATCGCTGAAAGTTCTTCATTTCCAAGTTTTTAAGGATTTTATTATTTTAATTCTTAAAAACCACTTAAAGTGCTTTAAAGTATATATTTTGTAATTTATTGGAAAGATTGGCTATAAATGACTATTCGCACCATAAATTATCATGTTATTAATTAGTTATTAAAATATTGAATATTGGATATCAAGAAACTTAATGTTTCTAAAAAAAATTCATTACCAAAAATTCATTAGCAAAAATATTACAATACAGATTATTGTAATATTCTTTCTAATTTTTCTGCGACAGGAACGGCGAGGCCCGTGAATTCTTATTAATTCAGAAAGAACTTTTGAACTACATTAAATAATAAATTCAAAACTCATGAAAAGAGGTTACTTAAAAAATCAATGCCTGAATATTTGCTTTAAATTATTGTTGTCTATAATGAAGTAAGCAATGAAATAAAATGATCTATAAAACCTGAAAAAAGAAAGGCGTTACTAAAACAAAGAAAGAGTATACTAATGTGAACGGAATATATTTGTAATATTTTTTAAAGTTACCTTTTGGATTAATCATACAACGACCCACTGTTACTGAAAACAAATGTAAATTCAAATAAAAACAATAATATCCTAAATATCCTAAAAATCAACGACATCCACACTCGGCCACCACCATATCTTCATATCCATACTGATATGTCAAAGTTCCACTTTCATCTAAATACAATAAACTGGTAGGTGCTAATCTCGTAGGGACACAACACGCCCTACTCACCGGTTTTACACTAAATATATCACTATTTTGCAGAGCCCCATGGACCAATGTTTGCACAATTGCATGTTTTGTAGGACTAAGATGATCAGCCAAAGGAAAAAAACACTTTCCCGCACACTGATAAGCCTCATATCCTGGCGGAGCAACAACCCAATCGTCATATGCAATTAGAGAAAAATCCACATACAATGGACGTCTTCTACAAATATTTCTTCGTCTCCTTCGATTACCACCTTCTTCTTCCCATCCAGTAACATGCTCTTCCTGATCTTCATCCAAAATTGATCTTGATTTCCTCTTTTTTGGTTTCGTATAATTCAGCAACAAAATAGGACCTTCTCCTCCATGTCGAATTTCAACTTGTCCTCTAACCAATAATCTCACAATATTTCCATTCCTCGTCAAAACAGTCTTAGTCACATCAAATCCCCTCCAAGTGTCATCTCTCCTGCACCTCTGAATTTCATTTTTAACTCGAGCATCTAAGGAACTCACTCTAAGGATCATCCCAGCAATTCCTAACAGTTCAGCAGCTTGCAAAGCTTCTCCAGGTTTTGTAGCTGGGATAAAAAATTCCAAAATTCTTCCCCCTTCTTGCAGTGGTCCAGAAATATGTCGAGGTTGAAGAGCCCTGACAATATCAGCATCTGGCCGACGGTGATAAAGTTGCAGCATATATTTTGAAAGAGATCCATGGTGTTTTCTATGATTTTTCTCTGGGAATTTTTTTAGGGTTCTGTTGAAAAATCTTTGGGGTATGACGAGAGATGATGTTGGGAGGGAAAGGTCTACTTTTATTGAAGTTTTGGCAAGAAGACTGGATGTTGGAGATGAGAAGAATCCGGCTTTCCATAAACAACACAGGCAGAAGGTCAGGAAGATCAGAGTTAACCACTGGGGTTTTTGGGTCCAAGTTCGAATTAGAGTTGATTCCTGCATACTGACATTGCTGGAGTGAACTGACTAAAAGAGAAATTTAAGAATGACTGAGGCCTCAGGCTCTTTCTAAGAGGAAGGTTCCTTATGCTCTTCAAATAACTACCAATGGAGGATCGAGCCTGAAGATGCTGCTGAAAAGATCTTATCAGCAGACCTCCACTTGACCGAGCCTCCACCTTCCGATTGAGGGCCGAGTCTGCTTGTTGGAAGGAAATAACAGATAAGAGATTGCCAGGAGGCGCATAGTTTCTGTTTGGGTGCCAACTTCTTTTCAGTGACTCAGTTCCTTTTATTAGGAAGAACTATAATTTTTTAAGCATTTCTAACTACACTACATTTTCTTGTTTTCACTCCCTTGTTTTAACTTTTCAAGATTAATTTTGCAGATTCGATTACCGCAAAGTTATATTATGAAAAAAACTTGTTTTCAAATTGCCACCGTGCACAACAAATTGGTTCATATTCCCCAAAAATAGTAATCTTAAGATTTGAACAAAGCCGTTAAATATTTTAAAGTGCTCCCAATAACATGAAGTTTGGCATTTGATATCGTCACTATTCGTTAATGCTAATAATTTTTATTAACTTTCTGATATTAATTTATTCAATAAAAAGATTGTTTAGTTTACCGTTTTTTCAATTGTTCGGTTTATATTAAACTAATTTTCTCTGAATTTGCGCACAAAATTTAAACGTGTGAAAAGGGATTTAAAAAAGTACATTTTTCAGTCATGAACACTACGAAAAATCTTTGGTGGGAATAATAAAAAAAGTTAGTTACTGAAGAATCAACTAAATTCCTTTATTCGTCTATAAAAATGTTGAGTATTTCAACAATACTTTTAATGACTCGAAAAACATTTTCTTGAATTAACAAACCTCAAGTTTGTATTTTTCTACAAAAATTAGCTTGCTTCAATAGAAAGATTTAATATAGTTTTGGTTTAAATAAATGTTTAAAGCTTAGAGACTTTATACATAACTACATAATAAATAATAAAAATAATAAATACATAATACAACTATATATTACTTTTCTCTGATTAAGAAATTTTATTGATTCAAATTTTGAAAAAGCTTTAACTTTTTATATTTTTGTCTAATCGAAAAATGTAACTGAGATGGTTTTTAAATATATTTGATATTTAGTGACGAATTTAACCCTTGTGTTACCAACCAAAAAATTCTACACTACAAGCAGCCGGGTACCCGGGTACCCAGGTACGATTTTGAAAGTAAAACTTGGCTATACCTGGAAACTAATACACAAATTAAATTGATATTAGTTTATTAATACTTTAAGAAGATATTTTAATAAAAATAAAGTTATATTTTAATATATGGTGACCCATGTAAGTCCTGAGTAAGGTATGAGACGCAGGCAGCTTCAACAGTCGCGCAATCGACGTTCCTGCTGATAATCAACCACGAGACATCACTGGTAGGAAAGTGGTGATTGGATTGTGCTATATTTGCAATAAACAGGCATTCAGAAAACTTCGAAAGACGAGGAAGAGTTGCGTTTCATGTGAGACGCCTGTTTGCAATGAACACACTGAAAAAATTACGAGATGTTTGGAATGTATGAAGTGAATTTTTAGTTTTGAATGCTGAATCAATAATTAAAAAAATGCTTTTTTGTATTTTAACTTTCTTTTATGTAAATTAGTTTAATTTTTTTACCATTTTGTAATGATAAAAAATTTTATGATTTTCTTTATAAACACTTTAGTACAAAAGTAATAAATAAATACTATCATTTTCATCAATTTTCCTCAATAAACAATAAAAAATTAATGATATTTATTGTTATTCATTTATAAGTACTTATTCTTTTCTATTTTATACTTATTTTTAGTTTTTATCGCATGAATCCTAATATTTTTGTGTGTGGGTAGCGGGTGGTACCAGCATGTACTTTTTTTCAAATCAAAATTTTTTTAAGAAAAATAAAAAATTTAAAAACTTTTAATGCATTTTTTTATATAAATTTAGCCAAATCATGGGGATCCGGAAGGATTTTAGCCTATATCATGAAGGAACAAAGTAATGTCACAAAATACAAGCCGATGCGTACCCGGATACCCGGGTGGTAACACAAGGGTTAAATGAAATTTCCTAACCTATCAGAAAAATATTTTTACATTCGCATTCATGAGAGTGTAATGTATTCGTCCAAATATTCGATCTCTGGTTTTTAACGGATCTTTACGTTTCAGTACTAACAGAGTTCGAAAATCATAAAAGGTTGTTGGTGTCTGTTTGTATGTCTGTCTGCCTGTCTGTCTGTTTCTGGGTCTGTCTATATTTGTCTGGCTGTATGCTTACCTGAATGTTGTAGCCACGCTAAGTTTTGAAGTATTTTGTTCATTTGAGTCAGCCTTTGACACACTTCTTAAGGTTCCAAAAATGAAGGTTAAGTTTGTTAAGCAGATATTTCGAACCAAAATAAAAAACTGTAGGGCATTTTCAAATCAAAAAATTTGTTTCCTTCAAATTTTAGACATTTTTGTCCAAGTTTCTTATAGGTGTGTAGAAGACTTGCAAATTATCCAAATAAAATTGTCAATTTCGATGAAAATTGGCAAAGTTATATAATTTTGAAAATATTCAGAATAGAAAAAAATATTTTTCTGATAAATTACGAATTCTTCATTAGTTATGAAATATATTTAGAAAATATCTTAGTTACATTTTTCTATTAGACAAACATTCAAAAAGTTAGAGCTATTTAAAAATTTGTAGAAAAAAAATGTTATGAGTTTAAAATATTTTTGTCAAATTTTCTGGCACACGGCAAAAAGAATTGCAAATTATCCTTAGGACATTTTTAAATTCGAGACAAATTTAAAAAGTTTTTTGAAAAGTTTAACACCAGTTTGAAAATTTTAAAAAGAAGGAACAAAACAATTTTTTTAATAGGTTAAGAAATATCAATTCAAATTTCAATAATATATGTGATTTTTTTTTAAAAAAGATGAGTAAGTTTGAAGCGTCGTTTTTAGTATATTTGAACAAGATTTACTAATTACACCGGCACACGAAAAAAGTGGTCTGTCCGACAGACTACTCTAGCATATTTATATGTTTTTGGGGTCGCTGAATTCGAATCCGGTGTCCTAATAACCAAGTTGGCTCGTATTTGTCTGAAAAACGAAATATAGACGTAAAATCGACAAAAACAGCGATTTTCAGGTATATTTTTGCAAAAAAATTATATTTTCTTGCCCGGTTGACTTAACCAACATATTTATATGTCTTTTGGGTCGCTGAATTCGAATCTGGGGCCCAAATTACCAATTTGGCTCATACTTTTTCGAAAATCGCAAAAATACACGTAAAATCGTCGAATACAGCGATTTTTCTTGTATAATTTTGCAACAAAAAAACCTTTCATGCCCTGTGGTCTAAATCAGCATAGCCTAATGTTTTTTGGGTGGCTGAATCCGAATCTGGGGTTAAAATAACCCTGTTGGCTTATATTTGATCGAAAAATGCAAAAATGGAGGTAAAATCGACGAAAACAGCGGTTTCCCGTGCACATTTTTGCCAAAAAATATATCTTCATCCCCGGTGGACATATCCAGCATATCCTTATATTTTTGGGGTCACTGATTCTGAATCTTTGGTAAACTAGGCTGCCTAATGAATTTGAAGCTACATTTTCTTCATTCGCATATAAATAAGTTTCCAGACAACCTGGGAGTCTTCAGCGAAGAGCAAGGCGAACGTTTCCACCAGGATATAAAAGAGATGGAGAGGCGATATCAGTGATGTTGGGATATCAACATGATGACTGACTACTGTTGGAGTTTAAAACGAGATCAAGTCAATCAAGGTACCAAACGAAAGCGAAACCCACTACGTAGGTCTTTTGAGGACAAAAAGGTTCGATACAAGCGATATAAAGAAAAATAAAAAATAAAAGAACCCTATAAGCGTGAGAGGCAAGGGGGCTCACGGTAATAAAGCACCTCAAAGGGAACAAAATTTACTACGTCCACGTCGTTGTTCCTCGGTAACGCTAAAAGTAAATAAAATTTATTGACAAAAAATCCTACTATTGCCATGCAAGGAGACTACCGCAAATTAAAAACCCCGAAACGTGAGACGCAAAGGGAATCTACAGTGAACGACAATCCCAGTCAAGGAAGTTTATTTGAGAAGAAGGTTATTTGAACCCCGGATTCAGAATCAGTGACCCCAAAAACATAAGGATATGCTGGATAAGTCCAACGGGGATGAAGACATATTTTTTTTTGCAAAAATATGCACGAAAAACCGCTGTTTTCGTCGAGTATACCTTTATTTTTGCGATTTTCGAAAAAGTATCGGCCAAATTGGTCATTTGGGCCTCAGATTCAAATTCAGCGACCCAAAAGACATATAAATATGTTGGTTAAGTCCACCGGGCGAGAAAAAATATTTTTTTTTTCAAAAATATACCTGAAAAATCGCTGCTTTTGTCGATTTTACGTCTTTTTTTTCGTTTTTCAGAAAAATACGAGCCAACTTGGTTATTTGGACACTGAATTCGAACTCAGCGACCCCAAAAACATATAAATATGCTAGTGTAGTCTGTCGGACAGACCACTTTTTTTTGTGTGCCGGTGTTATCTTGATGAAGTTTTCAATTGGACACAAACTATCGAGCGCGAGTTTCGCAATGAGAATGTGATCGTCACATCCGTAGATGCTTTGAGAACCTTCTTTAAAAATAAATCGAAAAAAATTGTACTTAACATTTATGGCTGTAAATCCTTAGAAGTTAAAATCACAGTTTTCATTTTAAGTTATAATATTTCTGATATTTGGAAAAATGTAGTTAAAGTATAACCATGAAACCTACGCCGCGCGCGCAATGAGAATGTGCCCGCGCAGCTGGCATATTTTTTTCCTAATTTTCAGAACATTTACAAAATTTTCAAAAGTAAAAACTTTTCTAATTTCCATTGAAATAGAAAATGTTATTAGGATAATTTGCAAGTCTTCTATACATCTATAAGAAACTTTGACAAACAGTTCTAAAATTTGAAGAAAAAAGATTTCCAATTTTGACAATACTCTAAATTTTTTTTATTTTTTTTAAATTATCTGCTTAACGAACTTAAACTTCATTTTGGGAACCTTAAGAAGTGTATCAAAGGTTGACTCGGTTGGACAAATACTTCAAAAGTTAGCATGGCTACAACATTCAGGTAACCATACAATCATACATACAGACAGACAGACATACAAACAGACAGGCACCGATAAAATCGTATGATTTTCGGATTCTGTCCGTGCCGAAACGCACAGATCCGTTAAAAACCAGAGATCGAAAATTTGGACGATTACATTACACTCTCATGAATGAGAATGTAAAAATTGGGCCTCTTGTTGGATCACTTTAATATAAAGTAATATTATTCCAATAAAGAATTGAACCTAGCGTACTATATATTTAGTTCAAGTGTTTCCATTGCATTAATGAAAAGATAATTAAAGCACTCCGGTCTATTAATATTGAAAATACTCAGGAAATTAATTTTCCAGCCCACAAGGTTACATAAACCCTTATAATTTATTTTAAAATCCTAAGGTTCTCTGAGCCATTTTCTTAAATGCATGTCGAATAAAAGTCTAATTACGTGCTTCTTGCGATTTCAATTAGTGAACATTTACTGAGTGAATGTTTATAGAAGTTCGTTGACATTGATGACACTAGTCACAATTTTAGATTGGTCTTTTTGAAAAGTTTTCATTTTTATTACAGAACAGTTATAGAAATGTTATTTGTTTTAGAACTATATTACTGTATAGGGTGTCCGTTTTAATCGAGGGAAATAATCTCCTATCACTTATAGTAGAACTCTTTTCAATTTTACATTTTTTATTCCAACGGTCAATTATTAAACAGGAAGCTTTTACCACTTTCCCATTGAAGAATTTTAAATTAGGCAGTTGCTAAGTTTGCCGACATTTTGACATAAATAACCAGATTTTATCGGTACAAATGTCCAGATTTTATTGGTACGCGTAAAAATTTCCTTTAAATTAAATGCCGTTAAATTGCAAAATTACAATTTTTTAACTTTTGTAAATTGAACGGTTCAAAGATTTCTGGTTAAGAATATAAATAGGCGCTATTATTTTCAACGCTCTTATTAAAACCAATCCTATCTTTCAACTTATAATAATAAAAACGTTAAAAATAATGTATGTCCTTCTTCCAATTTAGTATAAAATTAAAAATAAAAAGTTTCCCCCCTTTATTTTAATCCTAAAAACATAAAATTTGCTTCCGGTCCACTCAATAACCATTTTTAAAAGAAAAAATTGGCCTATTCCAATTAATAAGAACATAATAATAATTCTTTAAAATAAAAAAATGTTCCTATTCCAATTAAGACGAAAATGAACAAAATTTCTTTCCAACTAGATCAAAATCTTAAAAACAAAAAAATGTCCCTCTTAAGCTTTATAAAAAACTGAAAATGTTTTCCCTTCCCACTCTATAAAGATAATAAAAATGTTACAAATAAAAAATTAAACTCTTCCATCAGAAAAAACATTGAAAATAAAAAGTTCCTACTTTTAACTCAATACAAAAGCTAAAAAGAAAAAGAAACCTATTCCAATTCAGAAAAAAACTAATCCAAATTTCGTTCTTTTCAGCTATATAAAAATCTTACAATTAAAAAATTTCTCTCTTAAAATTCAGAAAAAATTAAACAATGAAATTTTCACCCTTTCAACTCATTAAAAATATTATAAAGAAAAAAATAAACTCTTCCCATTCATTAAAGGATAAAAACCAAAAAAGGCCTCTTCCAATTCAGAAATATTGAAAGCCAAAATGTCGTCCTTCCCAAGTCGATAATAGTTGATTAATTTTCTACTAAAGCATGAATTTTGAGAGAAAATACGTAAATTCTCAACTGAAGAATTTGATTTTCTACTAAAAAGATCAATTTTCAAACAAAAATAGAATATTTAATTTTTCAGCTAAAACGAATAATCGGTAGCAAAACATTTCAATTTTAAATTAAACAGACGATATTATAATAAAATGATGAATCTTCAACAACAAAATTATATTTTAGCAAGCTAAAAATATCAATATTAACAAAAAAGTTGAATCCTTAGTCAAAACAGATTATTAATGTTCAACCTTACAGTTTCACTATTATTGAAAAAGACAACATATCTACCCAGAGATGAATTTTCAATAAAACATATATACGTGAAACTCCTCTATAGCGCCGATTTTGGGCTGATGGTGGGTGGGAACTAACTCATTATAGACCACTCCGCTTTTGTTTGTTCACGCCTGAGTGACAACCGCAGACCCCGCGAACCACGCGCAGCTCCTGTTACACCTATCTGAGGCGCGACTTCATTTCTCGGAAGGGATATAGAAGGGAGGGCTATTGAAGGGTTTCACTGTTTCATTCATTTTTAAGCAAGAAGAATAGTTATCTATCGAGAAAGATGAATTATCAACCGAATAGTTGAAGTTTCTACTAAAGAAGTTAAATTTACAATCAAAAATGGATCAGTTGAATTTTCATTTAAAAAAATTATTTTTAGCAATATTGTTTAATTTTTAAACAAAATAGATGATTGATTTCCACCCTAATGGGTGCATTTTTAACCAAAAAAGATCAAATTTTTATCAGAAAAGAAATGAATGTTTAACAAAAGAAGTTAATTTTTTACCAAGAAAGCAAAAAGGGTAGCATTTTTAAACAAAAAAGATTAATTTTCTAGCAAAATAGATACATTTTCATCAAAAGAGTTAAGTTTTTGAATTAAAAAGTTGACTGCTTTAGAAAAAATTTCACTTTTAATCCCAAAAATAACCAAAAATAGTTCGATTTTCTTATTGGTTTGTATTGATTCAGTTAGCATTTAAGCAACAACAAACAGACGAGAAAAAAGAAGAAGTTTCTTGAAAATAGGAGGAAAAAGAGGAACTCTTTAAGGGGTGGGGGGCAGGGAAAGAGAGAAATGAATGTGAAGTCTGATATTGATATCATTTTCGTGCCATAGATTATACATGGATTTGATACAGCCTAACTAAATTTTATTTTTTCTCGATAAAATATAAAATAAGATAAATTAAACTGACTAAAGTGGTATTTTCCTTAAAAAGTGATTATACAGTAATTTTTTACTCAAACACTGACTTAAAATAACCCTAAATAACGGAAAAACGGAAAAAAATCAATAAAAAAAATTATCAATCGATTTTCTCCTAACCAGGAATCCCAAACCACAAAATCAGAACGCAATTCTTTTTTCAAATAAATTAACCCCAAGTTATAGTTCTATATGGAATAAATGAAAAATTGGAATAAAGAAGAATATCTAGTACTTTACAAAGTCTACTAAAGGTGAATCAGTGTAAAAATTGGATTGGGAATGCAATTAAAGTCATGAGCCAAGAATTGTAATACCCGTCGGCTGCCGTCGGCAGGGTAGCTTTTAAGGGTTGAAATGTGAAGACTAACCGAGGCGGCGCTCGGCATCGATTCACCGCAAAGTGACGTCAGGGCTCCCGTAGGAACGTAGTGAAAAGGAAACATCTGCAGCGAGCGGACAAGTCCACGACGAGTGTCATGCCGTGGCCCTGACCGACGTCTTCTCGTGCCTGAAAATCGCCCTCGGGTGACATCCTTGCCTTCGAAATCTTCTACGCCCTTGTCCAAAACAACCCCTACTTCATTCTATCATTTCCCCTTTTATCAGTACTTTCTCCTGTTATAACACTTTTCGCATCGAGTACCAATTTCGTCGAGTTTTCATTTAAAAAAAGAACTTTTTCTGCTTTGTCAAAAATTCCACAAGTAAGTAATACAATAATTTATGCATAATTTATTATTGCATGTCATGGTCAGTATTGTCATAAGACTCCATAATCCTTAATTTCAACCAGGGAAAGTGAAATTGGTCTAACTGAATCTTGCAGTGATATTGATCCAACAAATTTCTGCAAATCATTAGTTAAATCGATTTTGGTAATTTTACCAAATCCAAAATTCGGTGTCTCTTA
>NC_046666.1:61136134-61140004 GCF_010883055.1 Belonocnema kinseyi | reverse complement strand
CGATATAGTTCTTTTTTACACGTGGTTATTTTCAAATAATAATCATAAAACATTTTAAAATAAAATTGTATATATCATTTTAGTTTTTTTTTTACAATCTCCAATATCTTGAATATTTCTAATTTTGAATTGCAAGCATCCTGAATAAACAAAAAATCGATTCTTAGACTTGATTATAAATTCAAATTGCGTATGAATAATAATAATAATAATAATATAGAGGGGTGCAATGAAAATAGAAATATCTTTATTTTTATTTCAGATGGTTGTACAGTATTTTTGAATGTAGGTCATGCAATTTCTTGCACACATATCTCGTTAGCAGACATTACACCCCATTTTTTAATTGGATAAAAAGGGGAATGACTTATTTTACCATAAGATAGGGTGCAAATTAAAAATCAATTCTGTCTAAGACGCCAATGTTGCAGATTATAAATGTGGGAAAAGTACTTATGTAACTTTTGGGGTCAATAACAGATCTCTTTTGATAACATTTATTGTGAACATGCTCCACGTTTATTCCTTGTAGATTATGTTTTTAATTATTTATAATCCACATTATTTTTATTGAATTTATCTATAGGGTAATAACTTTCTAAGTTCCAGTTTTTTTGAGTAAATGAATCAAATTTAAAAATAGACAAATTAATGGAATCTCGGTCTGACCTTAAAGTATCTTAACCACTTAATAATAAGGAAGAACAAGGTGAGCCTATTTATAAACAAGTTTTCACACTTTCGTGTCTTTGGAGGAAATTAGTGATGTATAATGGGGTCTCAAATAAAATAATTAAACTATAACAAGCGCAGGCCTCGGAGTCACTTCAGAAAAAACTAGTGTAAATAGTCTGACAAATTAGAAAGAAATAGTATCAAAATAGTGTCATGAAATTGGTCTATTATTAAAAATGAACTTTACTCTTTATTTAACATGTTATTCTTTAGTCTATAAATTATTATCAAAATTACTATTTATTTATTACAGGCTTCACAGTCTTTCCACTCTTTCTGAATTTTTCACTTAAATCCGAACTGAACTAATAGTCGAATACAAAAATCCAACTAATTTTTGTTAAAAATTCCATCTTTTCGATTGAAAAGTCTACTATTAAAATTTTGTTTAAGAATTCATCTTCCTTATTTAAGAAGTTTATTATTTGTTTCAAAATTCAATTATTTTGTTTAAAATTCAACAATTTAGTTGAAAAGTCATACTTCTTGGGTGAAAATTCAACAATTTTATTGAAATTTTTTTTCTTTCTTGTTTATGATTTTTTTTTGATAATTCAATTATTTTTTTGAAAACCCATCTCTTATTGAAAATTCACATTTTAGTGTTAAAAATTGAACTGTTTTGTAAAAAAGTCGTATTTTCGGCTAGAAAAATAAACAATTTGGCATGAAAATTTAACTATTTGGTTGGAAATTATTTTTCTTTAAACTGCTTTTTTTGTTGAAAGTTTTAATATTTAGTTAAGCAATAATTTTTTGGTATGCGAATTAATCTTTTTTATTGCAAATTTCATCCTGTTTAGTAGAAAATTTAATTATTTGTTGAAAATTCGCCTTTGTTGGTTAAATCCAAGTGTTTTTTATTTTTAATTGAAATATTATTTGTCAAAATTTCAATTATAAAATTTGTTGTTGAAAATTCATCTTTCTAGGCTGGAAACTTAACATACTAGAATACTGAGAATTGAGGTATTTTGTTGAGAATTATTTTTTTGGTGAAAATTATTCTGTTTGGTTGAAATATCATCGTGATGGTTGAGGATTCAACTGTTTTGTTGGCAATTCGCCCTTTTTGTTTTAATTCAATTTTTTTTATTTAACGATATTTTCGGATGACCCATAAATAAATTTTTGAATAAAATTTACTCAAGTCTTACAAAGCCTAACGAAAGGAAGTACACGATCCAAATTTTCTGAAAAAATGTTACGTAAATTATGCACGGCCCCTAATCAGCCATTGAGACCATTTTCCGGTATGATTATGATGCATTAAGGTCAATAGTGTGTTAAGTCCGATGAATACAAGTGTTTTTAATAAATAAATTAATAAATATAAATAAAATTATCGTAAAATTTCGGATTTAAAATAATTGAACAACTGAAATGTTTCAAAAAATGTATAAATATATATTATAATAGACTGTGGCTACGGGTAAAGAAATTCTGGTCCGATTAGCCAGACTTTTTTTGTTGCTAAAAGCAGGTCCCGGAAATGTTGCTATTTGTACGAAAATTTCGGGGGAAAAAGCCGGAAATTTCGTTATATGTACCAATGTGCATGAAATATATTTTTTTAAATTATTTGCATGGTCACATTTTTAATCCTTCTTTGAGCATTTAAAACAGTTTAATGAAATATTGATCCAAAACTATTTATATTGAAAATGGGAAAATAACTACCCGCTCTTGTTTCTTTACCCTCTTCTAGCGAAAAATAATACAAGTTTTTTTTACTGAAGCACGACAATTACTGAAGGGTGAATCGTACTCCACGACTGTACTGTTCTCTGCTATTTTTAACCCTTTTAGAAGGGTTTCAATTATCGTCTACTATCTGCTTTACCGATCGTTGTATGGCAAACATTGGCTAGCCGAGACTACAAATAATTTTCTAGGTGTCTCTGACTTTTTAAATAATTATTTTCCGTAAAAATTTTCCAAAGATTTTCAAAACAGAATTGATTCTTAGAAATATTTCATTTTCCATTTAGTATAAATGTTATTTTTTATTTAAATTACCAGAAAATAAATTGATGTTTATTAAATCCCAGGTGCAAATTCAGGTCGGCACCCAGAGCAGGTGCGTTGGCCCAAAGTCGGACCGACTTTGGCCCGCCGTAGATCGGCAGTCAAAGTTGGGCCACCTTTTATATTCATAAGATACTTTTGTCGGCCCAACCTAAACAGCCAACGGTGGCAGACAATATGGGACCGACTGTTGGCCCAACTTTGGGCTGAACATGGACCAACCATCAGGGCAACTATGGGAAATCTTTCGTTAACGAGTAAAGCCGACTACCGGCCCAACTCTGGGCTAAGGTCGGCCCAGAGATCGGCATGAAGGGATTCAGAAAGTTCTGAAAAAGTTAGGCCGAATATTGGCCCAACAATGGCCCAAACATGGACCAACCATCGGGGCAACTATGAGACATCTTTAGTTAACAAGTAACGCCGACTATCGGCCCAACTCTGGGCCAAAGTCGGCTCAGAAATCGGCATAAAGGGATTTAAAAATTCTTTTTAATGAAAAGAGAAAAAATTTTATAAATGAATTTCGTAATATTTCAATTAATTTTAAAGAAGTTTAAAATATTGGAGAAGAATTAAAAAAAGCAAAAGAATTTTCAAGAGATTTTAGAGACTTTAAAATACTTTTTATGAGTCCAAGAGAATTTGAGTGATTATAAGGGATTTTGTGCCATTTCAATAGATTTATTATGGTTTAAAAAGTAAGTAAAGGAATTTAACATCTTCGAAAGAATTTTAAATGATTTAAACAAAATCAAAAGAGTTTAAGGATTTTCATGTAATTTAACAATATTTTTAAGTATTTAAACAGACTTTCAGGAATTTCAAGGGATTTAACTGGAGTTATTTGATTTTGAAAATTTTTAAATTTATAAACGAATTTTAAAAGATTTAAAAATATTTAAAAGAGTTCAAGATTTTTTTAATGAATTTAAGAGATTTTAATTAATTTTGAAGATTTTTTGAGGAATTTCGGTAGAATTTAAATGACTTTTAAGATTTTAAAGTAATTTTAAAATATAAATAATATTTTTGAATTTTTTAAAGTCTGGTAAATATATTGAAATCTTCGAAAATTGGTAGAAATCCTTTGAATTCTAATGTATT
>NC_046666.1:61129726-61136034 GCF_010883055.1 Belonocnema kinseyi | reverse complement strand
TCTGAAATCTTATTACATATATTATTATGAGCGTAGCAATATTTTTTATAGAATGGTTCACAGAAATTTGCAGACGGCCATGCACAGCTGTCGGTTATATTTAAAAATTTTTTTTGTAATACTTCCAGCTAGTTTAGCTGAGAGGCTTTAGGCGTTAGGGATTAGGAATGCGAAACTTATAGGGTTCGAACCCCAAGGCGAATAAAAATTTTCATAACGTGCGATTATAAATAGTGTAGTGGTTGTATTATATTGATTAAACTACCCATCGCATTCTCTACTATAAGATTAGTTCTATATAATTTAATGGATATTTTTGCCGTGTAATTGCCATAGTTGGCCCGATTTTGGTAATGGATATTGTAATGGACATGGTCGGGCCATAGTTCTAATTTCGTCGTTGGGCCGAATTCTAGTAGTCATGGTTGGGCCAACCATGGTAGCCAACAGTCGGCAAACAGAGTTGGGCCATAGTTATCATTTAGGTACGTTGGCCAATGCCTGGTTGGCAAAGTTATCCCCAACTCCAAGAAAGTTGGCCCGACTATGGCCCAGTGGAAAATTCTCACCTGGGATATGTTAAAATAAGTTGAACTAACATTTCTTTACATTATTTTCGTATACATCAATAGAAGTAATTAAATAATTAATCAATTATACAAAAAAACGTACTAAAAACAAAAAATTAAAAGAAGTTTCGAAAAAAATTATTCATTTAGTGAAACAATAAATTCTTAAAACATTCGAAAAACATTCATCCTAAGTTAAAAATGTTCTTAAACAAAAAATCTAGATTTAAAATTATGATTGCACATGAAGCGTCAAGAAGATGTTCTCTTTGTACGGAAAAGTATTTATCGCTGATTTTAAATTTATTATTGTTGCACTTTAGATTAAAATTATTAAATTTTAACAATCGTATTACGCAATTTAAAAATTAATTATTTTTAGCGACTTAGTTTCAGGATCCTAATTTAAGAATGCTGCAATTTTTGAAGTTTAAATTTACTCATTGTTAACCGTGCAAGTTACAATTAATTTATTTTTAAAGCTTCCAATTAATTTTCAAGGTTTTCAGAATTAATTAATTTTAAAGGTTTACAATTCCAAATTTTTTAACTCAAAACATTGAAAATGAAACTGAATTTTTAGTATGCGGAAGTCTAATGTTTAAGTTTAGAAAGATTGATCAAATCACTTTTCATATTACTTGATATTTCATGGTATCATAGATACTTGATAATATTTTCCATCATCTGTAACCCAAATTATAATTTTCAGCTTCAAAAGCTTACATTTTTAAACATATTTTGTAAGTTTCTAAATTTTTTAATATTTAATCAGGAATGTTACCCAAATGGATAATTCTATTATGTTAGTATTATTTAACAGATAAGGATAATGTAAAATTTTCAGGTTTTAATGTTTTGAAGATTTTTTAAGACTTATTTAATTTTGCCGGGCATTATGTTTGAAGTTGTTCAGTTTTGGTGATTTCCTATATCAAAATGCACAATGCTGTAGGCCTCTACTTTTGAACTGTACAAATTAAAAATTTTTATTTTGAAGTAGTGTCTAATTTTGAAATATTTTTAGAAATTATGTATCTCATAACCTTCAAAAAGTTAAAACACATAATTCCCCCTTTCATTTCAAGCCAAGTGTTAAAAATACCAAATTTGACCCCTTTCAACTCACTGACAGTGTTAAAAAAATTTTCAATAGACTAATAAATTAAAAACAAAAATTCACTCATCCAATTCAGAAAAAGATTAAGTATTAAAATATCCAGTTTTCCAATTGAATAAAAATGTTACAACTAAAAAGTTGCCCTTTTCCAATTTAGGAAAAGATTACAATTGGAAAATTTACCTTTTCAAACTCAAAATAATATCAAATTAAACTCATTAAAAATTGAATAATTTTATGTGATATTAAATCGGTAATATTGAAAGTGATTGGAAAAGTTCTTCTACTAACAACTTTAAAAATGAACGTATTAACACAGTTATGAATTACCAAAAGAAATGGTAGTAGAGAAATAATGGCCCATAAATTAAAGGGCTACTATATTTTAATTTTATAATATTGAAAGTTTAATAAATTTGAGGATTAAGCCATTTTTAATTTTAATTTGTAATCATTTGAATTTAAAAGAGTTCTTATACTTTAATTTTGTCTTAAACTGCTTAAAACTTATATTGAAAAAGCTTCAGGATTGAGAGTTTTCATTTTTTTTAATCGAATGACCTGGAAAAATGTTTGTTAATATACAAAATTTGTTTCTGTTTTTAGAGGTTACCCTAAAGTATTTTTTGACTGCCACCTTTACTTCACATTTGTTAATATTTAAAGTTTTTGAAGTTCTACAAAACCTACGTCGATTGTGAAGTAAAACTCATTTCGTCATAACTTTAAAATAGCCCCTAAACAAAAAAAGGATTTTTCTTCTTTCCGAGAATATATTTAGCAACCGATATTCTACCATATATATTATTTCTAGAAATCACTTCAATCGTTTCAAGTTTTTTTTTAACAGTTAGTATTTAAAATATTGTTATTATGTATTTTTGAATTGTTTATGTTTTTAATATTAGAAAATAAATAATCCCGACAGACGAGCGCGCGCTTACATTTACTGCTAGTGGTAAAATATCCATTTATGAGAAAAAAACTTCGATAGTTATTAGAAACATATTAGTTTACTTTAAATTTAATAAGTTTATTTTTTTCTATAGTCATAACTTGTATCTTTCTTTGAGTGCAATATTAGCATAATTCGATTTAGGATTTAGGAATTATTTTAAAAAATCAGCGCACAATTTCATTTATGTTCTTGGTGTATCGAAAATTTATTTACAAGATTAGCTAATCCTCTGAGTACATATTTTTCATTTATTTCCTCGATAGCAGTTAACGTTGCAACAAACTTGCAGCAACTTCAAAATGCCCTTGCTGTGAAAGATTCAGGCACTTTTGTATCAGACTTGCAGCAATCTCAAAATATCACTGCTGTATAAGATTCAGGCAAATTCTAGAAACAGGCAAGATTGTTGCAAAGTATCTAAAAGATTTACAAGATTGATGTAAGACTACTGTAGGGTTGTCATAATATTGCTACAAATTTGGGGAACGATGTTTGCAACACTGCAGTGTGCTATCGAGGATTTTCTTTTTCTCCCATTTGTTCTCACTCGTCAAAATAATGACAAATGATAATTTAGTAAAAATAAGTATAAAACAAAAGTGTTACAGTCTTACGTTGAAGACTATTTGCCTTATCTGGGAGGCGCAGCAGGTGCTCTTGTTCTTGCGGGAGTTGCCGCATATTACACCTCGAGACCGAGTCCGGAAACACCGTTGATGCCTCTTGACTCCCAATCAAGACTTCTTCCGGTGAGCAAAGACATCTCATAAATATTTTGAGAGCATCTCAAAACGCAAGTAGAAGCTTGAGATTGATAGTAGTGGATATAAATTAGTTTTTTAAGGGCTTTTTTGAAAATCATCTTTTCCAATAAAGAGATCTTTATTCAAATCTGGTAGTTTGCAGTTACTTTGCTTCCCAATAATAATATTATTATTAAACATTATCACTCCGGAAGAAGTCAGAATTTTTCAAGTCTGCTCCTGATTTTGTAATAATATTATAGTAGTGTTTTGCGCTTGGAATATACCCATTATAAAAAAATAAAAAAGCATAAAAATAAAACTGGATTGATACTATTTTTTCCCCCTATGCATTGAATTCCTATTTTATCTCCTGCACTTTGGCTTTCAGTTAATAAAAAACCTGGCACGATTCACCTCACAGATAAAAAATGATCTGAGTGACGCTTATGTTAGAAGTGTTTTGACACATGTCTTGGCCCAGTATTTAAACAACTTTACTCATGCTGAGCACACACTTTCTAATTTTTAGATTGCACACTTCCTTTGAATATAGGCTTTTTCAGAAGACATGAAACTTGCATTTTTGGCACGTATCTCTTGTTTATTTAGTTTAATTATTATTCAATTATATTTCATTAAACTTCTCTTTGATTGCACCAAAATATGAGAATGAACATGCTTAGGCATGTCAAATTTGCACTTGAATTTTGTTAAAAATTATCAATTAAAAATCTATGCAGAATTTATACGGTAAAATTTTACAATTCATTTTATAGGAAAAACTATTCCAAATAAACAAATTCATTCAATTTCCCATTTTTGGGTGAATTAGAAAATTGCAGGCTGTCGAAAGCGGCTAAATATCCGAAAAATTTGATTTTCAATTAAATTTAATTGACAGCCAGGTTTTCCAGAGTTCTCAGAAACATAAATCCAATATTTGTCTCGGGTTATAATTTGCGAGAAGTAGGCTGACAAACTTGAATTTTTTTTAAATATGTAAAGCTCAATTATTGCTTCATTTGTGAAACTAAAACAATATAAGCCTTTTTTTAAATTTTGCTTGTATATTTTTTTTATTGTATCTTCTTCTTACAAATAATTAAAGAAATTAACTACATATAGGATTTTAAATATTAATATTATAATATAAAAATTTCAGTTTCATAAGGTTTGCTAACAATTTGATTTTTGAAGCATTAGTTTCAGATTTATTGCATTCATAACAAATAATTTAGATAAAATGCTTAAAATACCCTGACAGTCTTTTTTATTCTCAAAAATGGTTCAAAAGTAGTAATTGACAATATTTAATATTTTAAAGAGCAGAGAACAGTGAATTTTCAATTTATGTATAATATAAAAACAATACTCATAACTTTTATTTCATGATTCATATTTGTTATTTGTAAATAAATGGTAAAACACCCAGTCGTCGTCAATTGCTAGAATTATGTAAAAAAAATAAAGAATAAACCTGCGTATGTATTTTTCAAACAAAATTTTAAGTGACTCAACATAGATGAACACAGCGAAACTGATTTTAGAGTATTATAATCAGGCGAATAGTAGAACACAAGAATTATTTCTTAAAACATACGATTTGACTGAAAAATCATTGATTTCTTACGCCATGACGTAACAAACATGTCTCAAATTTTCGCAAATACATTTTTTCTTAAAGTTTAAAAATAAGAATATTAATAATCTGGATTTTAATTCTTCTTCGTTAAAATTTAACATTATAGGCTAATCTTGAAAAAATGTTGTGACTTTCATTGTACTCTTTTATTCAACATTTATTTCAAAACTATAAAAAAGTATTTAACAAAAAATGCAAGCACATTTCATTACTTTCCACCCTAATTGTTATCATTTTTAAAAATTTCCATATTAAAACAATTTGCTTAGGTTAACGAAGACTGGACGTTTTACCCTTAAAGAAAATATATCCCAGCTAGTTAAAATTATTCAAGTACAGTTAATGAATCAGATTTTAAAAATCCAAAATCAATATTGGTATTGGACACGTTTTGATTATTTCCATGTTTATACTTTTTGTAATTTTTTGATACTTTTTGGAATACTGATCTAAATTGATGAGGACAGATTAAAAAGAACATAAAAATGGTATTCAATATTTGATTGTAAAAAAAAACAATAGTTATGATTTATTATTGGAATGGTATCTGATCTTAACAGATTAATAAATTGTTTATAACTTTATAGAGTGTTTCGAAATTTTCACGTAATGTCATTTTTTCGCTACCAAATACTATTTCAATAATAAATTACAACAATTTTAGTATAGAATAATGTTTGTCCAAACAAAACTTCTACTCTGAAGTATTTTTTAAAATTAATTCTTTATAACAAAAAAATTATTTTTATTAATCTTTATGTCTTTAAGTCCATCTTTATTAAGTCTTGTGAACATAGAGTTTAATTAAATAATATGTCCAGAGCTCAAAAAAACATATTTGAAAAATTTCCAATTTCAGAAACATGTTTTTATATATAATTGCATACAAAAATATGCGTTTCTGAAAAAGAACACTTTCAACTCCGTCGAGAAATACAGCTTCTAGAGCTTGGACTATTTTGAACAGAGCATACCAAATCCAACCACTGTGTCATGTATGGGATCCTGAATCTTCGGGAGTTCGCCACCCGAGACAGAACTTTTGAATATGCTTGTTCTGAAATAGAACCTTGCCATGCGGAAACGTCCAAATCGCGTAAGGCTTCAATGGGACCTGCTACATTGTAAAACAAATTACATCTACAGTAAATAATCCATAGAACTAACCGTGTGTTTAGCGATTCTTAGGAACAACAATCCAAATATTTTTCAAGTTTTCCAGGTCAACAAATTAGGGATGTCCAGGTTTCTTTTTTCAATATAAAATAATGAA
>NC_046666.1:61094944-61129626 GCF_010883055.1 Belonocnema kinseyi | reverse complement strand
TAACAACAATTTCTATACTGTTGAATTTTATTAAATATTTCAGTAGTAGAAATTATTAATAAATTCTAGACTATTAAAAATTTCAATTTAAAAGTTATTTTAGAATTACACAATATTCACTGAGAAAACTATATCGCAAAAATTACAATATATATCGTAATTCCTGCTCTAAATATCGTAATTATCGCATTATAATAGCGCAAAATCGTGATATCGTAGATTGCAAGTTTTTACATTATATACCGCATAATTGTGCAATATATAACGTGAGAATTTAAGTTTATTACGCTATCACATTGTATTTATTCTTTTGTGATCTCGCGAGTGTTCGAGTAGTCAGTAAGCGATCACAGAAAAAAATTAAAGATAACGCTTACATCGATTTCAGGTGAAAGATTCACCGGAACAAAAATTAACCTTGCCAGATAAACTTTACATGAATCGAAGATAATTTTTGATTTTTAACCTTGCCTGCATAATCTTTCATCTTATAATCGCTCTATTTTTATTCTAGGTGTAGCAACAATTACGACGCCAGCGCTATCCAGCGTCGTTTAATTTCATTCAGTTTTAGAGAAATGGGAATTCCCATCCATCAGTTACATTTTGCGCTTTTGCGAAATGATATTAAATAAGTTCTAATTCATCTACAATAATGTGATTTATTTCGGAGAAAATATATCAGTAAGAACAAATTTTTTGTGTGTTTTCTGTTGTTGATTCTACATGTTTTACCGAAATTTGCTCATTTCAGAGCGACGCAGTCAACGAGGTCAGAATTATTTTCCTAACCTCAGTGAAACTTTCGGGGAAATATGTTCAATCATTAACCGTTGAAGGTCTTACCTGCAGGAAATTTTTTCTGTGATTGTTTTAAATCTGGTGTCCCGATTTATAGCTCGAACTCATGCATACGCTGCCTTTTTCCATTGCTGCTAAGCACGATGTAGCAGACGACAGCAACAAAATTTAACTTCATTTCTTTCTGTGATATTAGTGCAATATAATATAGTGCAAAGCTCCAGGACCTGATTGTACGTTATCATATTGTGCTTTCTTGCAATATAGAAGTTCTGCGATATCATTGTGCGATATCTTTTTCTCCGTGTTTGTCAAATTGTCACTTAAGGGCATTAGAACCAGGGCCCAAACTCAAAATTGAATTGCCTTATTTTATTCCATAAATACTAAAATTGTATCTTTTTTAGATAATTAGGGCCTATTCCTGTTTTGAATAAAATATGTATTCGGAGTTAAAAATTGGTTGATTTTAATAACTTTTGTGTAAAGTGTTTTTTTTTTTAATTCTAATCAAAACATAACAAGAACTTTTACACGGAAACTATTGAAATTAGCCAATTTTTTACTCCGAATACAGATTTGCTTCAAAACAGGAACAGGTCATAATTAATTAAAAAATGTAAATCTAATATTTATGGAGTATAATGAGATAATTCAATTTCTTAAAGCTTTGAAATCCTTGAAATCTTTAAGGGTCTTAAAATTTTGTGACATGATAACAAACATGCTAACGGACGTTGCCGGACTCTTTTTTTTGTCGATTAATTCAAAAAAGTTAATTTCGCTCAATTTGATTATTTTATGTGATACTTAGGAAATAGTATCGATTTTACCAGTGTCAGATTTCCCTCGGCTTTTTTCCTACAATATTAAAGATTTTGTCTTCAAAATCTGGGGAATGATAGCGAATATGCCAATGGACGTCCTTGGACTCTTTTTTGTGGGATAATTGAAAAAAATAAATTTTCCTAAGTTTGATGACTTCAATTGAAAATTACAATTTTTTATTTTTACGTATTTCAAACAATTCCTTTTCAATTAAAAACAATTAAAACAGAAACAACCAAAATGGAATGGTTTGAAAGTTACATTTTCCAAGATTAAGGATGTTTTAGATTTCAGTCATTTGAAACTTTGTTTTTTTCTCATATATTGTAGATAAAAGTTGTAATTTTCATTCAATTTTTATTAAGAATGGTTCATTTTATTCTTTTTAATATTTTTACAATTCTATTTATTACATTTTTAGGGACATTATCTCATTTAGGAATTGTACGTGCAGTGATGCTTAGTTATCTATTAAATGCGTAAAAAAAAAGAATCTGAAAGAATATCTTAGGGAATATGACGAGTATCTTTTAATGAAAATTAAATGAAAATGATGTCTTGCCTAAAATGGAAAGAAAAATACAAATATGCGAGTAATTATATTTAAAAAAAGCATAATGACATCAACTATATTGTTATTATTTGTACATGGGTTTCTTTTCAAAAATTCGCTGCAATAATCAATGGGTGATTTTGTGTTTTTCAACACTCTATTTTTCAGTAGTTTATTTCATACTTCCCATCTTTTTAATTAAAAACTGATTAATTGCAAATGCTTCTATCTAAAATCGTACTATTTTAAAACATTAATTTATCAATCATGGTAGGTAATTCAGAATTCTCCAATACTAAATTCTTCAACATTCAGGGTGGCGCTGTACCGGGAAACGGGGAAATGACCGGAAAAAAACCGGGAAATGACAGTGAATTTTGTTTTTTACCGCGAATTTAACAAATTTGTAGAAGAAAAATCTGTCCACGTTCGATTTCAACAGTTTTTAAACAATTAGTTGATTTTTTATGTTTTTCTATTATGATATTATTTAGCTTAAAATGCGTAATTCAAAATTTTTCACGTTAAAAATTTTCATTTCTAAGCTTACATTTTTAATTTCATGAATTTTTAAATGCTTTCTTGAAGACTTGAACAAACAAAAAATAAAAGCCTTTGATGTTGAAAATTTGGGATTTGGGATTTTAAACCAATTTAAAATTTAAGAATTTCGAGATTTTAACATTAAAACTTAAACGGTTACAATTTGAAAGTCTTAGTTGTTAAACAAATGTGAACGTGTGGCTGAAAGTTTATGAACTATTTTCAACTTAAAAATAACTTCGTAATAATATATTTTTAATTAAGGGTACCCCCCCCTCCCCATTCTCGAATTCTAATTTTTGCGATTTTTAATGGGCTGGTAAATGAACAAAAATCGATTTCATAGGTTTGAATATTTTTATATGTGTTATTTTAATCTTAAAAAACAAGAAAAAATGTTTACATAATTTTTTTTATCAACATTTTATTGCTGTTTCTTGCGGTCAAATGATAAGTCCTCTTTTTTATGGCGGGCATGATAGCAATTGACTGGAACGTCTGAAACCAAAAAATCAAACGGGATTCGAAAGAGTACCTGTTTGGTTAAAAAATAGACTACGATCATTCATTACGGCCAAAAATTTACAAAATGGTGGACCTTGGAATTTTATTTTTCAAAAATCTAATTTTTTCAGTTAAAAATCAAGATGAAAATTAAAAAAGATCTTTATCAATCTTCTTAATAATAGTCTAAGTTATAGCTATTGATGTATAGAAAAACATATTCAAATTTCAGACCGTTCGGTTGAATAGTTTTTGTGTTACAATGCTGACTCTTCAAGCAGGTAGTCACATAGTAAGCCGAGGGGGGCCGAATTGCGGCGAGGGTATTATGAATAAACAAGGAAACCGTGTACTTGCGCGTCAAGCCCATGCGACACACGCGCTCTCACCTCCGTCTGACACGTCTGCCGTGCATCGGCTAGAACTCCAAGAGTATTTCGAATTTTTAATTAAAAATTTTTAGCGAATATTTTCAAAGAGTTATAGGTTCGAATAGGACAATAAAAAAATCGATTTTTTGACACCGAGAATGAGGTTGGTGGGGGGGGGGGGGTACCCTTAAATCTTTTCAAATCTTCCAAATCTGATGTAAACGCCTTTATGCAATCTGTTTAATGGTTATGAAATCTTTGTATCCTTAAAATCTCTGTAAGATATTTTCAAATCGTTTGAAATCCTTCTAATATTTTTAAATCTTTGGAAATCTGAATTTTTTGAAATCCTTGAAATGTTCTTGATACTTTAGAAATCTTCTCAAATCTTTTGAAACCATCTGAAATTGATCAAAACCTTTTAAAATCTTCGAAATAAGATGAACACACCTTCTTGAAATCTTTTGAATCCTTGTGAAGTCTTTGACAAATTTGAAATATTTCGGAAATCTTTGTGGAGTATTTTAAAACCGTTAGAACTCTTTGCAATCTTTTTGAAAACATTTCAAACATTTTCAAATACACCCAACTCTCGGATTTTGTCCTCGCGGTCTCGGCCTTCCTGGAACTGTTGGCCAAAGCAGTTTCTCAGAGCACCAGGCGAGAGACGGTTGCGACTCTTGTCAGAAGTACTAGCAGCGTAGCGGAAAGGCATAGCAGGCACTCGGATGCAGAGATTGCGCAATTTTATTTATTGAAATTGGAAACGGTTTATCCGGCCCTGCCTGTTTAAGTTAGATCTCCCCGATTTGTGGCCAAGACTACTTTCAGACAACCCACAAAACTGGACTGAAACCGAGAGTTTGGTGCATTTTAAACCGTTTGGAATCCTTGAAATATTTAAAGAAAATTGGAAATCGTCTGAAGTACTTGAGCTATTTTTAAATCTATGAAATTTTTCTGAAGTCTTCTGAAATATTTAAAATTTGATGTAGACGCCTTTTTAAAATCTTTTGAATGTTTGGAAAATCTTGAAAATTCCTGAAATCTTTGTGAAACGTATTGAGTCCTTATAAAATATCTGTGAAATCTTGAAAGCCTTTTTGAAATCGTGTGAAACCTTCTGAAATATTTTGGAATATTTGAAATCTTTTTGAAATCTTTGTAAATCCTTTGAAACCGTTTGAAATCTTTAAAATATTTTGAAATCTAGAAACCTAGAGAAGATTAAAAAGTGGAGTGTTCATCACCTCGAAAATTCTAATCTTGAAATTGAATTAGTATCGACATTTTCAACTAATAATTTTTATAATTTGCAAAATACTAAAAGATTATAAGAAATCCTAAAAGACTGGAAAATTTTAATTACTTTTCGGATTTCCAGGTTTCCATGGTTCTCAAGGTTGCTAGACACCCTGAATTAATTAATTATTTAAATTATTTAAAAAATGGCTTTTTCTCCTGAAGAACTATGCTGTTAACACTCGAGATGTGTAAGCACTCACGCTGTCGATGACGGTCAATCGAAGCGCATGTTTACCAGGTACCTGGCCATCCTCCAACGAGTGTTTCACCGAGGACGACGTTTACTCTCTGCAGTGGAAACTATATTTAAATTGAGAAACGTCTCGAGGATGAGTTTTGCGCGTGTCTATTCACTCTCCCTTGTCTCTATCCTTTTCATTTTCTATCTTCGTCTTGCAAAGAACCTCGTGACAACCGCAGCCAAAGCCAAAGCTCTCAGAGAAATTGGTATTAGCGTGCGGGCGAGGCCACTCTTGGACCAGTTGGCCTCAAGGTGCGAAAGAACTAACGAAAGTGCGCATAAAATAATTTCCCATGTAATTGGATTCGTGTTAACAGTGTGTGAACAGAAACTGGTGTTCTTCTTATTGTGACACTCGTCGAAGAAGAGCATCCGATATGCCGGGTTGCTTTTCTCACGAGCCAATACACGTACCCCTTGATGACAGCGAACAATCTGAAGCAATCAAGGTGTTAACTGTTAATTCAATCTACTTTTTTGTGTAAAGAGTTTACAGTGAGAGAGTGCAATTTTGGGAATGAGCCACAAAAGTGTTAAAAAATCATTGACTAAAAGAATCAATCGAATCAACTTGAGAGTATTAATTTACTCATAATGGAAATGTCTAAATATAAAACACCCCAGTTGAAAAAGTTGCATAAATCAATAAATTAAATAAATTTCAAGATTATATATCATGAAACGCGAAAAACGGGGCACACGGAATCTCGAATTTCGGGAATTATATCAGTTTTTTTAAAGAAGGGTGAAATCCCTGTAGGGTAAAATGGGACACATGAAGTATTTACATTTTATGCTTCTCTATTGTCTTCGTTGAATAAAAAGTGATTGTCCCGCTTAGCCCCAGGTTACGGCAGTCCCCGATATTTTAGCAAATAGGGAAAAAATTAATGCTCACAAACTATATCGGAGTTTAGAAATGAAAAAAGAAGAAATATTTCTAGTTCACTAATCTATATTCATATTGTATGAATTTAGAAGCACATTTTCAATTCGACATATTTCAATAAAGAAAAGATAACAATGAAAAACTAGAGGTGAAAATGCTGAAAAGTTGAAACTCTTCCAGAACACAAATTTTATAATATTTATTAATCAAACGTCCAATTAAGACTCATCGAATTTATAAACTTCTCCATTTATAATTGTAAATAAGTATTCTTTCTGTACGATTAAAACTGTCCACTTTTAACCTTCATGTAATTATTTTTTGACTGATTTTTGAACTAAACAGTATCATAACAAACAATAATTAGAAAAATTATCTTTGTTCATGTAAACAATTGCCGATAAAGTTAATGAGTAAATAATATACCAGCAAGAAAATAATATTATGAAATTCTGCATCGGTTACGTTAACAATAATTTTTGGCCGGGTTTCAAAAATTATTTGATCGCTCTTTGCTGGCGTTGAACCTCAAAAGGAAGTGTTTCCGGAAACCACTTCATTAAACCTTAACAAACCACTCTGGTGTACCAAATTCGCCCCTGTCAATTACTGTACTTATTTTAGAAGTTGCGTAGAACATAGCTGTAGTCGCTCGTAAATGTTTTACTATTACAAATGTAATGAAAGCATTCTGTTCCATTTTGTTTGGACCGTTCTGCCAAGAGCACTGACCGTGTATATCTGTCATAAGATAAAGGGCTCTCTAACGCTCGTTAATACTAATTACAGAAACAATTCTCATACACTAAACTATTTTAGCTATTTATTTTGAAATTAAAGATTTAAAGTAAATTTTGATGATTGTTTTTTTTTACTAGGGATGTTATATAGTTTTTTGTCCATGGAATTACGGTTTTTTATCTACTAATCTGAAACCAAGAAGTTTTTTATTCTTAGCTGTGAAAGATGGTAGCGGAGCTAGACAGGTATTTTTTCCACAGCTAAGAATAAAAGCCATTATATGAGAGTTTTTGATCTACTTTTTTGAAACCAAAATAGTATTTATCCTTTGCTTTGGAAAATTCGAGCGGAGCTAGAGAGGCATTTTTTCTACAGCCTACAAGGTGAGACCGTCAATATTAAGAATTTTAGTGTCGGTTTATATATTTTTTCATGAAAGCTCATTACCTGAGTATTAATTAGCCAAATCAGTATTATGAGCTTTTTCGCCATTATCGAGAAAATCGATTTTGAAATATTCGCCCAGGCCATAAAGTTTGACGAATAACATTTCTAATCGGCTAATGGCTCAGGCAGCACTTCACCATAGAAGTTTGCGTTGTTCAATTCCCTTTTCTACCACTTTTTAATTTATTAAAATGTTTATAAATATAATTTTCTTCAATAAACTTAAACAATTAGGCAAATAATTATTTCTAAATACATTTTTTAAAAATTCATGTTTTTCGCGAACAAACGCAAGCAGCAAGAACCGAACACGCAGCCTTCTAGCTATGAAGCCAAAGTGCTTCTACTGCCTGAGATACTGGTCTATTGGAAGTGTTCCTTGTCCAACTTTATGGTATGTGATGAATGTTTTAGAGGCTACTTTCTCGCAAACCGCTACAAAGCGTGAACATTTACAGTTGGCGGTCTCTCCTTATAAGAATTAAACCCATTTTGGATTAAGAATAATAGATCAAAACACGTCACTTCATCGATAAAAAACTATACATCAAATTTTACTTCGTTTTAATTAGTTTGATATCCAAAAATCTTACAAGATTTGAAATGATGCAAATTTACTTGTAAGAATCTGAGGGGAAAATAATGAATTTGGTTCTCCTCCATATCTTAGTGGGGATAAGCATCAGACCGGCTTTTTTCCACAGCTAAGAATAAAAGCCATTCATTTCATCGACAAAAACTTTAAAGATTAAAAATTTCAATTGCAATTAATTTGCAGTTGCGATAATTATTAACACCTTTATAGAATCAACTTTACAGAAAGAAATCGATATTCTTAAAACAATATATCGCTGATTGGAAAACCTGGGATGTTTGTAGAATTTTTTGAATAAGAAGCTATTAGTCAACAATCCAAACATTCTATTCTGAATAATAATGATAAAAGATGTGATTTAAACCAAAAAAATAGGCTGTGTCTAGTAATCCCGAAAAATTGGGGAGTTGGAAATGTGGATGCACTAATCGTCCCGAAATGTCGGGACTAGTCAAATTTAATAAAAATATTTGACTACTCATCCCAAAATTTGGGACGACGAGACACTTAATTTATAAAAATGTCGTGAGTTAATAATTGTGTGAAAATTGTGATTGATCTTATTCAGATGGAAAAAATTTCGGGATTTCATATGCAACGATTTTCAGGGTGCTGAGCTGATTAGGGTTTCCAAATTTTACAAGGATAGCAAGCAAGGTAAATTCGTTAGCTACATTCACGAAGACACAAGAACCCTTTATGAAGCTTTTCGCAAGGGCGCCAAAGAGTCCAGTGAGTATCAATACAAAGTCTTATATATCTATAAATATTTTATCCCCACGTAAATTATACTTGATAATTATAAAAAATTAGAATCGACAGAAAAGAAAGTGGAGAATTAAACTCCTTAACAATAAAAAAACACTTGAATCGACTTGGGTCGTTATCAGAAAACACTTAGGCCTAAATTCCAAAGAACATAAAATAGATTTATAAATATTATTCGAGTTTTACACGAGAAAAATAAACTAGGTAATTATAAATTTCTAACTTTGCTCTGAAAACATTCTTTAGAATTGAAGCTCGAAAGACAGAAGTGTCTTGATGAATAAACTCTAGCGAATAGTCACTCCTACGATCTTCCAAAAATAGTACCATTCGAGTTACATCACGTAATAAAGATGTTCGATTCGTAAAGGGACTTGTTATTTCGTTACGTTTTTGGCAAAGGGGAATCTCCTTTTTGTCAAATTGCCACTTTTTACATATTCCACGGGTTTCATAATTTAATGAGAGTTAGAAGACTGCAAATTATTTTTGACGAAGAGTGATGCCGCTGAATAGAATAAACGACTCATTCTTGTCAGTATGTGGTAGACGAGAAAAATTCGCAGGAGTTTTAAAGATGAAAAGGCAAATGCTTGCATAAATGCTAGGAAGTATTTTGATAATATAATGAAACCTAATGCAATAGATTATTTTTTCTAATTTGAAAGATGACACAGCTAAGGTTTATTTCTTCGACAGAACAATTTCATTAATCGTGAAGCCAACTTGAATGTTCTTGATTCCCATTCTCACGTAGCTATAAATATTAAACCTGAAATTCAACACTGGGATTAGATGGACAATTTAATGGTGCTTGCATTCAACTTGGCACTAAAAGTCGTCGGTTATCACTTTAGGAAGATTTAGATTCATCTTGACCCTTCGTATAAACTTTGTTCTTTATTGAGAAAAAGTTTCTAAAACCATTTAATTTGTTTCTCAAACCTAACTCATCCAGTTTCATCTCCATTCTATTAGTAAAGAATTAGGTCTATTAGTAGCATAAGTTTTAAAAAACTTGTCCAATTTTTGTACAAATGGTTAAGAATGAAATTTCGTATTCTTTGAGACCTAAAAAAAAGTTTTAGAATCGCTTACAAAAAATCTTCGCAACATTTATTTTGCTTGAGGTGTTTGTCTTACTAAAATATACGTTTCTGGAAAAAAGGTTTTCTACGATTTTAGGAATTTAAATTATATTCTCAGTTTCTTTCATGAAAAAAACACTATTGTTTATAAAACAAGTTTATTATAGAAAAAATAATTATTTTAAATACAGCTTTTGTAAATTAAATTTTTCTTATACTGTTACACTAATCCTGAGAACTGACGCCGCGCCACGACTATGAGGCCACTACTATAATTTATTAAATTTTAACCACATTTTAAATGGTTGATGAGAAGCGAAAGTAAGGTAAAATTTAATTTTCAAGAACATAGTTAAAATAATTTTTGTGCATTTTTAAAAATGTTTTCATTAAAAATCATGTTTTTTATTTGAAATTACATCAGATAATAAATTGTTACTTTCGAAGAGTTCAATAAAACGTTTCCGTTCAATTTTTCGTTTGTTTTGCACCATTTATTTTTTACTTCGTTATTTTCCAAAATAATTTGGTTCATAAATAACGATTTCATGTTTAATCTGATGAAGGGGGTTAGGCGAAGCATCTTGTACGAAAAAAAGCTCGTTTTACCGTATTGCGTAGGTAGAGTGCGTTTTTTGTATTACTAAGACTGGTTTATTGAGTGGTCTTGATGAAAATTCAAAATTCGCTGGAAAAAAAGTACAATGTGTCCCGGAAATATGTTTGAAAAATTTTCTAAAACACGTATTTGCGCAGAATGATCCGTCCCTATTATATTTTGGAAGAAAATATCCAACAGAAAAAAATTAAAATATGCAAACTTCTGAGAAAGCTAAACAATAAGAAACTTTTATTTCTGATAGGTGCCGAGTTCTGACTTTTCCAAGAAAGATAATTTTTTTTTGAAAAAAAGGCTAAATTAATTTTTTGCAATTTCGAACAATTTTAAGAAAAAATGACGTATCCCAAAGAGGTCGTAACGTAATTTGTAGCCTTTCAAAAACACTTTTTTGCTATTTCTAAGCTAAAAAGAAGTAGATTTACGCAAAATTGTTTGCACTACAACGTACTCTGTGATGCCAACGAAGAATTTAGAAAAAACTGAACACGAATAATTTTCCATGAATAATTGGTCAACTTTGAGAGGCCATAACTTGTTACCTATTGGGACTCAGGCATTTTTTCTAGAATTACTCAAAATTATTCCATTTGAATTAACACCAACAACATTTTTATGTTAGATTTGTACCTTTTTTCGGAAAAATTGGATTTGTTTGAAAAGTCATAACTCGGAACCTATTAATGATAGAAGCTTCTTTTTTTTAACTTACTCCGAGTTTTATCTAGATCAGCTTTACCGTTGGATATTTTGCTTTAAAATAAAATGGGATGGATCATTCTATGCGAACACGATTTTTGAAACTTCTTTCAAACACATTCTAATTACATTTGCAATTTTCATGAGGACTCCTCAACAAACCGCTTTAACGAAAAAAACGCGCTTTACCTACTTAATACTGTGAAAAAGTACCAGAAGCCTAGATTGAGTTTGATACTGAAATTTTGGGATCGCGGAATTTAAATGATTGCAAAAGTGAATGAGCCCTCGGGCTCATTCACTTTGTTTCGCGATGAGTGTAATGAAACGAAAATATAAATTTTTTTTAATTCCTCAATAGACAATGGACCGTGTCTCGGATGGCGGGAGAACCCCAGCAAGCCCTATCAATGGATTCATTACAACGAAACACTTCTTAGGGCGAAGAACTTCGGTTCAGGCCTCGTGTGTTGTGGATTGTCACCTGGACCACAAACTCTAGTGGGACTTTACAGCCAAAATTGTCCAGAATGGATCCTTACAGAGCAGGCCTGCTACACCTATTCCCTTGTTGTCGTTCCACTTTACGATACATTAGGACCCGATGCCTGTGCCTACATTATCAACCAGGCTGATATTAGTTTGGTCGTCTGTGAGGACGACAAGAAATGTAATCTTCTCCTAGACAAAGCACCGAGGTAAGAATCCACATAACTAAATTTAAAAATGGCTTATCTTCAATGGATATATAGCTGGTCGCAAAACTTAATTTCCAAAATTCCCTCTCTTTTTTCTTACTAAGTTTTATTTTCCCTAAACATTAATATTTCATGACCAAGATTCTAATCTTGTAACGTTTTTAATATGGCAACTTGTGTAAATATAAAAATATCACTTTTTAATTATATTTGTGAGCTTTTAATTTATTATACTGAAGGTTGTCGCAGCCTAATTTACCTGAACAAATTAGACAAGTAGGCGTCGCGCGCCTATAAAAAAGGATTTCGTAGCCTATTAATACGCTAAAAGGACGTAAATCCGACGTACCAAAAGTGACCAAAAGTGTCTAATTTCTCAGACAAAATGAATTTGACTATATTTTTATGAGTTTTTTTATATAAAAATTCAAAGTGAATTTAAAGCGCTCTGCGTCGAATTAAACAAAGCACGTTTTTAATTTTATTCATTCAACTGAATAGAATTGCATGAATTTAGAAGAATTCAGGAGAATTAAAAAAATCGCAGAGAATTCCAAATAATTAAAAAGAATTCAGAATAATTTAATAAGAATTTTTGAATCAATTCAAATGAATTGGGAAAAAATATTTGAAAATCTCTTGAAACCTTTGGAACTCTACAAAATATCTAATTTTGTTTGTAAATAAATTCTTCGAAAATCATTAAAATATTTAAAAGTCCCGTAAAATTATATAAAACCTGATAATTCCCGAAATTCTGGAAATTTATTCAAATATTTTAAGGGCTTTAAAAATGCCTTGAAATCATTGAACCCTTTTGGAAATATTATAAAGGCCCTAGGAATCTTTACAAGTATTTAAAAACTTTATAGATCCTTTTAAATTGTTTAAAACTCTTGAAAATGTCTTAGAAATTTTATATGAAATGCCCTAAATATTACAAGCCTCTTGAAACCCCTATAAATTATTGAACTTAATCAAACATTCCTTCGAAATTCCATTAAATTACTTAAATAAATGTTAAATTCCTCACAATTATTTAAAATACCATGAAGTATTTTAAATCTTTTTAAATCTTTTGCAATCTCTTGCCATTTTTTAAAGCTCCTGTAAATCCCCTGGAATTAAAAAAAAATATTTCAAGTCTTCCGAAATCCCTTAATAGTTTCTACAGCTTTTGTAAATTTCTTGTAATTTTTAAAAATACCCTCAAATCTTTGAAATCACTTTAAATTATTAAAATGTACTTAAAACCCCATAACATATGTTCAATCATTTGAAATCTTTTGAAATCCCTTGAAATTTATTAAAATTTCTTAGAATCTTTCAAAATACCCTAACATTTATACAATTCTCTGAAGCTCCTTCTAATGATTGAAATCACTAATAAACTTCATGGGATCTTTTGAAATATTTTAAAAACTTTAAAGTTTTTCAAAATCTTTGGAAATCTATAGAAATATTTAGAATATTTTGAAATCCAACGGGAAAAATCAATTCTCTTGTGAATAAATTCTTTGAACTCAATTAAAATATTATAAAAATCCGTCAAATTACATGAAATCTGAAATTTTCTGAAACCTTGGAAAATTTATTTAGATACCTTCAGAACTTTTAAAATCCTTTAAAATCCCTTAAAACCGTTAGATTCTTCAGAAATTTTCCTTGAGAATTTTTTAAAACGCCGTAAAATCATTCAAATCTTTGAACATTTATTAAATATCCTCAAACACTTAAAACCTCTTAAAATCTTTAGAAATCCCTTGAAGCCTGTTAAAATACCTTGCAATTTTGTAAAGCTCTTGAATATTCTTTGGATACTTTAAAAATACCCTAAAATCTTTTAAATCATTTAGAATTTTGTCAAATTATTGAAATCCCTAAGAAATTCCTTCGGACCTTCTAAAATACGCTAAATATTCCAAAATAATTCAAGAAACTTAGAAATATGCATGGACCTGTATTTAATAGTGATATTTTTATTTAGTTGCCTAGTTTCCCTCCTCACATTTTCCAAACTTTCCCTAATGCCCCCTACTTCTTCTCCCCACATTATTCCTACTTCACCATCTTGTGTTTCTCCTCAATGGCCTACCTCCCATTTTTCCTCACTGCTCCTACTCCCCTTCCCGCGATCATCCCTCACAACCCCTTTCCTAATTTTCCCTCAATTCCCCTACTTTACCTACCTTACTGACCCTTATTTCTCCCACTTCTCCTCATTGGAAAAAGTACGGCGGATAGACGGACTGAAGGACAGACACCCGAAATAAACTATACTAGTTTCTATTCGAGTCTACGAAAACCTAAAAAGGCAACTAAACGTGACTGTGTGGGTGGCTTGATTATTCTTGACAGTTACTAAAGTTCTTCTTACAGAAATTCCCTGACTTTTTCCATGTTTTTTTCTTCAAAATTGCTGACTGCTAATTTGGCAATTGCCAATCATCACATAATTTGAAATAACGCCATAATTTTCTTTAGAAAAACCCAACCGAATGACGAACTGATTCTGTCTGTTCCAGATGCTTAAGAAAATTAATCGTTATAAAAGAAACAAGGCCTGCGACGAACCAACGGGCGAAAAACAGAGGAGTCGAGCTCTTGAGGTTCGACGACGTTGAACGATTAGGGGCTCAAAGGAACCACCCTGAAGTGCCACCAAAACCACTAGATCTGTGCACGATATGCTACACATCCGGTACAACGGGAAACCCCAAGGGAGTAATGTTGACTCATCAAAATGTTATGGCAGGTGTCTGTGCTGTGATTCTTCAGTTAGGAGATCATAAACCTGCGTCTTCGGATACTATGATCAGTTTTCTACCTCTTGCACACATGTTGGAAAGGTGTTGTGAAAATGGGATGTACATGGTTGGTGGAGCAGTAGGATTTTATAGTGGTGATATAAAAAGGCTCTCAGACGACATGAAAGCTCTGAGGCCCACTGTTATGCCAGCCGTTCCCAGATTACTAAATCGCCTTTACGACAAGGTGAGAAAATTTTTTAAAGCCACAGTGGTAGGCATTTAAAATGCATGAAAACAATTATTCAAAGTAGGAGCTATGCGCCTAAAATAAAGAGTTTAGTAGCTTCTCAGGACATTAATTAGATAGCCCAAATATCCGCTCTCGCCCCTTTACTCATCCCTCTCACTCCTCGCACACTTCCTATTTCCCGTTCCATGCACTCCTCCTTGGGTACGGGGTAAAGTTGGCTAAGGTACGGGGTATAGTCGATTAGGCTACGGGATAAAATTATCTAAGTGTGGGGTAAAGTCAGCTAAGCTACCGCGTAAAACCATGTAGGATTCTAGGGTACGGGGTAGAATCGCACGCCTGGTAGGATATAGTACGGTGTAAAGTCGGCTAGGGACTTCCTCTACTTCCCCTCTTCTCTCTTACTTTCATGGGAAAATAAGGATGACGGACGGATACTCTACCGAAACTATAAGGGTTTCTGCCAGGCTACGAAATCTTAAAAATGATCGATTATTTCTCGGTTTCTTTCGTGATTTGGAAACACTGAAAATTCAGCAATTTTCAGTTCATTCCTCATTTTTCAGTACATCATTTTAAATTGGACACATTGAAAATTGAACGATTCTAAATTTCGTTCCAAACTGAACACTATTTAAATTAAAATTCTGAAATTAAAATCTTTTTTATATCCTGGAACCATTTAAAGTTGAGTGATTTGAATTTAAATCAATTACAATTAACTATTTGCCAATTGTCATTTATACTTTTTGAAATTCAAAAATTTCAGTACAAAATGGAACAATGGCAATAATTGTTACGTGCAAGATTGTAAATTTAGTAATTGCAAATTTTAATGACTCACAATTATCAAACAATTAATTCAACTATTGGTGCTTCAGACTGAAAATATTTTTATGCTGTACAATGTTGAACGCTTTAGTTTAAATTATTTCGTTCGAAACACTTAATTTAAAATTGTCCATTCTAAAAAAAAAAATCAGTAAAATAATGCTTAAAATTAAAGGATTATTTTTTCAATGTTAGCAAATAGAAATCGTTTAATTTTGAGCGTTTTAATTCGTGAATTTAAAATAATAATAATTTTAAATGTTTTCAATATGAGTGTATGGATCAGTTTCACAAACCTGCGTAAAAAATATATGGGCCTAAATGCACAATGTGCATGTAATAATCGAATGGAAATGGAAATAATCTGAAGAATATAGGCTTATTTATTTTATTCAAAAATAATACTATTAAACAGAAAAAATCTGCCCGCGTAGGGGGCACATCCTCATCGCGCGCCTAGGGCGCGCGACGGTTGAATCTCGCGCTTCGCGCTCGAACATAATTACACCTCGCGCTTCGCGCTCGGATATTTATTCTTTGTATTTGGAATGCTTAGGAAAAACTTTATCAAAAAGATCTCTTTTAGATGGCAGTATTTATATGCGTCTTCATATTCTGAATTGTCTACTTAATTAAGTATAGTCAAAGATTAAGTTTCTCAAAGCTCTATAGGCTTTGAGGTACACATTTTTATCGTGACACTCGGGGTGCGTGCTCAATTTCCGACAGACATTTGTAAACAGGTTTTTGTTGGATTTTTTTTTCTCGTAACTTTCGTCGTTTTTCCACACATTTTTTTTAATTTTATTTTTTTCAACGTTATTTTTCACGAATAAAACAAAATGTACGCGTCCTATCAAGAAGTGATTCTTAACGAAATTCTATATCTTTTTTGGGATAACCATTTTTGTTAATTCATCTTTTTTCGTATCCTACATAGTTTGTCCACAAAATGGATTTTTTTTCCATTATTTTTTGTGCAATCAAAATTTGAATTTTCGATTTTTGAAGAAAATCCAAAAATTAGTTATGATAATCTTTTAGGGCTTACAAAAAGAAATGCTTTTCTTCTCTTGACTTTTTATCATATCGTGCGTTTTTCGGCTTCAAATTTTAATTTTCGGTTAATTAAAAAAATTTTGAAAACGCTATAACTCTGAGAATTTTCTTTTCATCGAAAAAAGTCATTAGGATAAATTGTTTGTTCTTTTTAATACTATAAATATCCGTACATAGAATTTTCAAATTCAGAAAAAAGTTGTCTCAAAAATTTTCAAAATGCGCTCACTTTTTGAATTTCTATCAAAAATCGCTGGTTCACGAACTTGTCCTTTCTTTCAGGACCTAAAAAAGTGTGCTAAAGATGAATTTTATTCGTTGATTTTGTCGAAAGTTATTTTATTTTTCATTATTTTTTGTACAATCAAAATTTGAATTTTCGATTTTTGAAGAAAATATAAAAATTGGTTATGATAATCTTGTAGAGCTTACAAAAAGAAATGTTTTTCTTCTCTTGACTTTTTTTCATATCGTGCGTTTTTCGGCTTCAAATTTTGATTTTCGGTTAATAAATAGATTTTGAAAACGCTATAACTCTGAGAATTTTTTTTTATCGAAAAAAGTCATAAGGATAAATTGTTTGTTCCTTTTAATACTATAAATATCCGTACATAGAATTTTCAAATTCAGAAAAAAGTTGTCTCAAAAATCTTTCTAAAATCTTCATTACATTACATTTACGGTTAAAAGAAATTCTATTTCAAATCATATGAAGAATTTCATCTATTGTTAGTATTTCTTATAAAATGTCTAGTATGCGTTATATTACGCGTTTGAATAATATTAAGATGTATGTTTTTTTAATTGATGCGTAATAAAAAAGCAGTTTTGAGGAAATACTTTTTTTACTACAAAATTTTCTAAAATTATCTGTATTTTTCAACAACAAAAAATAACTTAATTTTAAAAGCCCTGAAAATCTAAAAATGGAATCTTCCTTAGTCTTCGAGAAATAATTCATCACATAAGTCGAGACGATACATCTGTCATCCAGAAAAGGGGCGAGGTTAAAGCCTGAGTCAAATAGCAGGTTCTTTGATTAAATGAAATTTCACTCAATGCAAAGAATTGCTTTTTTTCAATCAAAAATTTTTTTAATACAGATAAAGACTAAAACCAATTTTTTTTCTTTAAAAATTGGGATTAAAAATTTATGTCTGAAAAATCGGAGTCTTTCAAAAATATTTCTTCAAAACGACGCCTTATTATGAATAATAAAAAAAAGTTTCAATACCATTAAAATATCAAATTTATGAATGTTAAAAAAGGATCAATATTTTTAATTTTTAATCTCTCCTAAGTTTTTAAAGTTAAAAAAATTATTTCATGGTTTTTCTGTCAACACTTAAGAGAATAGATGTTAAACGTTTTATAAAAATTACGAACAATATATGAAATTCTTCGGATGATTTTACTTGGAATTGCTCTTACTCGTCTTGAAACGTTTCATTACAAAATTGTTGAATTAAAAACTAAAAAAAAAAACGTCTAAATTTTTTTTAAATTTAAAAATGAGAATTTTGAGTAAAGATTACAAATAAATTGAAATTTGAAAAGATTGAACAAAATTTTCTATTAAAATTTAAAAATATATACATTTCTGGAATTTCATTGTAAAATTTGCGAGTCCTATTCAGTCATAAATCATTTTCGAGGTTCTCAATTTTATTTTCAAATCTCTCAAATGCGAAGGTACACTAAAGCTAACAAGCCAAAAACATAAATAGCAAAAACTTTGCCTTGGGTTTGAATCCAGTTATACTTTTTGTTTATACAGCATGGAATTATGCCTCATTTAATTTGTAAAAAAACCCAAACTTTCCTCTAGATTTAAAAATAACGCAATTGCTTCAACTTGAACTTGAAATATATGAAAAAGAAATTCGACGAAGCGTGGGCGACCAGAAGTAAAGCCGAGCCTATCTTATCAAAAATAATTGCGACCTTGACTTTTCAGGAACTCACGATCGTAAATAGAATCTGGAAGGGCTCTTGCCTAAAGAAATCTAATCTATAAAAATCAATCCCATTTTTTTAAGACTGTCGTCCGTTGTATACGTCTCTTCCCTGACCTGCCTTTCATATATATATACACTTTTCAATTTTTCGTTTGGGAGCGTTCATTACTTATGTAAGGCTTTTTCAGAAAGGAGGGTGTATAGAAAATCTCACGAATCCTTGATTGGTAGGGAGAGGGGGATTTCTGAAATAAGTTTCCTCTTTATATAGAGGAGAGTACCCAAATATGAGATACCAACTCTGTTTGGCGTGATTCTCGAAATTCTATGTACTGAAATTAAAAGTAATATAGGTCATTTTAAAGGAAATTTAGTTTGTCATAAGAAGCTCAAATAAAAAATTGTATTAAAAATTTTTTTCAAGGTGAAAATACAAAGAATGTAAAAAAGTACTTTTTCCAAACTCCTCAAACTATTCTCATAATGTGAGATACCCCAGGAAATAACTAATAAAATGCAAAATAAAGTATTATTTTTAATGAAAAACTTCATTCTATGTTTCCGAAGTATAAATTTACTGCTATTCAGATATATTTAGTTTTTGCAGTAGTCACAAACACTTTTGTAACCAATTTCACCCGCGCAGCCACAGTGTTACAAAAACCACAGGTATCTTATATTATGAGAACCACACCGTGCAACTATGTACTTGCTATGCCTGACTTGTGCAACTTTACTGCTAAATAAATATTTAATGAATAATAAATATGGTTTAAAGAATTCCCTTCCAAAAACTCGACCACCATCGATTTCACAAAAAGTTCGCCTATAATCTTTAGAAGCCCAATGAAAAATAGACTGTACCACGAAATTACTCCTTCTGCAAGGGCTACAAGTTAGTGATAGAACCAACAGAGTGGGTTTCTCAGTTTAGCTGATACCCCGCTTTCTCATATTACGAGAATATCTCATATTCGAGTACTGTCCTCTATATTTTTTTTGATATGCCGATTCAAACCTTTTTTGGTTTTTGCAGTTACTTTTTATACCATTATTACGTATTATTATGCTTATGCCGCATTACTACGCACCATTTAACATTATTACACAATTATTACGCGCATATTATAAAAGTAAATTTTGATACTGTTTTATTTGATTAAAAAATACAAACAATAAATAGGTTTCGGAATATTTAATATTGAACTCGAGTTTAAACTGCTTACAAATGAATGATATAAACATTTCTTAGTGGAAAAAAAATTTTGCACTAAATACTCCTGAAAGATTTCTTGAAAGCTAGTTAATATTAATTTTTGATCAACTTGTACTTCACAAAAATATAAAATAATATTAATCTTGCCACAATAATAATTTTAAGACAAATCATCATGTGAAATATATTTTTAATAAGGATACTTATTAAAATTTTAAAAATCGAGGAGTGTTATTACACGTAAATACGTTTTATGAAGCATTATTAAGCACTAGTAAATATAGAGTCGAAGAGTTAACCATTCTTGAAATCTGGTGTACATCCTTCGTGAAGTCTCGTGTAATGTCAGGAACTCTTTACATTCCTTTTAAAACCATTACATTTTTTTTTTTAATCTTTGGAAACCTTTTGAAATCCCGTGGAATATTTGAAAATCCCTTCAAAATCCTTCCAATCTTTAAAATCTTATTAATATCCCATGATATACTTCAAATTCCGTGAAAATACTTTGGTATCTCTTGAAATCATTGAAAACCTTTTCAAATCCCGTGGCATCTTTGATAATATTTCAGAAGCTTTTAAAAATCCTTAAAATCTCTCAAAATCCATTTAAATCACTTAAAATGCGCGGCAATAATTTTTTAGCGCTTCAAATCCCTAAAAATCCTTCGAGTCCCTAAAGTCTTGTAAAATCCATTGAAAATTTGATATGTCGTCTGAAATTTTACTTGGAAATTTCCTCAAACTCTTGACATTTTTTAAAAACATTTTAAATACCTTAAAATCACTTGAAATCGGTTAAAATCCTTTCAAATCCGTAGAAATGTTTCAAATATCTTAGAATCCCTTGAAATCTTTCGAAATCTCGCTTAAATTGAAAATAATTGATATATTGCCGATATATTAAGTAAAAATATCAAATCTTGGGTAAGAGGTCGGAAAGGAGGTGACAACAATTTTGCGAATCCTTACAATAGGGGAGATAATGTCTACAATTTCAAAAATCAGCCTTCTATAATTAATATATTTCCCCTATTTGAATAATTAAACCAAAACAAAAACTTTAAGATCCAAGAAAAATTATGGTTAACTCTCATTTTACTTTATCGGTCATTTTTATGATAAATCTTCAAATAATTTAAAAAAATTCCCTATTGATGATATCACACCTAGTTTTAAATTAAAGTAGAGATCTTGTCAATACTGCGCAAGCTCTAAGCGATGTGCCAGAGGTAGATGCAACTCTTACTTTCCGGAAATGGCATGGTAGCAAGAACTTTGAACAGGTGGGGTGAATTGGCACATAGAAGTTTTGCTTCCCGAATAGCCCTGAAACTGAAAGCTCGTGTTGAAGCGATTCGTTATCGCCTAACCATGAACAAAAGCTGAAATAAAAAATTATTCAGTACTTTTTGTCTCTTTTCATTTTCAAAAGGAAACACTCCAGATTAGAATTAGAAAATGCAGTGGATTCTTTTTCCTATTACTATAAGTATTATCTATCCAACTATTCTTACTTTGTAACTAAGAACTTTATTTCATGTCGCCAAGTAGATCTTGGCACTTGAAGAGTTGTAAAGATCAAAATCAGAAGCAATGTAAATAATCTAGAGATCCTGGTTAGACAATTTTTCCTAAAAGCAATGAAACCGGAAATTGAAGAAGATTTGTGATTTTAGGGATCATAGCGGTTGACGGGGTGTCGATTAATTTTCTCCTACCCAATTTCCGGGTTTTCCTAGTTGTAAATATCATATCTCCTCTTATTAGCTTATGAGCGTTTAATTAATGATTAATTATTGAAGAGTTATTCCAAAAAACTATATTTAAACATTTAAATTATCAGTTTAAAAACAAATCAGTTAAAAAAGGGGGATGAACAATCATCCCTCTGACTCATGATTCATTTAAATAAAGAAGTCAATAATTACTTTTTTTAGGTGCAAGCTGAACTTCAAAGTTCTTGCTTGAAGAGGATGCTCTTCAACATGGGATTGCGAGCAAAAGAGGGTGAAATCAAAAAGTGTATAATAAGAAAGAACAGTATGTGGGACAAGCTCGTTTTCAAAAAAATTCAAGATGGTATGGGAGGTAGATTAAGACTCATGGTTGTTGGTTCTGCACCCTTAGCAGGAAATGTTCTCACATTTGCAAGGTGTGCCCTAGGATGTCTCATAGTCGAAGGCTATGGCCAAACCGAATGCTGTGCTCCCATTACTCTCACAATTCAGGTAAGTCTAAATAAGTTACAAAGCATACTTAATTTCCTCTATCTTAATCATAAATCTTGAATGCTTGTTCTATACTATTTTTTTTAAATCATAGAATGACAGTTGATGACTCAAAATTGACAGATTGGAAAATCATGAAATTTTATTGAAATATTAAAAATCCATGGGAATCTTCCCGACTCTCTTGAAATCCCTTACAATATATTATCAATCTATTAATATTTCTCGAAATCTCTAAAAATCCTTTGCAATTCCGTGAAAACATCGAAACCCATTTAATAATGTTAAAATTCATTGAAGTCTTTTAAAATGTCGTGACTTATTTTGAAATCTCTGAAAATCCTTTATAATCCTTTAAAATCAATGGAAATTCCTTAAAATCTCTGAAAATCTGTTGAAATGGTTGAAATTCTGTGAAATATGTTGAAATGCTACAAGATCTTTTAAAATCTTCGGAAATCTTCTAAAATTCATTGAAATCTTTAACATCCGCGGAAATCTTTCGGAATCTCTTAAAATTGCTTAAAATGTATTAAAATCCATTAAAACCTTTTAAAAGCCATTAAAATTTCGTGGAATCTCTTAAAATCCTTGATAATATTTAGAAATCCTTTCAAATTTCATTAAACCTTTTGAAATCTTACGAAATTGACTTATTTTAAAATCTTTTAAAATCCTTTAAAACCCTTTAAAATAGATTTTCATCTTTTAAAATACGTGGAAATCGCCTAAAATCTTTAATCTTTGAAATCCTTTTAAAAATCATTGAAATATTTAAAATCCGTGAGAATCTTTCCGAATGTGTTAAAATCCCTTACAATATATTAAAATCTTTTAAAGGTCATTAAAATTCCTCGAAATCCCTAAAAATGCTTTATAATATGTGGAGTTCCTTCAAAATTATCTTCCATTTTTTGAAATCTTACGAGATCCTCTAAAATCCGGGGATATACTTTGCAAATCGCTTGAAATCTTTTCAAATCTACAAATTTTCGAGATCTCATTAAAATCCCCAGATATCTTTCAAAATTCGTAAAAATACTTCAGTATTACATGAAATCCGGGAAAATCGATTTTAATTTATTTCAAGTCTCCCAAAATCCGTGGAACTACTTCCGTAGATCTTGAAATCCTTTGAAATCCAGTAAAATGTCTGGAAATCTGACTAAACTACTTTAAGTTTTTTAAAATCTTGTAAAATCACTTAGGAAGTTCAGATTTGCTTTGAAATTGTATTAGATAATTTCTTCAAACCCTTAAAATCTTTTCAAATCATTTGAAATCTTACCCCAAAATTTTTGTGATCGTTCATGGGACCCCAGAAAAGTTTCGGCAATCCTCGCTAAATTCTGTAAAAGTTTTATAATTCTTTGAAATACGTTGCAGTCCTTTGAAGCACCCTCAAATCCCTTGATTTTTGTTGAAATACTTTCAAACCACTGGAAATCATTAAAAACTTTCGAAATCCCTTGAAACCTCATTTACGTTGAAAATTATTGATATATTTTATATATATTGAGTAAAAAATATAAAATCTTACATAAAAAGGAAGGAAGTTCATGAAAATGTTACGAATCCTTACAATAGAGGGGTCTAATATTTCAAAATATTCCTTATCTAATTAATGGAGTTCACTTATTGAAATTCCAAGATTCATGCCTTTAATAATAAAAAGTAAAAGTTTTAAGTATTTTAAATTAAATTGATAAATAAAACATTTTAAGTGGAACAACAATTCTTAACTGAAAGAGTGTTACAAATTTGAACTTTGAAACTTGATCAATTTGAATTTTATTCATTTTTAAATTAGAAGCATTCAAGCTATTAAAATTGTATAATTTACAATTTGCAGTTCCTGTAATTGAAATTTTTTTAAACTTTATCAATTGTACGTTTTCAAATTTCAAAGAATAAAATGTGTAAAGTAACTGTAAACAGAACCCCTTAAACATTCGAAAAAGGAAAATCAAAGTCGTTAACAATGTAATAATGTCAAACTACCAAACTGAAACTGTTGAAACTTGGAAAATTTCGAATTCTCTATACCTGCATACTTCAAAATTATATAATGACCTTTTTTTAAATGGAAACCTAGTTTAATAATGCTTAATTGCAAACTTTGCCGAAACGAATTTTTTCAGATTCAAATATTGAAAATTGCAGGAAAATTAAATTTTTAACTCTTTTAAAATTATACATTGAAAGCCTTGATAGTTTTTTTTTATTTAGACTATAATATTTAAAATCGTTGGTTCTCAGTATCAAATCCTTCAAAATTAGTAACATCCAAAATTGTATAATTTCAAATTAAATTACGATTTCCTTTTAAAATTAATATTTTTACCAGACCTGAAACTAAAGTAGGATTAGTTACTTATTTTACGCAACAGCTAAAATAATGTTTATGAGTGTATTTTGGTAATAACGGTCGTTTTAAAATCGTCACGCCAATATAAATCGTGTAGAAATAGACAGATGGAATCCCAAAATTTACGTTAGTATGCTAATAAATAGAGTGGAATATCTTAAGATCGCTGACCGGACATCCTCTGGTTTTGTTCGTTTACCATGTGAAATGTGACAACATTTTCTGTAAATGCGAAAATTCGTATTTCAGCAATTGCAGTAATTTTCTGCATGGTAACAAATGTCTAAAATGGGTTAATTAACGATAGAATACAGAAACGAAAACAAATATTGCATTTTAAAAAGGCTTTTAATTTTTAATATTTCCGAATGGTAAATTTAAAAGAATTGAGCAGGAATTGAAACATCAAACTCCAAAGGAGTTTCTGCTAACTTTGAGCTTCGTCCGAAAATTGATTTGAGGTTTATGCGAAATTTCTTGGTCAATAAACGTTCCACAAATGAACCTTCGAATCGTAGAACGGGATATAAAATTTCAATTTCTTGGCCTGAGCACAATAGTCTGTGGTCGCTTTTCAAAATTCTTTAAAATTTTAATTTTTAAAAATATATTTGAAACAACTAATTAGCTTGTATACCAAAAACTATTTTTTAATATGTAATTTTTGTATTGCCAGGGGTCGTTTGCGCTCGGACCAAAAAATGGTATATATCCCGTTCTACGATGCGGCGGTTCATAAATAAATCCTCGAATAACTCTCTGACAATGAATGCATTCTCCCAATCTTTGATTGTTAATCAACATGGAAATATATTTCGAGAAAGCCTTCAATGTCGATTTACGATTCCTCACTGTTTGTATTTCAAATTTATCGATTCTCAATAAATCTACTATTTTCTGAGTCTCTTCCGGTAGGCGAAACAAGAAACCCTTAAAATTTACCTTCGGAATAGTTTGAACTATAATAAACAGAAGTGCGATTTTCGTTCAAATGCATCACGTAATAATTTCTAAAATAACTGGAAGAAACTACAGTTAAAAACATATATAAATTAATCTAAAAGGCAGAGTATAATATCTCGGATTAAACTGTTTTCTTAAAGAATTTTTATCTGACTGATATTTTGAAAATCACTTATTTACGTCAACATTAGGACACACTGGAATTCAGAAATGCGTCATTAGTTCGTCAACGACTTTGGTTTTAAACTATGTATCTAATTTTAATCCAGGATTTCTCCTGAAGATTCAGAATCAATATATTATTATTGGCAATTCTCATTCGACATTTAATTTATAGAAGGATTAAAAACGAAAATAGAAACATGATTGAGGAATATGAAAACGATAAAAGTGAGGAAAGACGTATCTCGAAATTGTTTTATCTGGATTAAAATAAATGGTGCGAGTTAATTTATTATAGTAAATGTGAGCGGCAGATTCCTGACTGATAATCAAATGATCCACGTGGTTTCTAATCTCAGCTTAAATGGAAAAAATCGACTGGGGGCAAACATCCAGATATTATTTTACGTTGGCTCTCCCAATAAAAATGTCTACCACGTGTTTCTGGCACGTGTGACCACGAACCGTCACATCTTTCTTGGATTGTTAAAATGCCAAAAGCGGCACATGCTTATGAATAACATCACTCTGAAATAATTAGTAGCAAGAAAGTAAAATACCTTATGAAATTCAAAGAAGTCGCCAGGCACGAGTAAAATCATGACTTTTTTTTCTTTATACAACTTATTAGCAACATACAACTTGAATCATCATTTCTGCCTACATTATATATTTTAGTGAAATTTTATTTTGTAATTTTTTATAGATAGATCGTTGAGAAACAATTGCTTTTTTCGGAAATGACACACATTCGAAGATTTTCTGCAAATTCTCAAAAATTGACAGTTTTTTCAAAAATGCAGTATTTTCTGATATTTCTTTTTATTCAGCCTGGAAATTCTTGCTCTTTTGTATGTGACAATATGCTCGGAAATTTCGTTCTTTACACTGCCTCTTTTTGAAATTTTTTGTTTGGAAAAATCAAATTGTGCATTTTCTCGGAAACAACCTAAGTTACAAAATAATTTGCACATAAAGGTTGAAACATCCAAAAACTTCGGCAAAAACACCTCTTTACTCTTTTGTGATAGCTTGCATCGTTTACGCGAAAAAATAATACATACAAAAAAATTATTTGGCCTCAAAAATGGTTTATCTTCCAAAAAACTGATCGGATTTCCTTATATGTGTGTGTAAAGTTTTATCTGAACATTTTTGTATCTTTTGTTATTCCCGAGAAAAATGCAAAAATTCGATTTTTCAAAAATAAGGTTTTAAATGTAAAGCAGTTATTTACCAAGGACAAACGGCACGCTATATTTAGTACATATTATTAGTTATTCCTAAACTCAATTTTGACATTTTTTCGAACATTTTTTTTATCAAGTAGTTCTTTTATTTTCACCATAGAATTATACATCCAAATACTAAACAATTCTGACACCCTAAGCTGGAATTCTCTGTCTGATTTGAAGGGGAATTGGGCTAATGATAAAAATAGAAACCCCCACGTTGAATTAAAAATTTAAATACAGGAACTTTTAAGCGAAATTTCTTTTATAAAATCGTCATTCGCCATGTAATGAACAATATTGTTTCAATCTTCCCTCAAAATTTCAAAAAATTGTATTCGGTTTATTTATAATTATGTTGTTCAGAAACCTTTTAAACTGTAATGGATTTTTTGATATTTTTTCACCATTTTGTAATTGAATCCGAGCGAAAAAAAGGCCTAACTTACAATTTAGTAAGTCAGCTGACGTGCATAGAATTTAATAGTATTCAGAAATATTCAGGTAACTTATTTAAATGTTGGATAGGCCCCTTTTTGACGCGCGTCTTAGATTATAAAACTACTATGAATGCCTGAATAGCATCTTTAGGATATTGTCAAAAAGTTGACCATTTTAGACAATGAGAGTTTATGAAATAAACAAAGTTCCAAACTGTCTAAAATATTATTCTAAAATTAAGGGTAACTGAGAGAGTATGAAAATATGAAACTAAGAAATTAAGGAATGTATATGTGATGAGTATGAATTTTAGATTCGCTTTCGTTACAATCTTAATTATTAAGAAAAGCTAATATTAACAAATAATCTTTTTTCAATTTCAGAATGTAATGTTTTTCTTCTCAGCCAAAAATGTTATATAAAATTTAACCATAATTTTTGAAATAATAAAAATAAAGTCCCAAGATGAAAAATTTCATTCAGAAATGAGAGATAAAAGATATTAAACAATTTCAAACAAAAATTAGATGTGTTTCATTTTTGTTGAGGGCATATGGCAGTCTGTCTGGTGACCAAATTCATGTTACATTCAGCGCCATTATAATTATAAAAAAAATTGTGTTGAAATTTTGTGAACTGTTTCAAAATATATAAGGGCACGTCTGTCTGACCCACTTGAGCTTTCATTTTGTATTTTTCTATACTTGAATTATTTCCCAGGACAGCCGAATATAATAAAATATAATTGTCCATGTTGCAGATTATCACATGCCCTTAACGCGTTACTTTTAAGCAGTAAAGTTTAAAACCTAATTTTTAAATTTTCTAAAATTTGTCTAATCAAATGTGTTCTTAATTTTTAAAGGGTGACCATGTGCCTGAACACGTGGGACCTCCAGTGGCATGTTGCTGTGTCAAATTAGTCGACGTACCCGAAATGGAATACTACGCTACCAATAATCAAGGAGAAGTCTGCGTTAAAGGTACAAATGTCTTCATGGGATACTTTAAAGATCCTGATAAAACGACACAAGTTCTCGACCCAATGGGATGGCATCATACCGGAGACGTTGGAATGTGGTTACCGGTAATTTAATAATTAAATATTAGCTCTAAATACGTATCCTCCCGCCCAATCAATTAAATATATAAACAATTTTATATCTACAAATTTATAAATAAAAGAAAAAAGTAAATTTTACTACGTAGGAGATCCTACAAAGCTGCATAAATCGGTAACAATTCTTCTCACTTTTAATTGCGTATTAAAAATTGCCTTCATGCTTTAGAAATTAATTTTAACAAGGGGCTTACAACTCGTGTCTACCGTTTACACCATGGAATTTCCAAGTAGGAAAAGATCATTTTCCGGAAAAATTGAGAAAGTAACTACTTGTTATTAGTTTTTTGGAACTTAAATTTCACTCACTGCTTGAGACATGTCCAAGGAATAATTTTCACTCCATTATTTTTAAATCATGTAAAATCCATAATGAAGACGGGATTCTTTGTAATTATCTTAACATTAATTTTTTGTGTTTCATAAGTGAAAAATTTACAAATATTTTTGAGCTAATTTTAGAAGGGTTCAATAATTAATATTTCTTAACAACTGTTAATTTCTTCTGTAAATCATAAATAGTTAGTATTTTTTGAATTCATGACACAGGAACTAAATGTTGAGAATAGCATTTTTGATTAATTTATATGTCAATTGTTTAATCAATTTATATTTGCTACAATTTTTATTTCCCTCTCAAATAAATAAAATTTCATATTTTCTGGAATTAATGACACAATTAATTACTATTAGGAGGAATATATTTCTTGAACTAATTGCATAATTCCTCCACTTTTGCCGTTTTATTGGAGAGGTGGAAAATTTTGTAGTTTTTTTAAATCCCTTTACACCATGCTACTTATTATAAAAAAATGTATACCTCAATTGTTCAAAAAATTATTATTTGTTTGAACAATTTTTCATTATTTTGTTAATACACAATTCCATCATATAAACAAATTTTTTAAGCACCTAATAAATTTTTAAACAATCGAGGTATCTGAAAGAAACAATATTTTAATAATGAACGGCATAGTGTAAGAGCATTTAATAAACTACCATTTTTTCTACTATTCTTACGAAATCAGAAATAAATAACTAATAGTGATTTTATAAACAATTTAATAATGTCTTTAATAACAAAAATTAATATCATCCATGAAGTACGTAATCAGTTCAAGAAATTCCGAACTTTCATGATTTGGTATGGAAAAAATCAGACAAATAGAAATTGTTTAAACAATTACAAAATGTCTGCAACAAAAAATATTCCCCCTAATAATAATCAACTGTTTCATTAATTGTAGAAAATATTAACTTTTATTGATTTGGTAGGAAAACACAAACCAAAGCAAAAATAAATTATCTAAATAATTGGAAAATAACTGAATAACTTAAAATTTTTTTTATTTAAATAATTTGAAATTTGTTAAAAAATACTTCAAAACTTGCCACGCATAGAGTACAAGAATTATTGCATTCTGAAAATGTCTTAAAAAACCTGTATAGCATGAATTTGAAATAAAATTGCTATTTTGCACTTTCGGGACATTTTTTTGTCATTTTCCGGGTAAAGAGGTTTTGGGCGTATAATTTAAAATTTAATATGTGGAAACGATTCCTTCATAACAATTAAATAACAAGTAGATTCTTCTCTATTTTTCTGAAAACTGAGAATTTTTTACTTAATATCCCCAATTAATTTAAAGAAAAAATGCAATTTCTTTTCCGGAACCTCACAATATAGAAAGGAGCCTTGCCCTCTATAAAAAAGTTTTTTTTTTACCACTCTTGTGTACACCAAGTTCTGACTTCAAGATACACGTACTTCAGGATATTTTAATGACTTCAGAAGATTTCACTGACTTCAGGAGATTTCGAGACAATTCCCAGTGATTTCATTAGGATAGTTTGAAAAGCTTTACAGGTTATTTTAGTTATTTAATATTTACAAAAATGAGACTTGGCCCTGGATTTCTGAAGAATTCTGTGACTTTAAGAGAATTTAAGTATCTTCAAGTGACTTTAAATAAATTCACGTGACTTTCAGTGAATGTAGCTGACTTAAGATATTTCAAAAGACGTTATGAGATTTCATTACAAGTATACACCTAACTTCATGAGTTGTCAACCCCTCGATTTAAAGAAAAAAAGAGTTTTAAATATTAAAATATCCATATTTAAAATAAAAACCGAAAAACTCACACACTACTTTTTCAGAACGGAACGCTGAAGATAATCGATAGGAAGAAACATATCTTCAAACTATCGCAGGGCGAGTACATCGTCCCGGAAAAAATAGAAAACATTTACATTCGCAGCCAGTACGTCCACCAGGTCTTTGTCCATGGGGAGTCGCTCAAGTCCTGTGTAGTTGCAGTTGTTGTTCCTGACGTAGACGTTGTTAAATGCTGGGCCCTAGAGAACAAAATCCCTGGAACGCTTAGTGTTCTCTGCGCAAACCCGGAAGTTAAAAGGTTAATTCTCGACGATATGCACACGTGGGGAAAAGAAGCCGGCCTTAAATCGTTCGAACAGGTAAGTTCAAACACTATTTAAAATCAATGTTTAAAAATGGCAAATCGACATTATTTTCAGACTGTTTAGTGCTCAAGCAATTTAAAATTCCTGGTGATTACCCCGACCAATTTTTAAACTTTTTTTGTCAATTTGTTCGAAACCAACTTACAGACATCTACATTTTATTTCACTGGCCCAGTTTATCCTCAATCATAGTTGGAAGACCCTCTATCCACAAAAGCGTATGCAATTGAATCAAATTCTATAGATTTACGGAAAAATCTTTTCAAATATATCAAAAAGTGGAATTTAAATAAAATTCGCAGACACATTTGAAAGAAATCCTATAAAATGAAACAAAACAAACTAAATGAATCAAATTCTGTTACCCGATTATTTAATAAAAATCCTATCTAATTCAGTTAAAGGAATTTGACGAATCCAAATCTATCAGCATATTGGATAGATCTTCTCTGATAAAAGTAAATTGGTAGAGTTTCTATCCGTTTGAATCATTTTCTATCTTTAAGATGGAAATGGACAAAAACAATTATTCTGTCTTTATCCCTTCGACCCTATTCTTTCTTTGTTTCTATCTACAATCTCTCAAATGTTTTTGAATACCAATCTTCCTATCCATGCCTAACCTGCCAATTATCAACATGAATTCTTTTCTTTCCACTCCCTAACCATGCTAATTCTTTTCAATACCTTCTTCAATTTTTAGTCACCCCTTTCATTCTAAATCCTAGCCTTTTTATACAAATTAATCCACCGCTTACCCGTCTATCGTTTTCTTTTCGTTAGGCAATCAAAAATCTTTTCTATCTTTTTCAATCCCTATGTATGTATCCAATTGAATCATTTTCTATCTCTTCTGATACCACTTTCTAACCGTTATGCAGTCTAAAATCTTGTCTTACCTTTTTCAATCCCTATGTTTCTATCCAATAAAATCTTTTTCTATCTCATCTGAAATTTAAGTCAGCCCTATCATTTGAAATCAAAGTCTTTCTAACTAAATATATATCGTGGATAGAAATGTAGAAGAATATTTAATTGTGGCAGGGATTCAAATGGATAGAATGTAGAAAAAAAGCAGGTATAGGAAAGGATAAGGTTCAAAATTACCTCACGGGTTAATATTGATAAGACTTTAAAAATACGGCAGATAGAATTATTGATAGAGAGAGATAGGCAGTTTAAACATAATGGACAGAGCCACGGATAGAAGAAGATAGGCGGTTGCGAATAGCAGGGATAAAAAGATTTTTAAAACCCAGAGGGACAGAAAAAGATAGCCGCATATGACCACTAGGGATGTCAGTGATAGAAAAAGGTAGCCTTTTTGAGATGCAAAGTATGCACTTAGAAGGGATCTCTAATTTTTTCTATCCACGCATTTTTATCCTTTTTATCATCTTATCAGTAGAAGACAACAGGTTTTTATTGAAACTCTATGAAATCTTATCCGAACAAAAATGTATTAAATTCAATGCTTCAGAATGTCAGTTATTTATATTCAAATTCTATTCTTTGCACAAAATTACTTGTATCAAATCCTATGTTCCATAGAGAAATTTTACACTTTTCTAATCACAGATTCTCATTAAGTCTCTATAAAATCTTATCCACACAGAACTTACAAGAAAAATCCTATTTTCTAAAATTTCTATAAAATTTTATCCATCGAGAAATCATATATTTTTATATCAATATTTTATCATTAAAATGCTATCAATTCTTATTGGTATAGGAATTGAATCAAATCCTCTGTTATAGAATCTTGGAAATTTTTATCCAAATCTATCTCATGGCATATAAGATTTGATGGAGTTTGAATGACAATATCTTGGTAGAAAAGTGCAAGATTTCTTAACAGGTAGAATTCAATAGAAAATGTTCAGGTGCTGGAAAATAGAGTTTGATACATGTCTGGTGCGATTGAGATTTGATAGATTTTCTATCAAAAACTCTTAATGGAAAAAGTATAAGATTTTACGACAGATGGAATTTAACAGATATTTTGGAAATTTCTAGATATAGGATTTACTGGAGTTTCAATGGAAAAATGTGGATTGAAAAGTATATGAGATTTTTCGACCTCGGCCTCAATCTTGTGCAGTAAAGAAATTATGGAGTTTTAATCAGAAAATATTGATCGCTTTGATAGAAAGCAATAGCACATAAAAATCTACTAAAATATAAGAAACTTAATAATTAATCACGAGGGTTCTATAGAATTAATGTAAATGATATATTTGTTTGATTATTATTTTCTTAAAGACGATGTGACTTCAAATGTTTCCTATTTTTTTGCATCAATTTTGTGAAATGTTTATTATATTCGATTTTATTTGATTTTGAAAAAAATCAAATTTGCACTATTTTGCAATAAATTCTTAAACAATTAACAAAATGTAACCTTTTTTTAAAAGAAAAAATTGTAACTCTTGAATAATCAACATTAAAAAAACTTAAGCAATCATCGAAAAACTTTGATGGTATCATATGCGATGCGTGAAGTTATTAAAATTTCCTCTTTCCGATTCTCGGCAAACAATAAAAAGAAAATAAAGTAGAAAAGGTCTATTTTACAATAGACGAAACAAATTCCCGAGCTCAAATCGAATTTCCGAATAATATGCCAATACAAATTCGGAATTTAACAAGTGAATTTCTTTTTTTAGCTTCGAAATTTAGAATGAAAAAAAACTAGACTCTAGCAATCAAATTTTGACAACACACTCTTAAATGTTTCCATTCAAATTTAAAAAACCAAAATAAGAAAGAGGGGAAAAAAGAAAGCAATTTCCAAATCCCCTTCCTCCTTTTTATTTATTTTGTTAAATCGCAATAATAAACCATGTAAAACAAATCTACAAACGTTTCGGTGTTTTGCAACATGTTCATACCCATAAGGTGTTCAATGAACACCAAAATGTTGGTAAATTTTTGGGAAATAATTTTTGATTATAATTCATAAAAAAAAAATTTAAACGAGATAAAAGATGAAAGGGGATTTGACGGTTGCATTATTTCCTCGTTTTTTTTTAATTTTGGTTTTTTAAATTAAAATCGAGAAATTGAAGAGTTTTGTTCAAATGTTATCCTTAGATTTTTTTAATTTCTAAGAATTCGTATCAGCCTACTTGTTTGAAGAATATATGCAATTTTTTCGAAAACCCGCCCGCCACAACAAAATGATATCCTTGCCATAGCCCTAGGATATCTCGGCAGGATATGGGATATCCTGAAACTTGTGCCAAAAATCTCCCGGGACATCCGTGGCATATTCCAAGGATATCGAGATTTCCGCCCCGTACGATATCCACTCAATGTCCTGTGCGGGGTATACCCAATTTTGGCAATGGAATACAATATTTCTGAAATGCTAATTGATTAAAATATGTAGAATGCCTGAAAACATAAAGATTCACAAATATCCAATTTACAACAAAAAAAAAAACACTTTAAACAAATCTCGAATATTCGGTTTCTTTCAAAATCTTATCTCAGTATAATTATCAAAAAATTTCTATCGAGAATAATTTTCATAACCAATAATTGCGCAGTTTAGAGATCGCACTTTTCATCAGCAAAATCAGTTTGTATGATAAAAAAAATTGAACTAATATATACCACGTTCGTTTGTACAGTATACATGAGAATAGATTATAATTAGGCACGAATATTGGAGAAATTGTTGACTTTTGTTAAAGTGTCAATTATTATTGCGCGACAGTTTTCGGACACTAACAGCCATGATGGAATTTACTCGGAAGTGACTTTAGAGGAGACTTTACTATTATTATTTTTTTTTTACTATTATTTACTTGACTATTATTTAAAAATGAATTTTCTACCAAAAAAGAGGCGGAAATCTCGACATCCCTGGAATGTCCCAATGATATCTCAGAATATCCTCAGAATATTCCATTAATGTTCCAA